>NC_133621.1:153409330-153734330 GCF_048593235.1 Sminthopsis crassicaudata
GATCTGAAGATTCTATTTACTTGGAATGTTAATAACAATTTTACTAAGTGCCCTGAGAACATGGGATTCCCCTTTTCAAACAGCTACAGAAGCTTCTCTCTTATTACTTACTAGTCCTCTTGTGGAAACTTGCATTTATATCAGAGGGAGTTCTACACTATCAAGAAGTGCAGAATGTGCATTACAATGGAGAGATAAGCAGAAGACATTAGAGTGAAGAAATTAGCTCTTGTTCTAAATTGCTTTTTAGAAAACCAATCCACCTGAAATCAGGATAGTGCCAATTTGACACTGGAGCACTGCTGTAATATTCAGCACAGATGTAAGTAGTGAAATAAAATCAAATTTCTTGGACATTTAAGAACTATGTATGCTAAGGTATCAAAATCATAGTAAATGCTTTGGTTATCAAAATAAAGAAAGATCATTTAGGATTTAATAATCTGACTATTTATACATATGTATATATATATATATATTTGTATTTATATATGTATTATGCACACATACACACACACACACACACACACACACACACACACACACACACACACACACCCTAAGGAAATTAAGATGGTTCCAAAATGAATATGGAATTTATGGACAATGATGCAACGCTCAATTACAAAAAGCATAGGTGATGTGCTGAAGAGACAGATTGTTTATTATCAACTATTTCCTCAAACAACAACAACAAAAATGTCAGGAGCCCTAAGTGATCCAAAATTATTAGCATATAATTACATATTCAAGGAAAGCAAAGATAGAGAATATAGAGAACTAGACTCATAGGAATATGTTGGTTCACTTATATAGTCTCTGCCACATACTAGTTGTGTATTTGGGGCTGTATGGTGTCCTAAGCAATATTCTAATTCCATGAGAGGCAGAGTAAATGCCTATCCTAATTGATAAATCAAGTTTCCTAATCAAATCATAGGCAGGATAAAAAAAGAAAAAGCAAACCTTGTTATAATATCCAGTTTTGAATTAGAATTTATGCAACCTATATTTGTATATTATCAAAACACATGATTTGATAATGTCTAGTTTTTCTTACTCTTCAAGAGTCTGGACTGTTTCACATGAATTATATAGGGATTTATTTCTTGATAATTTATAATTTTCAAAACCAAGAATTCAGTAATAGATGAGATTATTCTAAATAAATTGATAACTTCATATTCAAATATGAAACCTCTTTAATCACCAACTTAAACTAAGTCTTGCTGATTTAAGCAAGCAACTAAATAGAGTAGAAAGTATTGGACTTGACATAAAGAAGAGTTGAAATTCTGCCTCAGATGCTAATTATGTGACCAAGATCTTTCTCAATATCAATTTCTTCATCTGCAAATAATGGCACCTATTGACAGGCACAACAGGCTTATTGTAAAGGTAAAATAAGACAAGATATAAAAAATATTCATTTAAAAGAAAAACTGTGCAGTAAGAACTTGATTAACAACACTAAAATTTTACAAATTGCCTATCATCCTAAAAGATACCTTAGTTGGCACCATGGGATTGAGAAATAATTATGATTTCAATAGTATAAAGTACTCCTTCAGCCAACTCAAATATAAACTTTAAATAACTTGGCTTATGAATCCTAGGGAGATCTGTGATCTTACCCAAGTAAGTGATTTGGATAGTCATATAATTAGTGTCAGAGGGAGCCATGGAACTCAAATTTTCTTGATATCAAGGCTCACATTCTCTTCACTAGGTCACACATGCTTTAGTAATTTGTTCTTAAACTTCAATAGGAATGAGGGATAAAGTTTAGGGAATGGACCTGAAATTCATTTGGTAGAGGAAAATGCTACAACACCTTACGGCCTTAGAAAGCTTAATAGAGACCTAAAAGATTAAGGGATTTGCCCAGAAACACAGAGCGAACATTTATTGAACCCAGGTCTTCCCAGCTTTCAAGCTGAATATTATGTCAAACAGCTACAATAATCTGACTGATAAATCAGAGAAGATAAATCTTTGCTTAATCTTGAGGACTTTTTCCAGGGAAACAAACTGAAATTCTTCATGTGATATCTCAGAAATGTATAAACACATGTGTGTGTGTACACATACATTGTACACACACATATACAAAATTTTAAATATTCAAGGACACAGGGTAATTGTAGTCCTGTTCCCCCCCCCAATATCTTTACTAAACCAGATAAATGGGCAAGAAATAAATCATCATGGATTCAAGTTAAAATATGTTGTAGTCTTATAAATGTTTCAAGTTGACTTTCACCTTTTCTTGGTTCTCATTTTAACCTGAGCTGATTTTCTCATTTCTAATCAGGAATTCCCAATGTCAAGATCACTTTTCTTAAAAGCTTATGCAGACAACATGACTTTGTATTTGTAAATTACCTTTCACCCAAGAATTATAAATTGCTTTACCTTCATTTTACTTCACAGCCTCCATAAATAAGTACGCAAATACGCAAATAAATGTACACAATTAGTTTTGTCTTTTTTTTTAATGTAAACTTAGGTCTAAGTTAACTTATGAAGCAAAATCCAGAAGGAGAGATGAAGCATATCAGTCAATGCAGAGAATAAAATCCCAGAAGTACAACTTCCTCAATTGTGAAAGTTGGCTCTCATTTTCAATTTCCTTTCCTTATTCTCTCTCCCCTCCCCATCTTTTCCCCTTTCTCTCCTTCTCTCAGTTACTCTCTCTCTCTCTCTCTCTCTCTCTCTCTCTCTCTCTCTCTCTCTCTCTCTCTCTCACACACACACTGTCTCTCACACATGCACACACAGTCTCTTATATACACATACAAATGCACACACACACTCTTGCCTTCACACTCGCACTCACAGTCTCTTGCACACACACAAATGCACATAGTCTTGTACACATAGTCTCTTGCACACACAAACACATACACAGTCTCACACATACACAAATGATCTCTCAAGCACACACAAATGTGCACACACAGAGTCTCACACACAGTCTCTGTCTCTCACAAACATATAGTCTCTTTCTCTCTCACACACACACACACACACACACACACACAATCTCTCTTACACACACACACAGAGTCTCTCACACACAGTTTCTCTCTCACACACACAGTCTCTCTCTCACACATACAGTCACACACACATAGTCTCTCTCTCTCACACAAACACACAGTCTCTCTCACACACACAGTTTCACACACACACACAGTCTCTCTCTCTCTCTCTCACACACACACACACACATACAATCAGTCTCTCTCCCTCTCTCTCTCTCTCACACACACACACAGTCTCTCTCACACACAGTCTCTCACATACACACACACACAGTCTCTCCAGTCTCTCACATGCACACAGTCTCACACACACACACACACACACACACACAGTCTCTCTCTCACACAAAGTCTCTCACACACACACAGTCTCTCACACATACACAGGTCTCTCTCACACACACATCTCTTTCTCACAAACATATACACACACAATCTCTCTCTGTGTGTCTCTGTCTCTCTGCCTCTCTCTCTCACACACACACACACACACACACACACACACACAAATACAGTCTCTCTCTCTATGTTGGTCTCTCTCGGTCCTCACCTTATCCCATTCCCCTCTCTCTTTCCAGATCCTAAAAGGATAGGTGTCCTCAATGACATGCCATATAGGATTGACAGTCAAGACAAGTTGAGGGGTAAAAGGCATCTAAAACCAATACAAGTTCTGCCCCTCATAGACAACCAGGCTCTCCTCCCACTTTACATTTCCTTTGTTGCAATGATTTTCTGGAAAAAGAGTTGCCTGAAACTACATATTCTTATACAGTATTCACCTTTCAGAGAGATGATCATGTGTACAGTCATTCCCAAAGGCACTATATTAAAGAAAGACTCTCAAGTTTTGTTCCTCCAAAGAAGGTATATTTTTAGGTATATTAGATCCATAAGGCAATAGCATATAAATATTCTAAAGTAACACTAAATGTAATAGAGCTTTAACGGTCTTCAGAAAGAAATACAGAAAGATATACAAACATATCTTTTGTTTGTTTTTGGTTTGTTAATTTACTTGGTCTACTTTGTTAAAAATATAAAGTATTTTTTTTGGGGGGGGTTGTATGATTAAATTCAAAAGGTATTTAAATGCTGAACTTGAGCAAAGTGGCTGTGCAAGGCACTGGGAATTTGTAGACAAAAAAAAAAAAAAAAGGCCTTGCCCACAAGAACTTTATGCATATGGCTAACTAATCCTATATATATATACACACACATATATATGTATATATGTATGTGTATATATATATATATATATATATATATATAATGTATGTATATTATATATATATATATATATTCATTTGTTTTTTTTTTATTTTATTGGTTAAATTTACAATAAAAGTAATTTTAAATAAAGCAAAACTATTTTAGCCCTTCCAGTCACAAGTCTTCCAGATAATGCCCCAAATGTCAGTTAGTATTTGTTAATTGATTATTTTATGTTAAATACTGTGCTAAGCACTAGGAATATGGAAAAAATTTTAAAAAATAGTCCTTCATGTTTGCATATATTGTATTTAATTTATTCTTTAACATATTTAACATGTATTGGTCAACCTGCCATCTGGGGGTGGGGGAAGAGGGGAAAAATTAGAACAAAAGGTTTGGCAATTGTCAATGTTGTAAAATTATCTATGCATATATCTGGTAAATAAAAACTATTAAAAAAATAGTCCTTGCTCTTTACCCTGAAAACATTCAATTGGGGAGACAGCACATAACAAATATGCACAAAATATGCACACAGGACAATCTTAGAAGGAAGATACTAAAAATAAGCAGGTAAGGGAAAGGCCTCTTGAAGAAGATAGGATTTTAGCTAACAGCTGAAGGAAGCAAGGGAATTTAGGAAATAGAAATGAGGAAGAAGAACATCCTAGGCATGGGGGCAGCCAGAGAAAATCCTGAATTGAGAAATAGAGTGTTGTAAGCTGAGGAATATCAATGATGTAGGTTAAGATTCCTTTCTAATTCCCAGCCTCCATGAATTCCAATGGGAGATATCCAGGCTTTCCCAACCCCTATTGGATCTGACCTAACCTGGGCTGTCCCAGCCCCCATTCTAATGATCTGCTCAGATTTCTCAACCCTCACAAACAGCTTCCTCCTTATCTAAAAACCCATTTAATTCTATTCAAATTCTAACCCTGGCTAAAGCTCAAGCCAGAGGCCAACCTGGGACTTCACCCAGGAGCCCCTTTAGATTATAAAAAAGGGAACCCTGGAGTCCACCCTTTGCAGGAGTCCCAAACATGGTATCCTTACACCAGTCATGTCAAGGGTTCCTGCCCACCAGTGCCAGCCCTGGCCCTGGTGTCTTTCTACCTTTACCCTTACTTCCAAACCCCACAATAAACCTCTTTTATCAATCTAGGTTTTCAGGTCTGTAAATTCTTTTACAGGGGACTCTGTGCTGCTACTAGACCTTATTTAACTTTGTATCCTTGCGCCGAATCCAAAGGGGTTGCAAGGGAGCTCTTTTTGACTCCCTGTATCCAGAACCTGCTACTAGACCTCAATTAATCCTAATTTCATTTAGATACTCCTTACCTAATTCTCATCATCAAGATGTGCATGACTCTTCTGTAAACTTCTGGAGAAAACAAAACAAAACAAAACAAAAAAAAACTCTTGGGAAAGATTGAGCACTTTTTCTATCCTCAAGTGATCATGAGTAGCAGGAATGAAGGTATAAAGTATTGAGCAATTGAGGCAAGTGTCCTCTGGGAGTTCTGAAAGCAGTTTCTAAGTTCATTAGCAAAACAAAATGGCCTATTAGCCAAAAAAGTGAACATAAACAAAAAATACAAATGCAATCATTTAGTTCCTCAACAAGGATTCAGAGAAGACTGTGTTCTAAATCTGTCATCAATATTTACACTCTATAGCACTCCGGGAAACTCAGCTTCCATTTGCTTCCTGAAATTCACTAAGACTTATATACTAATTCATAGACGGACCATCATCTGTATTGCTGAAGATATCGTAATGCTGGAGAAACTGAGACAAGATAGAGATTAGAAAGTATTTAATATTTTATTTGAAAGGGATTTACTGGGACCAAATGGATCCATAGTTTGGTCCTAGGGCTGAATGAGACTATCGTCTCCAAGAATCCAGTAATAATGTGAGTTCTTAATGACCTATATACACATGACTCAGACACAGGAGGTAGGGGTGGAGTCAGGATGCTGAGGGACTCTGACAGGGTGGGGAGAGCCACTGGAGATGGGAATGACATAATGGGGGGAGGCAGCCCAGAGTTGAGGAGAGGCATCTTGATAAGATGATATCTGATATCCCCTTGGGATGGGGAGATATTCTGATGCATTGTGATATTCTAAAATATAAGATCTTTTATCCTTATCAAATACTCTGATTAGGAAGGAGGGGTGGTTTTGCAGGATTGAGCAAAACAATTATAAACTGAGGCAGAACAATTAGGGAAACAGAGGCAGGATAATTTAAGGAGGCAGTCAGGATAATTAGGGAAACTGAGTAAGGACAATAAAAGAGAACTGTGACATAACACCATATTATAAGTTTCCAAAGGTGATTAAATTACAATTACTTCAATCGCATATCATTTATAGTTACATACTGCTAGTTACAGACATTGACACAGATATGGATAGACACTTATACCTATCTATCTATAAATAAAGATAATATCTAAGTTTACTTTACATCCATAATTTCATTGGTATGGATACATCTTCAAGGAACACAACTTCTCCACAGTTTCATACTCTTCATGAGTTAACAAAGCTGGGGGGGGGGGGGAATCATCAGTTTTTAGCCAACATTTTGTTAATAGCATCTTTTAATTAAATCAGTCCTCAGATAAGAGGCCCTTGTTAGGCCCACACCCCTTAAAATCTTTCTGTAATGAAAGCCTTTAAAAGAGAGACTTACATGATAAATATTTAAGCTTGCATGCTTTTTATTATTGTTATTGTTGTTTTTGCAAGGCAATTGGGGTTACCTGACTTGCCCAGGTTAACAAAACTAGTAAGTGTTAAGTGTCTACCATCAGATTTGTATTCAGGTCCTCTTTACAGCCTGGCTAGTTTTCTATTTGCTGTGCTATCTAGCTGCCCCAAGAGTCCTTTTTTTTTAATGTTATGAAAACTTTTGGCTTTTGGGTGAAATTTATAGATCCCTTCTCAGAATAATGTTTTCATATGTAGAGAGTATAATATGCAGAATTACAAAGTAAAATAATGGCACTGAAATAGATTTCAAAATCTATTTTTAATTCCATGGATTTTAATCCACAAATAGTATATTAGACAAAGCAACATAAGTAAAGATTGTTCAAGAATAATGAAGAGATTATTATTTAGTAGAGATTGGACCTCTGAGATTAATTCAATTATTTGAATCATGAATTCTGTGATTCTTGGTACCTTTGGATCTTCTCTTCATATAGTACTCATAATTAATTGTGTTTAACAAAGATGACTTGCTCTAAGAAACTTGGTGCTTCTAAAAGTAATGATACATAAAAAAGAGAGAAAGAAAAAATAGCTGTTACTTTATGGATATTGTTCCATTAAGTTTCATCCTGAAAACATTCACCAAGCATGGTTTTTGTTCCTCCCTAGTGATGTTCTTAGAAGTGATGTCAATTTTATTTGATTATAACTAATTTGTCAATCATACTGTAAGTATGAGGCCAGATGCATTTTCTGGTTCAGTCTAAGGAGATTTGACAACATTAAAAAATTTAACAATGGGTAAAAAAAAATACATGAATTAAATTGACTGAGGCAGTATATGAATTTTTTTTACCATTTGCAGACATGTACTAATTTAAATGAAGTGATGGAAAAGAAGGTCACACTTTGGCAGGAGAATTGGAGCCACTGGGTACTCAGGAGGGGGGGGAGGAATGAAAATAAACAGTAGATAAATATTTGAATCCCAAGATTTTGTTAGCTCTGTGTTTATAACCACAGCAAGGTACAAGGTCCAACATTAGCATTTCTGAAGTCATCAGGATATGGCCAAATGATCACAGAAATTGATAGCATATAAATAAAAATGGAAAATGAGATTGAAAGTGAATTGTTTAGCACTTGGGTCCACTTTCTGTTGAAGGGCAAATAGTGAAGATTACTGTTTTCTTCTATCTCTAAAATGAAGAATATTATAGCTGCTCTAATTTAGAATGTCTGCCATACAATGGGAGGTTTGGCCAACAACTGTAACAGTTTATATTCCTACCCTCTGGTGAGAATTTAGATACTATTTTCTGTATTGGTTCTGAAGAAGCTTTTTAATTTTGAGATAAATCAAAGATCAGATAAGCAGAAAGAAGGCTTAAATCTTGAGTTTCTTTGAAAAACAAGGGAAAGGGACAGCTAGGTGGTGCAGTGGATAGAGCACCAGCCCTGAATTCAGGAGGACCCGAGTTCAAATCTAGTCTTAACACTTCCTAGCTGTGTGACCCTGGGCAAGTCACTTAACCCTAGCCTCAAAAAAAAAAAAAAAAAAAAAAAAAAAGGGAAATTAATAGGATTTGGAGTTGGAATAAATTGTTTTATCCAAAATGGAATTTACCATCTCCCATCCATAAACATGCTTCAGATTTTCCCTATTTTTATTGAGAGCACCTTATTTGAAAACTTATGGTCATCTAAGGGTCTTCTTTAATTCCTCACTTTTCTATATCCCTAATCCCTACATATAACCAGTTGCCAAGTCTTGTTTTTTGTTTTTTGTTTTTGTTTTTTGGTTTGCTTGTTTTACCCACAAAACATTTCAGATATTTTATCACATCCTCTCTAATTTGGCCACTACCTTAGTTCAGGCCTTGACTTGTTGCCTTAACTATTATTATAATCTTTGAATCAGCCTCTCTGCCTCAAGTGTTTCCCCTTTCTGATTAGTCCTCCATGAGTTTCCAAAGTAGTTTTGTTAAACATTGGGCATACATCTATGTCCATTTCACTTCTCCATAAACTTTGGTGAATCCCAATTACAGCCGAGGAAAAAAATAAAAACTCTTCTCTTTGGCACTTAAAACTGTATATGGTCCAGGTCTAATGAACTTTTTCTTTTTGTTATTTAGTCATTTTTAAGTCCGTTCTGTATCTTCATGACCCTTTTGTGGTTTACTTGGCAAAGATACTGGAGTGGCATCTAATTTCTTTCTCCAGTTCATTTTCCAGATGAGGAAACTGAGGCAAACAGAATTAAGTGACCTGCTCAAAGTAATACAACTAACAAGTGTCTGAAACCAGACTTGAACTCAAGAAGATGAATCTTCTTGACTCTAGTTCTGGCATTCTACCCTTGTGCCATCCAGCTGCTTCTATATATTACTTCCACTTCTTGACTCTATAGTTCTTCCAGAATGGCCTTCTTACTTCTTTCATAGAGCTCTCTCTCTTTGTTTGCTTGCCTGCATTGTGCCCATGGCCTAAATGGAACTCCAACCCTTACCTCCACATTTTACAATCCCTGATTTCAAAGCTTTATTCAAATATAGCCTTCTGGGGCAGCTAGGTGGCATAGTGGATAGAGCACCAGCCTTGAATTCAGGAGGACCTGAGTTCAAATCTGGTCTCAGACACTTAACACTTCCTAGCTGTGTGACCCTGGGCAAGTCACTTAACCCCAGCCTCAGGAAAAACAAAACAAAACAAAACAAAAAAAAAAAAAAAAAAAAAAAAGAAGAAGGTGGTAAACCCCATGTGGTTAATATTTGTTAAATTTTTATTTATTGAATTATTTCCACTCTAAATATTGACTAATTTTTTTTTTTTTTAAACACACGAATAAAGAAAGAACTAAAGAGTTTCGCTGATGAGCCTGGTACCAATGATTAGGTCCCAGTACCTCCAAATCTAGATTTAATTCCCTATCCAGAACCCAATCACTACACAGAAGAGAACTATCATTGCTGTTATAATTAATGGAGAATAAATACATTCCCGAATTGACAAATCTATTTCTGAATTAAAAACCCATTCTAAATTGTTGTTTGGGTCATTTCTCCCAAACTCTGGATTTCAAATAATTTCTACTCAATTAATTTACAAGTTTTTATTAAGCTACTATTAATTGCTGTTTTGAACAGTTTCCCCAAACTCTACACTTCAAATAATTTCTTGCTCATCAATTGATTTACAAGTTTGTATTAAATGACTACTATGTGCATGGTATTGTGCTTGATTCTGGGGTTATAATGACATAAAGGGAGTATGCCCTGCCAATCCAGCATGACATTCAATTGTGAGAGCAAACACACACACACACACCCATACACACACACACACACACATACATACACATAAACATACATTATAGACATACACACACACAGAGAAGATATTTGAGGGAAAGGGAGGCCCTAGGAGCTGAGGGGATTAGGGAGGGAGACACTTGGCAATATGTTTTCATGTCTAGCAGCTTAGAAAAGTTCTGAAGGAAACTAAAAAGTATCATATAATTTATTTTTCCCATTTTATGTAAGATTTTCTATATATACACACATTCACATATATTTCTAATGTTTCTGCATTTCTCTCTAAACTAGCTATGCAGAATTCTAAGCGTAATCAAACCAACCCCAAGAATACTTATACAACTGTATGTATATATATAATATATATGTGCATATACACATACATGTACTTTAGACACACATCCATGCTTACATGTATTTTCTGTGTTTGTGATCATATGTGTGCAAATGTGGACATGTGTATGTATATAATCATACTTGTATAACCAGGAAGATAATCCAAAGTCAATTATTTTCTAAAACTACTGATGTTTTCTCAGAACAGCCATAGTATTTCTCAAAGCTATATGTCACCAAGTTAACTAAGCATCTGTCCTATATATTGTTACCCTGAGAAGCCTATTTACATAATGTATTTTTGGCTACTTAGAAATGGTTGTTCCCCCAATTTTATTATTGCAATTCTTTCCCATCAGTAAATACTGCTTCACTAATTGTGACTATTTAATTCCATGTTAGTGCACGAATTCTACAGTCTTAATATCTCCAGGGCATTCTATTCATAACCAACATATATACAGAGTTTAATATTTGAAAAATGAGCTAATTATCACACATGCTTCAGAACAACCATGAAGGTATTATTTTACCCATTTTGCAGATGAAGAAACTGAGGCTCAGAAATTTTAAGTTGCTTGTTCATATTCATCATATGACTAAAAAACTAGGACTGTATTTGCAATATCATTTTCTTTTTTCAAAACAAACAATGGCCCTTTTTGCTCTTACTTCATTTCTGATATAAATAAAAGAACAAATATAAGCTTGGCTCAATTCCATCTAACATTAATTAATGAAGAAATCAGGTACTATGGACCAAAAAAAAAAAAAAAAAAAAAAAAAAAAGAAAAAGAAAAAAAATCTCTGCCTTTAAGAACCTTATGTGGAGAGAAGTAAATAGGAAACATGGCAACATAAATACATATACATACTGTAAGTGTGTATATATCTATGTGTATCTATATAACAAATTATTTATGGAGTCAGGGGTACTAACAAATGGGTGAATTAAGAAAAGTCTTATGGCAATATGGCAATTGAGCCAAGCCTTAAATGTAACTAATATTATTATGATCACTCTTGTTTCAATAAACATTTGTATAATGCTGACTATATGCCAAATACTGTGCTACACACTTAACAATTTTTATCTCATTTGTTCCTCATAACCACCTATTATTGTCCCCATTATGCCAATGAGAAAGCTGAGGCAAACAGCAGATAAATGACTTGTCCAGGATCACATAGGCAGTAAATGTCTCAGACCAGATTTGAATTCAGGTCTTCGTGATGCTAGGTTCTCTCTCCATGCTTCATCTAGATCTAAGAGATTGAGAAAAGAAGGAGAACTTTCCAGGCTAGGGTAGGAGGTCATTTCCTCTGCAAAGACAAGTGATACCCTACATTAAGATGATGAAGCAAACCATCTTGCCTATAATGGAGAGGGTGCAGGGGTAAGGTAGAGAAATCAGTCTGGAAAGATCAGATAAAAACAGAGTGGGGAGGATTTTAGATGCTAAACACTCTTATTGTATAGGCTGCACTGAAGCTTCATGGGCATGGAAGTGATGTGGCCAGATCTGCACCTGGAAGATGGATTAAAGAGAGAAGACACAGAAGGTATAAAGATGGATTAGGCCATTACAAGAGCCCAGGTCAGAGGTTTTAACAAGAATGTGATGACTCAAATTATTAACTGAAACATTAAAATATGTAGTTGTTTATATCTTTACTCCTGAGATTAATAAAATAACTTTAACATATAACAAGTACTATTGTCAAAGAACTAAAAAGTAAGGCTATAAAGATAAATCAAACATATATTTCTTTTAGTTTCTATTTTTTAACTAGAAACAAAAAATTATGTAACAAGAAATCATTTCCTGGATAGCTTCCAAACAAGCAGCTAGAAATCTTTACAAATGTTTCCAATTTATTTCTGATCAGTTGAAAATTGGAATATAATCTTTGAGACAGCAACTCTAGATGCTTCTATCAAGTCTTGTTTGCTAATCTCCCATGTCTATATATTTCAGACTCATAAATATTTCCCCTTCCTCCAACTTGAAACCACACCGGAGGTGGTTTGGCCAAGGAACTAGAGCTCGTATGGGAAAGGTTATTGCTTCACTTAATCATTTGCCCCCAGAAGTTCCTTTGAAATCCTTTGTTTACTACTGGCAATTGGATATCCAATTATGGCCTCTAACAATTCTTCAGTTCCTACATAGGCTTCTCATTGTTAATCTTTATTTAATTGAAAATAAGACAAAAAAGTGCTATTAAGAATTCTCCTAATTTAGAATTCTCATGAACCCCCTTTTTTTCTTCCACTGCCATTCTTTTGTTTTGAATTACCAGCTCCCATTATTTTTTCTGATATACATTGTAAAAATACATTTATATTTCTAGAAATATTTTAGGATTTCAACAGTATTGTTTCATTTTGTGTCTCAAAGGTTTACATAGGGTTTCATGTTAAACCGTGTCAAATTTTCTTTCTCAACATGACTTCCACATAGGTTAAAGGAGCTGAAAAAATGTCACTTCTCAAAATCTTTATCTGGTGAGATTTGAATCAATCATTCAAGAAGTGTGGATTAGAAGCTAGTTTAGAATTGGGTATTCAAGAATCTAAGATCTTGAGAAGGTATTATTTGGTGTAGTGGATAAAGAAAGCATTTACATTTTGGTTTCTTCTCTCCGTGTACTACCCTCCCTATCTTTTCTGAAGGAGGATCTCATGAACTTTAAAGATCCAGAGAATTATGGAGTTTCTGTTAATCAACCTACTAGCAGCATGCCCAGAACAATTGACAACAGTGTTTGCTCAGGATACAAGGAGAGGCTGGATAAAATTAGGAAAGGAAGATTTAAGATTCTATAAATGATCTTATCAAAAAAGAAATAAAAGAAAAAAGTACAACATAAGTCTTGGGAACTTCAACAAAAATATTGTGAGAAATATTGTGATGAAAGGAGATAATTGCTTGCTCTGGGGATTGGAAGAGTGAGGGATTGCACATATATAGGCCAACATATTCTGATTTTTCCTGTTCTGGCAATACAGACTTGTTAAAATATTATTAGAACTCTTATTATTAACATTTGTGGACAAATTCTTTACCTTTTCTGAAGTTTTATTCTCAAGATCATTGAATCTACATCTGAAACGTTGTCAATAATTACATCCTAGATACCAAATGTTGAAAAATTGAAGACATTTTGCTAGCAAGTCTCTTTCTTTAGCATCTTATCCAAAACATAGGCTAACATTAAAAAGAGAAAGAAAGGAAGGGAGGGATGGAGGGAAGGAGCAAAAAAGGGAGGGAGCAAAAAAAAAAAAAAGAAACACTCTTGTTCTCTCTTCTGAGAGAAGAAGGAATAGAGGAAGAAGGGGAAAAAAAAGGAAAACAAGAAGGAAGGAAGATAATGAGGGAGGAAGGAAATAAGCATCTAATTCCAAATGTAACCATAAAATGCAAATGCATTTTGAAAATAATACAAAATTACTAAGAAAAAAATATATCAACATATCTTTATGCACTAAATTAGTACAAAAGTCTTAATATTAAACATGTAAGGAATTTTTGAGGCAGCCAAGTGGTTCCATGGATAAAAGATTAGGCCTGGAATCAGGGAGATCTGAATTAAAATGTGATCTTCAGAAATGTACAACTTGTATGACCGTAGGCAAATCATTTAACCTCTCCTTTAAACAAGTGGAAAATGAAATGGAAGACCAAAAAGAGAATTTTTCCACAATTTTACATCACTATTCTGAAATATTTTTAAATATTTAGGGTACCTAAGTTGTGAGCTTTCTTATATGTAAAAGATTTTGTTTTTGTTTTTGTTTTTTGTTTTTTAGTATTCATAATAGCTTTATTTTCTTCTTCCATTAGAGACATTGTCAGTGTGTTCACACAAACCCAGGTCAACTCTGCCTATCCTTCCAGGCACTTACATTACAATGAATATCATCCCCAATTACAAGCAAATCCTTTCATGCTTTCATCTATACCAATGTCTCATTGTCTCAGTTAATTCTGGCTAGATTCAATTTTCTTTTTCAAATTTTTTTAATAATAGATTTTTTATTTTCAAAATACACGCACAGATCACCACATTCACCCTTGCAAAACTTTGTGTTCCAAATTTTTGTCCCTCTCTTCCCCACATTCTCCTCTCCTAGACAGAAAATAATCCAATATATGTTAAACATGTGCAATTCTTCTAAACATATTTCCACATTTGCCATGCTATGCAAGGAAAATTGGATCAAAGAGGGAAAAAATGAGAAAGACCAAAAGAAAAAAATTAGCAAACTACAACAACAAAAAGGTGAAAATACTATTTTGTGATTCTTATTCAGTCCCCATAGTCCTCTTTTGGGATGCAGATGGCTCTGTCCATCACAAGTCTATTGGAATTGGACTGAACCAACTCATTGTTGAAAAGAGCCACTTCCATCACAGTTAATGGATCATCACATAATCTTGTTTCTGTATATAGTATAGCATCAGTTCATGTAAGTTTCTCCAGGCCTTTCTGATCATTTCTTATAAAACAATAATATTCCACTACATTCATATATTATAACTTTTTTTGCTTTTTTCAAATGTAATTTCATTTTTTATTTATTTTTAACACACATTGCTTTGTGAATTATGTTGAGAGAGAAAAATCAGAACAAAAAGGAAAAACCATGGGATTAAAAAAAAAAAGGAAGTGAACACAGAATTTATTGATTTACATTAAGTCCCCTTAGTTCTTTTTTCTGCATGTAGATGGCATTTTCTGTTCAAAGTATATTAGAATTGCTTTGGATCACTGAACCACTGAGAAGAACCAAGCCTTTCATAATTGATTATTAAATATTCTTGCTGTTATTGTGTATGATGTGTTCCTAGTTCTGCTTGTTTTACTCAGCATCAATTCGAGTAAATCTTTCTAGGCCTTTCTAGAATCAGCTTGTTCATCATTTTTTAATAGAACATTAATATTCCATTGCCTACATATACCACAACTTGTTCAACCATTCCCCAATTGATGGGCATCTACACATTTTCCAATTCTTTGCTATAAACATTTTATGGGTCCTTTTCCTCTCTGTGATTTCCTAGGAATACAGACTCAGGAATGGCACTTCTAGATCAAAAGGTATGCACAGTTTTGTAGTATACCTTTGGGTATACTTCCAGATTGTTTTCCAGAATGCTCGGATCATTTCATAACTCCACCAACAATGCATTAATGTCCCACATTCTTTCCAATTTACTATATTTTTTCCTATTATCTTAGCCAATCTGAGAGGTGTGAGATGGTACCTCAGAGTTATTTTAATTGGCATTTCTCTAATTAGTAGTGATTTAGAACACTTTTTCATATGATTATAGATGGCTTTAATATTATCATCTGAAAATTGTATGTTCATATCCTTTGACCATTTATCAAATAAGGAATGATTTAAATTCTTATAAATTTGACACAGTTCTTTATATATTTTAGAAATGAGGCCTTTATTAAAAATACTGGCTATAAAGATTTCCCCCAGCTTTGTATTTTTCTGTTGGTTTTGTTTCTGCAAAAACTTTTTTAACTTAATGAAATCAAAGTTGTCCATTTTACCTGTCCCAATATTCTCTAATTCTTCTTTAGTCATAGATTCCTCCCTTCTCCAAAGAGCTGATAGGTAAATTACCCCTTGTTCTCCTAATTTGCTTATGATGATATATCATAACTTACTTAGCTGTTCCCCAACTGATAGGTATCCACTCAGTTTCCAGCTCCTTGCCACTACAAAGAAGGGATGTATAAACATTTTTGTACATGGGGGTTCTACAAAAGGGTTTTAAATATAATTATCCTTTTATCAAAATTTTCAGCATTTGAGATTTTCCTTAAGTTAGTGTTTTTCCACAGAAGTTACAAGTTAAAATGTGCTACATAGAGAATAAGCATTTCAAAACATTGTTGCCAATTAATATTTTGATTTAAACTAATTGATCAGATTAGAAAGCTGGAGACAAGGACATAAAAATGAAAGGGGGGAGGAAGATCTGGGGTAGACATATTTTAATGGCAGAGGAAAGCCAAGAATATAGCATCAGTAGAAGAAAAACAATTTTTTTAAGGGAGGACAACAAAGGAGAATTCTGCAGAAAGAGCTGAGAACTAATCACACAAAAGAATAATATGCAGGGCAGAGTCAAAAGTGAGAAATATCTTCAGTAGTTACCTAGTCAAATGGAACACAACTAAGCCTCAGTAAATGTGGAAGTGACATGCAAGCCTCTTTCTTCCTCGATTCACAATTATCCCTCCTAATTTTCCTTTCTAGTCTTTTCCTCTCATCAGATTTACAGTGTATCTAAAAGTAGAATACATCTTCGATAGATGGACAAAAGTTAAAATAAGAACTAACACATATATACAATTTTAAAGTTTTTAAAGTGGTGTTTACATAGACTTTTTTCATATGACCTTCATAAGAACACCAGAAGATAAGTCCTTAGAAAGAATAACTCCTCTCCCACAAAAGGACCCACTTAAGAAAGTGGTGGGTCAAGGAGAAAAAGAGATAAAGATAGAAAATTATGGGGGAAAATGTGAGATGGGTAGAAGGAATTTGCTTATCCAAAAATTCTCAATGATGATTAAATTATAAGTTTAGTACTAGATAAATCTCACTTCTGGTACCTCTTTCTTTACCTTACTCTATTTCCTCAATCTCTCTGTACTTAACTATTTCCAATTCCCATATATTATTTCATGATGATATAAGGGGTTAATGAAAGAGGAACATTAGAAAGGGACTAAACAAGGAAGAACATAGTGAAGATAAATTTTGCCTTTTTCATCATTTTGTCTAACAAATCCCCCTATTTTCTCTCATTTCAACTTCTGGTACATGGACAATACCACAATTTGTTCAACCAATTTCCTCCCCTTTTCCCTGGTTTTTATTCCTTCTAAATATGGTATGGAATGAAAAAGTGGAAATTATTCAAGCATCTGGATTCTAGCCCATAGCTATCCAGTATTATATGGCAATCAATGGGAAAGATAATTAGAATTTAAATCTACCAAAATTCCTTCTTATATTTAGTGATTCTCTACTACTTAGAGTGAAAGACTGATTTAAGCTTGCTTGTAAGAAGAGGTAAAGAATGGAAATTAATTAATTAATCAACAAGCACTTATTAAGTGCCTACTGTGGTAATGCTAAGCACTGGGGATACAAAGACAGCAATGAAAGTCTTGAAAATGATGTAAGAAGAAACTGAATGTTCATGTTATACATTTAGAATTTCATTTTGTTTCCAATTTTAGATCAGATATCTTTGAGGAGCCAGGAAATATTACAGGTATAACCCCTAAAGGTTGAATTTTTTTTCTGAAAACAAAGTCATATAAGGAAGATAATCAGAACCAATTCATATAGTTTTTATTATTCCAGTGAAGTCATGTTCCAGTGCTGTATCATCGTGTAAATTCATGGATTCTTGGAGCACAGGAGTACAAGCTCCCACTACTTAACTAAGAAGGTTGAAGGAGGTTAAACCTGGCAAAGAATTCTGCCTCCCAGAATAACAGCTAAATCTGGAAATAGTTGTCATCAGACTGGCTTCAGGGTAATGGGACTTTTGGCCCATTGCTAAGTCTTGAACATCAAATGAGATAACATATGTAAAACACTGTAAACTTCAAAGTATGGTATAAATGGTATCATTATAATTACCACCAAACTTTGCACTGGTGAAGATAGTACCCACACAATTGAAAACAATGGACGGAAAATCCAAGGAGAAAGTATGGGATTATTAAAAAAAAAAAAAAAAGCAAGGGCAGGGAGATTAAAGGTCACTCTGGAAGCTGACAGCTTTATCTTTGGATCTACTCAAGGGAGGAAGAAGAAGAAAAGATTTAAAATGAGAAGAAATTGAGATGCAGTCTCCTCTTCCACTTCTACTGAAGCAAGTTGCTAGTTACATCTTTAAATTAACCATGTCTACCCTAAAAACCATAAAACCCAGCCACTTAGAAAAAAGTTTTTCCAATAGTATGATTTTTTTTTCCAGAACAGGGAGATATAAATAGTTTGGGAAAGGCATTGTGTATTTTTTTTCCCCTTTTGTACATATGCAATAAAGAAAACAAGTAAATATAATCTCCCTGAGGGCATGGGCCTCCTTCTTTATATTTCCTTTAGCACATAGCCTGGCACAAAAAAAGAGCTTCATAAATGTGTTGGACAAATGAGTAAGGAGAACTTTAAAATCACAATAAAAGCAGTGCAAAGAAATAAGAAACTAGGTCAAATTCCTCTTGCAGACAGCAAAAAAAAATTTTTTTAAGTGTGCATAAACTTTAAAATTCCCATTGTGTGGTGAGCCACCATTTTCAAATAATAACTATTACAACTGAGCTATATAGTTTTCATTTTCAGAACCTTGAGCCTAGAGTTTCTTTGCCTTTGGGGAATCGATAATGAGAAATGGAAGCTTTTACACATCTAAGGTCACCAGTTCAAATTTGGCCCATGGATGGAATGATTAAAAGTCTTACCAACTGAGAGTTGTTTAGTAGCTCATATGAAATTGGCTCAGATTTCCAATCTCATTCCACAGTAAAGTAACAATCAACAGCGCCTGGAATCCCTGTCAGTCATCACAACACAGGAAAGAAAGATCAAGGAGAGAAAAAGACTACCAAATGTTCCTTTTAAATGGGAGAAAATCATGTATGACCTAACCACTCTCTCTTTGAGGAAAAAAAAAAGGTGGAAACATTTCATAATAATTTTTTTAAAATTATGCAATCATTCATTGATAGCCAGAAGAGACAGTATAGATAATCTAGTCCAATATCTCTTCCGTTTACAGATGATGAATCTGAGGTTCCCCAGGGACGAAATGACTTGTCCAAGATCATATAAGTAATAATTACCTGTCCTTTGATTCCAATTCAATGCTCTTTCCATTGTATCTTATTATTTTTATGTTACTAAGATTTGTCTCTTTTTTTGATAGCTATTAGTCAGACAGAGACAGACAGATATAGATATGAGACAGAGATATGAGACAAAGACAGAATTATCACTACATAACATATGGTTGTTGTCTTCTTCTCTAGAGTTAGCTCTATTCTTCCAGAACATGTAAGACTGTAAGAATCTGCAAGACCACATAGAAATGGGTCATGGAATCTCTTATGTTGGAGATAAACCTTAATCCTCATGGCATTTGAAACATATTTTTAACCAGGACAAAAACCAGCTCAGGGACATGATTCAGAGAACAAGCAGGAGAAACAAATATTTATAGAATTCCATGTGAGGGTTTATATAGGCCATGCTAAGAAGCCACATTCAAATAGTCTGAGCTAGGGGGAATATGATCATTCAGTGCAGTGCATTCATACATTCAATTGTACAATGAAAACTGACTTTTGACTAAAATATATTCTCTTTTTAATTAAAACACAGAAACAGGACTTACTTATTGTAAGTTCTCTGGAAGCAAAGACCATTTTTTTTATTTGATTCAGATTTCTAGTGCCTGATAAATAGACTTTTGATTAACTTCAAAGAATATAAACTCCTTGAGATCTGAATTGGCTGTCATATTTTTTGTCTTTTCCATTCCTAGCAAATAGTAGGCATTACATAAAGGGCTTAAAGTAAACTGAATTGGAATATTGAATAGTTATAGCAGAAATTTAAAATATGATGTCTGCCTTTAGATGTTTATAATCCAATGTGATCAACGTGTCTGTTTCTTACTTTCATGTTTAAAGGAAGTCTACCTAGAGACATTAGCCTATGTTGTTCAGTTAGGAACTATAATTCTCTCTAAGAAGGCATCCCTCAGAAGATGACCAACTAAATGTTAGCATATAAGAGCCCTCACTGCCTTCCTATTCTCTCTTATTTTTTAAAACTATCTATTCCTTTTCCTCTCAATCACTTTATTTGACTTATGGAAAGGGCAAGAAAAAAACTTTAAATCCTAATCCTTTAAAGGAAAGGATATGTCTCTCTACTCATTCCTGATGTGAACTTTTCTATTGTCTACTTTGAATTTAAAAATATTCCATTTATAAATTTATAGCATATCTTCTTTTTAATACTGTGCTGGGAATATCATAAATGAAAAATAACAAAACAAAATGTTTTATCAATTATAATAAATAAAATTCTAGAGTTTTAAACCAAGCTAACATCTTTCTTACTAATGATTAATAGTGATAATAGTAACAATATGGTTATCAGAGACACTGGAGTAATAATAACTATAGAATAATAAATAGAAAATAGAAAATTTTCTCACCATGCCTTTCCCAAGCCATTTATGTCTCCCTGTTCTGAAAAAAAGTCATACCATTAGAAGAACTTTTTTCTAAATGGACTGGGTTTTATGCTTTTTAGGGTAGGCATGGTTAATTTAAAGATATAGCTAGCAACTTGCTTTGGTAGAAAAAAGAAAAATAAATAAAATAATAAAAATAGGAAAATTTTGAATTTATAGAGTTGCTATTACTGATAATTAGAGAAAATACTGCAGATCTTACCTGGACTATGATAAAATTTTAGGTAATAAACTTTTGTTCCTGAATACTACCTTTGTTTCTATCTCTAACTCAGTGTTTGATAATCAAATCAATATTTATATGATTACCATGAACAATATGACAATATACAGCCCTAAAATTACATTTATAAGCCCCATGACTCAGAACTCCCCTTTACTGGTTAGTCTACCATACCATCTTGCCAATGTATGCCAGGCCTATGGTTCATAAGTTCCTATTTCATATATTCCTTCATATATTCCACTCTTCCCTGTCTTTCCATTGACCCTGAGCCTATCTCCATTCTTTTTTCTAGTAAGCTATCCTTCTTATGATGTATATTTTTAAAATGTATTTTGTATTTAATTTCACACAGATACAGGGTTTATTTACAGGACATCATAAGTTTTCTGGAAGCAAGGACCACTTTTATTTGATTCAGATTTCTGGTGTCTGATAAATAATAGATACTTAATAAT
This sequence comes from Sminthopsis crassicaudata, assembly GCF_048593235.1. Lineage (NCBI taxonomy): Eukaryota > Metazoa > Chordata > Mammalia > Dasyuromorphia > Dasyuridae > Sminthopsis > Sminthopsis crassicaudata. The sequence goes on from NC_133621.1 coordinate 153,430,972, forward strand.
ATTTGTGAAATTCAACTAAAATAGACTATATTTTCACCCCAAAAGACAATTGAGGATATATGTCAGACCATATAGTTATTTTATTTTAAAAAGCAACACTTGTACTATGGACATTCTTGTTTTAAAAATGAAAATAAAACAGACATTCAATAACAATGATTAACAGAAAACAACTTTATTATTACACATTTAATGAAACATTTCAGAGAACACAAAAATATTCACATGTTTGCTGACTCCAAAAAAAATCATTTGATTTGATAAAGTAAAATATAGCCTAAAATATTATTCTTCCACAAAATGTCTCCCAAGCATACATAATTCTATATAGAGTACCATGATTAATTTATCAATAGAGATAACTTTAGTCAAAAGTCTTCTGATTATCAGTATCAAATGAAGCATAAGGAAAGCATATGCTTGTCAAAAGATGTTTGCCATTGTCCTGGCAAACCATATAGAAACAGAGAGAATGTCCTACTCAGTAGAAATAGGAGGATTAGTAAAGAAGAATGAATGCTGTCTTCCAGATATTCTTGATTGTGGATGGCATTGTGCTGACTGAATCAAATTCCAGATTATACTACAGTCTCTTAAAAGAGATTCATAATCACTCAAGAGTTTAATTTAATAATATATCAAGGAAAATAATGAATCAAAATTTCCTAAATTATTAAAATTAAATTAACTAAACAGTTGGATGGATAGCTGGTCAATCAGTAGCTAGCTAGACCTATATATTTATATCTATACTTATGTATATATCTATATCTTAAATAGACACTACAGAAGGACAATGAGCTAGATCTAGAATTAAATGGGAGGAAAACAAATCTAGGTTGTACAACTCTTTCATATTCCAACATTCTCCCTTAAACAAAACACCCCATCTTTATAACATCAAAAATCTTCAAGACAATATATGATTATATATTATGGAATACAATTACCCTCAAAATAATAAAAATTATGGATTCCCTTGAAAGACAACAAAGATAAATGGAGGCATTAATAAGCTATAGCATACCAATTATGTGTTTCATATAAGAAGTGGGGTCAAGTTTTGGTGTCGAACTCAAATAGAAAAGGGGGTCATTAAACTATATACAAGGATTTCTTTAGGTTGCATATTGATTTATTTTTTAAAGTAATACCTATAGAAAAATTAGTGATAGTTGTCTTCATACTTGGCAATGTTGTTGGGATGTAAACCTTATTTACAAATGGGGAATGAAGGATATCATAATGGAAATGCAAACAAGTTAGTGGGCCAGTCATATGGCAAAAGGGAGAGATTAAAAAATAAAAACATGTATGTGGCACTGGCACCTAGATAATGAATTCAATCAATAAAAATTTAATAAGCACATACAAGCTAGGCACTGTGCTAAGTGTTAATGTTCTTGCCCTCCAGGATTTTGCATTCTAATGAATAAAATGTAATATCAAAAAAACTGATGAAGTGTAGTTTTACATATATGTATACACCTCCCTTTGTGTGTGTGTGTGTGTGTGTGTGTGTGTGTGTGTGTGTTTTGTGAAATGATAGCCTTCTCTAGTATTAGTTGGGGAGGAAGGGAAATAGTCTGGAATTTAAAATGTAAAAATAAATAAAAATAAAAGAACTGAAAGAAGACTCACAACATGTTAAATGGATATTATGTGACAGATTAATGGAAAGACATAACCACAGATGGTCAAAAAAAAAAAAATGAGACAGTGTAGTTCTACTGCAATCAGTTTGTTGGACAGTATACCAACACTAATGATATCACAAAGCTAGTATTTAACCACAGCTCAATTCCTTTCAGGCTCTGTATCTATATTCCTTTGGTAATTGTTTTGGTCCATCTATTATTTAATCTTCATAGTCTATTCATGAGCAAGGTAAATATAATTACATTTATCCTACAGAGATGATAATTGGGATAAGTATGCCCAATTTTTAATATCCTTTTGCTCTCAACAGGAAAGATATTTGTGAGGGAAATGAAGTCCAGAGATCAGTGATTTGCCTAAGATGAGACAGCACATTACTCAGAAGCTAGGATTTGATTTCAGCATTTGTTGATGTCTATCAAATTCTCAGACTAAACCAAGGAACACCAAATCAGGGAATTAAATGTGAGGATTCTAAATTTCCAGATTATTTTCCCTGACATGATATATTTAAAAAAAATTGACAATCCAAGCATTTTGAGAGCGACATGCTGTAAGATCTTTTTGGATTACTATAAAATTTTAATGTGGGTTTTTAAAAATAATTATTACATTTTTACCATGTCTATAAATATTCTAATTTTTCAGTTTAGAAAAAAAATACTTGTCTACATTTTTTGCAAATATGACTGTCAGTTCAAATATAATATCAGTATTTTTATTTGAAAATACTGCCTATATTTGAATATAGATTAATTAGTGCATGTCTGTTTCATTTCATTTGTGAGAGGGAATCTCTGATATCATTGGTATTGAAAAACACTTAGTGTAGATATTACCTCCTCCAGAGCACCCCACATCTATTCTAGATGGATCTAGAAAAAAATCAAATTTGTACACACTTTGTGAATGCAAAAGACATAAAATTCCATACCCCAATTCCTATGATTAAGACAAAACTTCTTTGCTTAGCTATCACTGCCCTACATACATTACTTTCTCCTGTTGAAATATAAACTTCCTGAAGGGAAGGGATAATTTATTTTTGTATATATACACAACATTAAATATATACATATATATAAAATACATAATAAGCTATGCATATGCATATATACACACATATATACATAAACAATATATATATTTTGTATATGTGTATATGCATATACACACATATATGTATATATAGAGAGACATACATATACACACACACATATTTAAAGCTCCTATCACACAGGCCTGGGACAAAAGTAGGTACTTGATTTACTCATAATTTAAAACTCCCTCTACCTGTGTATAGCAGCAACTAATTTCTCAATAACTTAGTCATCAAGAGTTGTTCAGAACATTGAAAGACTAAGGAAAGCACAGTTTTCCCACAGTCAAACAACTAGCAGATGTCAGAGGCAAGAATTGAACCTAGATCTTTCTGCTTCCAAGCCTGGCCATTTACCATGCTATGTTGCTTCTTTAAATTTTCATGAATTTACACGTATATTCATACATGCAGGTTTACAGAATCATAGATGGGGCTGGAGAATTGTTGATAATGCTGATACCTAAAAAATGCTTAAATGACTTATTTAAAATCACAAAGATTGAACCTCAAGTCAAGAAGACTTGGTATCTGCTCTAAAGGCTATTGATTAGAGAAATACAAATTTAAACAACTCTGAGGTACCATCTCATACATCTCTGAATACCTAAGATGATAGGAAAAATTAGTGACAAATGTTGGATAAAATGTGGGAAAATTGGGACATTAATGCACTGTTGGTGGGGTTGTGAATTGATTAATCAATTCTGGAGAATAATTTGGAACTATGCCCAAAGGGCAATCAAACTGTGCATACCTTTTTTGATTCAGCAGTAGCACCACTATTATCTCAAAGAGATCATAAAAAAGGGAAAAGGGCTCATATACACAAAAATATTTATGACAGCTCTTTTTGGGGTAGCAAAGAATTAGAAATTGACTCATCAGCTGAGGAATGACTGAACAAGTTGTTGTATATGAATTTAATAGAATGTTATTGTACTGAAAGAAATGATGAGCAGGAAGATTTCAGAAAAACCTGGAAAGATTCACATAAACTGATGCAAAGGGAAGTGAGTAGAACCAGGAGAACATTGTTCACAGTAGCAGCATCGTTATGTGGTGATCAGCTGTGACTAATTTAATTCTTCTTAAGCAATACAATGATCTAAGACAATTGCAAAAAACTTATAATAAAAAAAAAATTCTGTCAATATCCATAGAAAGATCTTATGGAGTCTGAACGCTGAATGAAGCATATCATTTTCACTTTTTTTATGTGTTTTTTTCCTTTTTGTTCTGTCCTTTCACAATATGACTAATATGAAAATATTATTGCACATTTACAACTTATTTCAAATTGCAAACCTCCTTTGGGACATAAGAGGGGGAGGAGAAAAAAAGCAAATTTGAAACGCAAAATGTTATAGAAAATGAATGCTAAAATGTCTTTATATGTAATTGGAAAAATAAAATACTATTTAGAAAAGAAACTGAATACAAATCTCGTCTTACACATTTACAAGATATATCAACCTGAGCAAATCACACAACTTGTTTCAGCCTCAGTTCCTCATAGAGTTTTTTTGAAGAGAGGATTTATAATTTTTTTCAAACCTTAAAGCACTATATAAGTATTGTTATTATTATTTGATTTTGATGGAATTGTTATGATTATTATATAGCAGAGCTAAAATTTAAATCACAGATTCTGTGACTGGATTAAATACTTTCCCCATTGTATTATGTTCTCTCCTATATAGTAATATATCTTCTATTCTGAATTCTTATTATTAGTATACCAGTTTCATAAATGTATAACTTTTAGAAAGATTTGATTTTTAAATTAAAGAAATAAAATGTAAGAACTCAATTCATATATTAACAACTGAGAAAATAAGAGCCTAGCATTATATTTTAAAAATAAACACTTTTAATACTCAGGGACTTCTGATTTCAATATTTCAGGTGCTCCAACTAACTGGTATATATCACAATCTCTGTACAACTTGGTAGATGATCTTTGAGAATTTATGTGGTTTAAAAAAATAATCATTATCCTATGGCTGCCTACTACAAAGTTTCTCTAAACTTAGATTAGTTCTTGGGGGGAAAAAAGATATACAACCCATCATCAGGTTTGCAATAGAAGCCTTTCCAGACATATTTTAGACCCTGTCAGAGCTGGCACTAATAATACAGGCTTGAAGAATCTTGGATTATCACAGAACAAAGAAACCTTAAATGAGAACATAATAGAGGGTTGATTGTCCTTTTACTTCTACAATCTATATCATGCATATTTTATATCTACATGTCCACATAGATATAGATATTATATATATACGTATGTAAACATATACACATACTTTATTACCAAGTTTAAAAATATTGTGAGATATTTTTAAGTATGGGGGTCAGATATTCTATTCTGTTCAAAATCTCTGCACTTGACCCAAAGAATCCAAGAGGGCTATAGCCCAGCTTAAGCAAACAGCTGTTCCTCAGTTATATCCAAGTAATGCTCATGTGATTCCCTAAGAGATCAGCTTACTACCATAATCCTTATTACCACATGAAAGCACATGTGCTAAGGGTATGAGCCCTATTTGCCACAGCTAAGGAAATATATGAAAATTTCCTATGCAATTAATAAACTATGTGAAATCATATCCTCATATAAGTGAAAAGCATAGCAAAAATATTTTCCTGCATTATTTCATTCCATCACTCTGTGACTTTAGAGCATGCTGAAATCTCTGTTTCAATTTCCATATGTAGAATAAGAATTTGGAATATTAGAGAAACTAGAAGATTTAAACAGTGCAGAATCAGCATGGAATGTCAAGAATTTCAAGGGACTGCAATAGCTTTCTCTTGTTCATACTTGAACAAGAATTCTCTTCTATTTCATCCCAAAGGTGTAGTTAACTAATTTTACTGTCATTGTTCCTAATTCTGTTTTCTGGAAACAAACAGAACAAATCTTCCTTTCCCATAACTCAGTCCCTCAAATACTTGAAAAATGCAATCTTGCCCTCTTCTGTTGTTTGTCCAGAGCCTAGTTTTGACTAACCTTTTGTGGCATGACCTTAGTTCATTATTATAGAAATCCTCTTCTAGATATTATCCAGATTATCAAGTATTTCCTAAAATTACATCTAGAATTGAACATGATTACAAAAGAGGCCTGAGGAATACAGAGAAAAGGAGAAATCACCTGTTTTTAGATCTCGTTTCTCTCTTAATTCATTATAAAACTGATTTCACTTAGCTCCCAGAAAACATTGTTGACATATATGGAGAACTTCTCCCTGAGCATATTTCCCACATGCATTTAGAATCCATAGGCTCCTATCTTTTCTCTCCTTTTATTCTTATAAAACTACCCTTTTAAAATCTGAGGCATGTTAGACTACATCTGACTTTTCTTTATCATGAATAAAATGATAACTCTTAAGATAGAGTGGTAAATTATTCCCAAAGTTTCCATTATTTTTATTAAGTAGTAACTCCATACTTAATTGCCTCTTGCCTAAACTATTCCAATAGCCTTCTAATTAGAGATTTTGCTTCACTTCAATCTTTCATCCATTTAGCTTCCAAAGTAATTTTCTTAAAGCATAGCTGTCACCCACATCAACAAACTCCATTGACTACCAACCTCTAAGATAAGTCAGTCAACATTTATTAAACACTGTGTACTGGAGGAAATACTAAGAAAGCCAAATATCAACTCAAGAGAGCATATTATGTAGCTCTCCATATAACCTGCCTTTTTCCTATATCTCCAAGTACTTAATACATTGCTTCCCTTCATACGCTCAATGGTACAGTCATATTGATTTTCCTCACTCGTGTTCCACTTCCCATTTCCTTGTCTTTTGCACTCCAAGTTTGAAATGTTCTTCCTCGTAACTGATGTTAGGTTGCCTTTAAGAATCAGCTCAAGAGCCACTCCTGCACAAGCCTTTCTTGTTCTCCATAGTTGCTAGTACCTTCTCTCTAAAAGTACCTTTCATCCACTCAGCAATTTTCATTTATATATTGATGTCTTTCTCATTAAAATGTAAGCTCCTCAAGGACAGAAAGTATTTTTAGTTTCTTTATACCCCTATAACATAACAAAGTCTATAAGCATATAGAAAATGTTTTAAAAATGCTTTCTGAGTGACTGTTAATATAAATCAAATCTAGAAGTTCCTTTCATTGGTTCTCTCGTCTGTAGAAGAGATGAGAAGAAAGGGGAAAGAGAAAGAAAAGAGGAAGGACAAGTTTCTTCCTTCTCCTTTTTCTATATAAAAATTGTCAGAAAAAATGAGAATTTAAAAACTCATGTTTATTATATTGTTTTTCATTTTAGTAAGTATATAATAGCATTATGTTGATAAAGTTTTGTGCTAAAGAAACATTTGTTATTGAATTATTAAATGGGTTAATTATTTTTGTCCTGCTACATGGCCATAGGTTAAACCCATAAACCAATTTGAGTTATTTCCTCAGAGAATGCTAGCTATTATATAGGAAACTAGTCAACGGATCAACAAAAATTCAACACCTGAGAAGGAAAACCAAGTCAAAAAATAAACGCATTAGCAGCTATCTTAGTAACATTAAACATTTCAGACAACACATTTATGGATCATTGCCAGCATATTCTTGCTTTCCAATCATCAAAAATTTTTCAAATCCTCTTATAATCAAGATATTAATTTCTTTTGTGTGTACATTAAAAACAAAAGGAATAGGAAAAGGAAGATTAATGATTGAAATGCCACATAGCAGAAAAGGATATGGAAAGTAATGATTTTGCCTTAGCATTTTCATGGGTTTTGATGATGACAATTCTACTGAAGTGAAGGCCATAAACCCTGGTCAGATCTGGTATCTGTGATAGGAAGTTCTAAATCTCAGAAGGATCCAGAGTAAATAGATATTGCTCAGGAATAACAGTAGACAATCTTGAATTTAACAAGTGTTAGAATTTAGTGTGCATTGTCATGCATGGTTTATGCATAGTTTGTTAACACAAGTACAAAATGAAACAAATTGAGTAAGATAATAAGCAGCTTAAAAAAAAAAAACCAAGAGCTATTTATCATTAAAAACATATAATTTTAGTTATCAGCTATATCCCCATAGTAAGGCGTTTATAAAATTATTTTTTACCCATCTATTCAAATCAATAAGTACTTATTAAATGCTCATCATGTGCCAGGAACTGTGTTAAATGCTAGAGAGACAAAGAATGGTTAAAAACACTACCCACTCTGAAAAAGCTTAGAGTCTAATAACAGGAGTGACAAAATATAAGGTATCAGGTAGAAACAAAATGCATATATAGGATAAACAAGTTAGAAATAAATTCATAAGGCATTTTCATTCATTCATTGCTTTCTTAGGGACCCCATTGTGTGGTTGTGAGGCATCTATTTTTTTTTTTTAGCTCAAAGCATTTCAAAATATTTATTTATTTAATACAGCTTGCCCACTTATTTTGCATTAACTCATTGGTTTGTTATTTTTACTATTTGCATCTATTTCTTGCACACTCATTTAATCCTTGGCTTGACATTCAAAAAGAATTGAGATATGTTACTAGAAACATTTTGGCTCTTTAGAACCCGATAGGCTATAGAGAGTACTCAATCAGGGTCCATTGGAGCCAACTGACTGAAGTGGTTATATTTAGGAGTCGCCTTACACCTGTCAAGACAGACAGAGAACAGCAGCAAAGGAGGTTCTTGTCACCAAGCAAGCACACACTAGCAAACAATACTTGCAACTGCTGTTGTCAGAGCTCTAAAAATAAAGCCACAGGAGCTAGCAGGAGGGCGGGATGGAGTTTTTCTATTAATGTCTGATATATAACAGGTGACCCTAGTGGAGATTACAGAAGGAACCTTTCATTTTCAGTAACCCCAACTATCTTCCTCTCCCCCCTCAAAAAGATAGCTGGATTATCAACAATCCATTTCAGCTATCCCAAATTCAGAACTCTTTGGTGAGCATTTTTTAATTATGTAAAGTTATCCTGGCTTATGGGCAAAAAACTGGCTTATGGGAATATATGTTTTATATTCATCTTCTGATTAAAATTTCCTCTCACACAAGCTATTCTGAAAAATGGGATCATCATGATCATTTCATAAAGCTCCTTGCTTTTTTCTTGTTGAAATTCCCTTTGGACTTCAACTTCAGTTTCAGTATTAATACCAAGAGTTGATGGATTACTTTTTAGATTCCATAACAGAAAGGATGACTTAAAGGATAAAAATAGAGTCATCATTCAAGGATAAGAGAGATTATTCATTAATTTATCTGAGAAAGAGAGAAGTTTAACTGTCTATTCTTTTCTTTAAACCTATAGAGAAAAAATAACCTACAATGTCCTGATAAAATGTGCCAATGTCTCCCTAAATGATTACCAAATTCATAACAAAGAATTCCAATTTTCAGGGCAAGTTGTACAAATTCTCAGTTTAGAGATAAGTCAGTCAAAAAGTGTTTTCTTGAGGTTTTTTTTTATTATTATGGTCCAGATTCATGTTAAGGAGCATAAAAAAATACACAGAAAGGAAGGGAAGAGAGTGAGGACAGAGAGTGGATGAATGGAGAGTGGACGGATGGGAGAAAGAGAGAGAAAGGAAGGAAGGAAGCAAGGAAGAAAAGGATGGAGGAAGAAAGGAAGGAAGGAAGCAAGGAATGAAGGAAGGAAAGACCTTAAAATTATTTTCAGACATGCTTATGAAAATCATGAATTTCAAATTTCTTGACTCATTCTATTTTTTCTCCAGACAAGTAAAGGCAGAGGACTTAGAGGAATTTTTTAAAATGCCCTATTTATCTATATCTATCTACACATACATACACACACACACATGCACACATAATATATATATGTATATATTTTTTTTTATAATCCTTGCTGTTTTTCAGTTGTGCCTGCCTCTTTATGATTTCATTTGAAGTTTTCTTGGAAAAGATATGGAAGTAATTTACCATCTCTTCTCTTGATCATTTGAAGCAACAGAGGCAGAGTTAAGTGACTTGCCCAGGTTCACATAGCTACTAAGTTGTGTGAGTTCAGATCTGAACTTAGGAACATGATTCTTCCTAACTCCAGGCCCAATGTTCTATGCACTATGATGTCAGCCAGGTGACATCATATAATAAGCTTAAATTGACTGAATTATTGTTCATTCTTCAAGCATTTAAGCATAATAATCACAAAGTTGGGAAGGATTCCAAGAATTTAAGTCATTTTGTTCTAACTCTCCTCCTACAACCAATAGTTGCATTTATCATGCCTATTTTATGTCAAATCCATATCTTTTGCTCTGCAATTTAGTTACCAACCACTTGGAATACATTAAACATAGTATGAAAAAGGAAAGGATCACCTAAAACCTTAGAATAATCTTTGATCAAAAATATTTATTTTACTAATCTTCATTAAAATACCAATATTTAAGTTTTCATTTTTTTTCACTGATATTTGAGACTATATTAGCATATGCTAGCACCCTTACTTAAAATATTTCTTCTAGTTTGATCATTTTTGGAGATGTATGCCAGGCAATTTCTCATAACAAGATTTTGTATATTTAAAATCATCATTATCTTTGAGTACTTTTTTTCTAATCAAGACCTCTTTCCATGTAGAATGAATATTACAAATCACTTGTCTGAATCTGAGGCATATAAATACATTAATATGAACAAAAACAGATATGACAGTCCAAATTGTTTCAAGAAAAAGAGAAAAATGATTTGCTCTAAACTTTATTAGGCCCCACCAGAATACTAGCTATTTGCTAAGATTAAAGTATTAAGTCTGCTAAACTTATAAATCCAATTGTAATCAATCTTTTCTCTCCTTACAGAATTAAAAACCAACTGTAAACTTTTGATATTTAAATTAATGATCTTTATAATATTAAACCATTTTTATAATTAAAAAGGAAATAAGTTCATAAAAAAGAATCTCTTGTGATTCTCAAGTTAATAGCTTTATCTTGTAGTTCCTAATGACAAATTTGTAGTCAATTTCTTCTTCATTTGCATATTTTGAAGGTTTATTACAGTATTGACCCTAAATGTATTTTTTTAATTTCTTAAGTTTTTCCTTTCTATTATCTACTTATCCAAAAGAAAATGTGTCATCAGCAAGTATATTTCTGCTCATGCCCTGATTTCTGGGCAGGAAAAAAAAAAAAAAAAAAAAAAGATTTCTCTGCATTTTCTCGCCTGCCTAGTCCTCTTAAGAGGTGTTCCCATTTTGGCATGGCTACACGTGCATTGTCCTTATTAAGAGCAATTCCCTAAGGAGCTATATGACAATGGTTCATATTTATGTCTGGTCTCAGGTCACATTCTATTATAATGAACCAAAATGTATATATATATGTATGTATATGAGTTGAACATGTTGACCTGTCACCAATTTTCCCCAAATAATATCTATTGAAAAAGCATACACTGCTGCCAAACAATTCACTCAACTAGATTCAGAATAAAATAAATAAATGAAGGAGGAAGAGGAGGAGGAGGAAGAGAAAGAAGAGAAGGAGGAGGAGGAGGATGGTGGTGGTGGAGGGTAGAGGAAGGAGGGAAGAGGGAGGATAAGAAGAAACTAATACTTCTTTGTACCATACTCGTACCATTCCATCTTTAGTGTTATCAACTCTGTTTAGGGGTTTTGTTTCCCTCAAATAAGTCTCATGAAGTATAACAGAACAATAATGTGTTGATACATGATCCTTTTATTTATACAAAGTCAAAGGGTTATACTTATTGCACCCTGATGTGTCATATCTGACAAATAATTAGGTTTGCTACAACACATTGATTCTGATTGCTTGGAAACTGCTTATCATGCCAATTATGTTAACCACCTACTAGAATCTGACATGAAGATACATTGATTGACTTTCACAATGGGCCATACTTAACTTAAATGCTGTATTAAATTGTGAGTTCCACATAAATCCAAGGGTGATGTGAAATTACAAGGTTTCAAATTCTTATCAATTGGTTCCTAAAATATGAGATCAGTTATTAATTAGACTTCCATAGGAACATGGATTAGTGACAGGAATAGAACTCAGAAGTCTTTTTTTTTTTTTTTTTTTTTTTTTTTTTTTTTAAGTTATCTAGGTGATCAGGAACCTGTGGTCAAAAAGTGAAATGACTCAAAGTTACAAAAATAATAAGAGATAGAGTCAGTATTTAAAGCCATGTTCTTTGATTCTAAGTCTTGGTTACATATTTACTGATTAAATATTGGGTCTTCCCAATGCACCAAAGCTGATTCTCAGGTAGAGTGTTTATCAATACATGAAAACTCAGTAAAACACTTTCTCTTCCGGCAATTATCAATCGAGTATTTCATTGAAATACAAGAAGAGAATAGCAAAAGGGGATTCATCCTGATGATATTTTCTTTAAACACATTATATGGGTTTCATCTTTCTTCTCTGCTTATTAATGTAAGCTTCATGAAAACAGAGGCTATAGCTCCTTACTAAGTATTACTCACCTTGTACCTAGCTTTACATGAAACATAATAATAATGAAGATAATGACTTTCTCACTTTAGAATCTTCCTTAGTGAAATGTTATGGTTATCTCAGTTTTAGAACCTTATTTCTAAAGAGCTATTCCAAAATGATTCTAAAAACTTTGGCAGCTAGTATTCTTAAATAATCTATAGTCCCTCTGTGAAAGTGAATATTAGAAACTAAGATGGGAAAGGACTTGTGATATCAACAGTATAAGGAATTCCCAATGAAGAAACTTACTCTACCAACATAGGCTGGCATATTTTCTGCAACTTATACTTTTAGAGAGCTGCCTAGAACATAAGTTTCAAATATGTAGCCAATAATTCAAACCAAATTAAGATATAACTGGTATTAAACCACTTTTAAATACCATCTTTCACCTATTAGATTGATTAAAATAATAGATGCTCTTCAATGGCTGAATGACTGAACAAGTTGTAATATGATTGTGATAGAACGTTAGTATGCTATAAGAAATGACGAACTAGCTCATTTTAGATAAACTGGAGAGACTTGCATAAAATAACAAAAAGTCAAATGAGCAGTATCAAGTGAATATTATATAGAGCAGCAGAAATATTGTCTTAAGAACAAATTTGATTGGCCAATTCTTCATAAGTATCATAAATACACAAACCAACTACAAAGAACCTATGAAGGAACTTCAGAGAAAACTGATAAATAGAATTGTGCATATTATAGTTTTATACATATATGCAGATTTATGAATGTATAGATTCACTTGTAGCCTTCTCTAGGAATGGAGAAAAAAATACAGAGCAAAAAAAAAAAAAGAAAAGAAAAGAAAAAAGAAAACTCAAAAGGAAGCTCAGAAAGGCAAGATAGCTTTGAAAACAAAGTGTAATATGTATTATATAGTTTTTTTTTTTTTTTAATAAATAGTCTGATCTGGAAATTCATGATTTTATACTGAATCCTTTATGTTTTGTTGTGTACATGGAAATGTTTTTTCCCTTTCTGTTTTCAAGTTCAAAATGAATTTTAATTTTTTTTAAAGATTTAATCAGTAAATATGTAACAAAATAATTTTTAAAACATAAACATCACATTTTAAAACTGTCAATTTGTTCCCCATAGAGACCTTTATGTATTCTTTAGTGGGCCCTGTTTCTATTTGAGTTCAAAATAACTGGCAGAGAGCTTTAAGAAGTTAACATTTGCCCAAAGTTAGTATATGACAAAGAAGCAATTTGAACACAGACTTTTCTTTTTTAAGATCAACTTTCTATTCTGGATATAAAATTATAATTGTTTAGTTTTTTCATATTCCAAACAATAAAAGAATGGGAAGTACTTGGCCAGACATCAGTACTATTCAACTACAGAAAGCCATTATTGTGACATGCAAATAATTAAATGATGACATGTGAAAAGTAGCACAAACCTTAAAATGTCATATATATAGCCTTACATGTATATATGTTGTTATTGTTGTTGCTTCACGATGCCATTACATATGATGTTTTACTTTAGAGAATTTTCATAGGAAACAAAGATGAAAGACTTTCAGGATTATTATTTGAATTCAGACACAGGTAATAGAAGACTTAATAAACCACGGTATTTCCCATTTTAACAATCTATCTTGTCATATTTTTGTCTAGTAAAACTATTTCTGACATAACATTGCTCCCTATCTTTTATCTATGCACTACTGTACAGTAACAAACAAAAAATAAATCAAATTGAGAATCATAACACTTTAAGAGAGTAGATAAAGTAAGCCCAGAATCAATTTCCAGACCAAAGAAGTTATATTGATCCAAGGCACTTGACATTTCAAATGCAAAGATGGGTTCAGAAACAGCAAAGTCCTGGACAAGAACTTGTTTAGCACTACTGTTGTGGAGCTCAAAGCCACATAATTCCAAGAATCTAGATATGTGAGAAAGATGAATAACAGCAGGATTCTTAAACAGTGATTACATGGTGAGATGAGATGGGAAAGCTTCAGAGAAGCTACATATGTATATATATTAAAGCCATTATAAGAATACACAAGCACAGTTGAAAGCAAGGAATTATGAACAGCTGACTGCTGAGAGGCAAGAGTAAGAGTTCAGGATACATGTGGTGGTCAAGGATTGGATCATGATCACATGATATAAAGACATGGATAAAAACAGTGACAAACTACAATAGAAGGAAAACGAACAGTTAGTATTTCTCAAGACATGAAAAACCCAAACTACTTTGTTAGCATCTAATGGTTGATGCAAAATATTTTGCCCCATTTTAGAGAGACGTGTATCCTCCTTTTAGGAGGATAGATTTTTTTAAAAGTCTGATGCATTTATTCTAAACATTTCTGTTTATTACAAATCTTGTCTTTAACTCACTCATTAAATATGCAGTACAATGAAGTCTAATCACCAGTATAAGATGTAAAACAGATCTTGTGTTGGTTATTACTTTAAGATTATTTACAATTACATATTTATTATTCTTAAAACATACTTTTTAAAGAACTTCAAACTTTCTTTTATTAAAGAATCGATCATAATATAAAATGTTATCATCACATCATTCTATTTTAGAAGAAATACTTCCAAATTAGTCTTTATTATTTGCTAAAAACAAGCTCTGAAAGCCCAAGGGTTTCCTGTTTCCTGGTAAATCTGTCTGGCAAGTACTATCTGTTTTTCATCCATCACACTTTCCCCAAATGTGACTCAGATTTGTTGGCTAAATTCCAGGGAGGGAAGTGCAAGAAGGCAGGATGGCTATGGTTTACAATTCCCATTAAGTCTATATACAAGTCATGGTTGGAGCAGTCACACATACAACACACACACACACACACACACACACACACACACACACACACACACACTCATACTCATACTCATACTCTCTCTCTCTCTCTCTCTCTCTCTCTCCCCTCTCCCTCCTTCCCTCCTCCCCCTCCTCCTCCTTGTTCTTCCTCTTCTCCTCTCTCTCTCTCTCTCTCTCTCTCTCTCTCTCTCTCTCTCTCTCTCTCTCTCTCTCTCTCTCTCTCTCTCCCCTATATACATATATGTATATATTATATGTATATATAGATATACATACATATATACACACACACACATACAGAGATAGAGAAAAATTACCAGCTTTTACCAAAACCATTTTATTTCTATCACCAAGTTGAGTTTTATATGACATAGGAATTTAATTCATAAGCATTAGAATCCTGAAGTCATATTATCAATGTCTCTATGCTGGTCCACCATGGCATGTCTGGGGTGATACCCATAGTATGTTGTAAATCTTCTCCCTTTCTGGTTTGGGAGTACAAATGACACTAAAGGATAGGCCTTTGAAGGAAGAACATAACTTAAGATCAATTATAGCAATGTATTCTCCATGTAGTTTTTGCTATATTTTCTACTTGCTTTCATTTCAGAAAAAAATAATATGAGGGAAAGAAAAGCTCATGCATTAATATAAATGTAGCCTGTGCCCAAGTACTTTTATTTCTGTTATCACATGACCAGGTCACATCTGGGAAACATGTCACCAAAATTACTTTCCTTAGCTCATTTTGCTAAAACACAGAGTTGCTTCTGGGAAATTTCATAATAAATCTGAATATAGCATGTCTAAGTCTCCACAGTTGTAAGCAAAAGGATTTTCAGATATTGTTTAAGCATTCAAGGTAACTGTATATGTCAGGCACAAAACACCTTTTATCATACTAAACTAAAATGGCATAAAACTTATAAAGAACTCACAGTAGTGCTTTAGCAATAAAATTCTCATTTTTCTCTAGTGAGACCTATCTCTCCCCAGGACCCTATAGTCTTTGTTTCTCAGAGTACTAACCAGTGATTTGGACTCATCTCAGAATGTAAATTAACTTGGAGTTGCTTACAGAGATAGTTAAGCTCATGGTATTACTTGAAAGGTTGGGGTATTGAGAAAAGAACCTGAGCTTGTTAGAGAAGCAGCCACATTTCCCATCATTCCTCTATCATTCAAATAACTCATAATAGTAGAAAAGAACAAAATCCAGATATTTTTCTCTAATGTCATGGTTTTAATCTCTTGTTCTTCTTCCATCTCCTGAGGCCGTTTGTATGATGCTCTTTTCTATGTAAGGCTGGTGCTTGCCCAAGACCTCTCACATCACTAAAAATCTGGATTTCATTAGTCTTTAATTTGAAGTTGCTAGAACTGAACCCCACAGGCTAGAACTGCCTATTCCTCTAAAAGATTGGCTTTCTGCACTTAACATTCAGGAAGCTCCTAGTCTTCAGACCACAAGTATAGAAAGCATACATTGTTACTATATTCCTATTTCCTTGGGGACTCATTAGAAATTCTTGGGTGGAAGGAATTCTCCTCAAATCCCTTCTCCAGGACTCTCAAGTTTTACTTAACACTATGGTTTATTTTTCAAGAAGATAAAAAAGATTGAGGCAGTTAAATGGCACATTTGCTAGAGTCAGGATGACCTGAGTTCAAATGTGGTCTCAGATGCTTACTTACTTAATGTGTGACCCTGGACAAGTCACTCAATCCTGATTGCCTTAAAAAAAAAAAAAAAAAAAAAAAAAGTAAAATAGTTTAAATGGTTAAAAGGGCAAGAGAGCCAAGTCTTCAATTAAGACTCATTTATGGGCTGGAGAAAAAGAGTGGCTCCTCTTAATCAAGTCAAGCCTCAAGTATTCCACACTGAATGTTGAATGAGTCAAATGGGAATGTTCAGCCATTGAATACTGAAGCACAATCGAAGCCAAAAAAGACTCCTACTTTGGCAAGCTCATCAAGTTGATCAGAGATTTGGGCTTCTGCTTCTTGATTTAGAAAATGAAGGCATGCAGACCAGATGACTTCTAAATTCCCTCCAGTTGTAGATGTGATTTCCTAAGTTATTATAGCTGGGTTAGAATTTGTAATAGAAGCAGTCTTCATTTTAAAGAAATTACAGAAAATTAATAAAATCATATATTCTCCTAAATATGATTTTATAATCTAAGTCAAAGTGAAAGTTTCAATACTAGTTTATATGGCTAAAATGTGTTGGAGAAATTGGAGAAAAGTTGACTTATAAGGCTGAGGTGGCCTTGGCTGAGATGGAGTCATTTTATGATTTTTGAGATATTGGCAACATATAGTTTAAAATAGAATATAAGACATGAAGAACATGCTATATTATAGAGGACTTTTGATACAATGGCACTAAATATATGCTCTTTAAATGACAAAAGCATTCATGAAAGGATTATCAATGGGACTACTGAAAAAGGAGGCTGCTAAGCAAATAAAGCTATATTTCATTCAATACATCAACAAGCATTTATTAAACACTTATTAAATGCCAGGAACCATGTTAGGCACTGGGAATTTTTTAGTCAAAAATGCATTTAGCCCTCAAGGAGCTAATGCATATTCTATTGGAAGGGGCTTTTTTTGTTTAAATCATTCCTTGTATTCTTCAGAATTTAGCATAATTCCTAGCACAAAGTAAACACATAGCAATAAATGCATGTTGACTGAAATAACATGGATATATAAATACACAGAAGAAAAATGATGGCTACAAAATAAATTTGAAATAATTGGGAAGAAGTTGCAACTCACATTTGGGTGGAGAAAAGTGAAGAAAGTACAGTGATGCTGAGCTATTCAAAGAAACTAAGGATTATTAATTAGCCTTCACTAAGGAGGGAGTTCTTTCCACATAATGTAAAGATACAGACATTGGGAGAGAGACTTAAAATTTATCTTAGCCAGAGGTAATAATGAGCTCCTGACTCCATCGAGCAGAATAAAGATACTGTCAAGACCTGTGCTTTAGGAAAATCACTTTGGTAACTGTGGGAGGTTGGATTAAAGGAAAGGGTAGAAATCTGAGTCAGGAAAACCAATGAAGAGAGGTTTTCCAATTTCTCCTCTTCCCTATACTAATCACAATAGGACACAGATTGGCATTCTGCAGAATCTCCACTCCTACACACTATGATCACCCAACAGAAGGAGATAATATGTTTTTGTTTTTTATTGTTGTTTTTATGGAAAGAGAAATAGAATCAGAATAACTAACATGTTCTTTGGACCACAGTCTAAAGCCTAAAGCCAATTCTGGAACATAAGATTCTAGGTTTTCATTTCTCAGTCAGCATCTGATTTTTATGTAATAAAATTCCTGTTCAGACCAGAGTATCTTGCATTTCACAGGCTCACTCTACCTGCATTTTTAATCACACCTCACTTTGTGCTTTCCTTCCTGTAAATAACATGCAAGTCACTGGGCTAAGTACTGCAGGGACATACACACACATGGCACACATTTCTGTTTGAGACAGTCCTATAAAATGCCCAAATCAAATACACAGTGCAGAACAATATGCTGCCACAAGTAAGGACTGCTGGCCTGATGGTTTTGTCTCAATCATCCTCTGATGCTATCATTGTTCCTTTTGGAAAATATACAACGCCTTCAATCAAGAAAATCCTCATTAGTGTATTATGCAGCTTTCCCAGGTGAAATAAATGTCACATGCAGGAGCGCGCCTGTATTTGTATGTGTGTCTGTGTTAATTACAGATTGCCACAGGCCAAACTGATAGCTGGCCAAAGTTTCTGGTAGGCCAAAAAGACTCTTACATTAGTAGGCATAAGAAAAGGGTAGACTGTCCCATTTCTTCTCCCCATCACAAAAGTACATAACTAGCACCTTCTTGATAAAGGCATATTTCAGCACTCCATTTTGCTTTAGCAAATTCACTGATCTCCAGGAATGCCACTTCCCCCACCCCCAGATCAGAGCCCATATAATAGTAATAGATTATAATTAAACTTACTCATCCACAAAACTTTTATTTTAGCTTCTTTGAGGAAAAAAAAGTCATTCAATATATTTGATTTTATGACCAAATTTATTCTTAAAGATTCCTGAAAAAAAAAAAAAAAGTCATTTGTGACAAAATAGTATGAAAATCCTGATATCTTTTTTAGCAATTATGGGAATGAGCCAGAAACAGGCCAGTTGTTGGCAATAGGCACATTTTTTTTAATGAGTAAATTTATTATTCACTCTCTGCTGGATACTTGCATTTAAATAATGCCTTAGTTTTGTAGGGAAGTAGGTTGTTTTTGTTTTTTATTTCATGCCCCATATGCACATGATAATGATATTTTCTTACATGTAAATGTATTAGATAGGAGTATCCTAATATTCCATAACTAATGACAATGTAATTACAAAGGATTATCAATCATTCTGAAATTCAAATAAAATATCACAACATTTTTCAAGCTGAGTCAGTTCAAAAAAGGTCAAAGATTGGTATAAAATGAGAATGAACCAAACTAAATTGGATTAAAATATTTAAGTTTTTATTTACTCCCTTTTGACAAAAACAATGTTAAATTCTACTATATTTTGAATATTTGTACATAGACTTACTTATTACCTACCAGACCTGTGAAATAACTGCTGTAAGGAACATTTACTCTGTATCTTAGAGTCTTAGATATCTAATGCACTGATAATTTAAATGAGATGTCTAGGGTCACACAACTAGCATATGACAAATAGGAAATTAACTAAATCTTAAATTCAGGACAGCTTTCGATCACTCTTATGCTAGTAATAACTAATATTTACAGGTAGCAAAGTTAGCAAGATTCTTCACACACATCAATCCTCACCATCCTTAGTTATGCTCATTTTTCAGATATGAAACTGAGGGTAAGACTTGCCTAAAACAAAGTTTCACAGTTAGTATTGGAAATTAAGTCATTCTGACTCCAGGTTCATCATTCTAGGACACAGTGAAGCCTCTCATATTACTTTTCTAAAGTTACACTTCTTGGAGACATTGACTTCCTCATATCCATGTATTGAATTAACAGCAGAGTCAGGGATGGGACCTTGCTTAGTCTTCTGGGTTTTACTGTTATCTAAGGTTCTTTCCACTTAATCTAACCTTAATCACTAAATGGTTGTAGCATCAATCAAATTGGGAACCTGATGAAGACCTTACCTTAAAAAACAAACAAACAAACAAACAAACAAACAAAAAAAAAAAAAAAAAAAAAAAAAAAAAACAAGGTCTCCCACTGCATTCAGGGCCATCTCCAGTCCTCTTGATTATCTCTGACCACTGGACCCAGATGGCCCTGGAGGGGAAAGTAAGGCAGGTGACCTTGCACAGCTCTCACTATATATCTATATATCTATCTATATATTTATATATCTATATATATATTATATATGTATGTATTTAAATTGCAACCAATTATTTATTGCCCGTCAGTTAAGTGCCATAAAAAAGTGCAGATCAGAGAGGACAGTATGATTTTTAGGTTTTGATTTCTGCTAGCCTTGATCCTACCACTTCCCTTGTCTTATAATTAAGATCTATCCCTTCTTCCATACTACCAGTGAGATAGCCATCCCTTTCTAATATGTTTGTTGCTACTATCTCAACATTCTATCCCTCTTTATATAGAATGCAAGTATTTTTACTTTCCATAATTCTGAAAAGAATTGTTTTCCCTAAAAGATCATGGAATGGTTCTTTTCTATCCATGTTTTGTTTATCTTAGCCATTTTTTCATAAACTACCAAAATACCTCTGATGTCTAAGGTTCTCTTATAACAGTATATCATTAAGAGAAACAGGCTAAGTCATATCTAAGAGCCAAAACCTACTGTGTACGTTTCCTGTCATGGAAAACTAAGAAAAGTGCTTCAGGAATGATGGAGCAGTACATATATGTGGGCTATTATTGTTAATATTCACAATAAATGCTTTGTCTTTTTATTTTTTCCCAGTTATATGTAAAAATAATATTCTTTTTTGTTATGCAAGTACATTTTTTACATATTTCTTTATGAAATGGTGGGAGAGAGAAATGAGAACAAAAGGGAAAAACCACAAGAGAAAAATAAAACAGAAGGAAAAGGAAAAAAAAAAGTGAACATAGCATGTTTTGATTTGCATTCAGCTTTATAATTCTCTCTCTCTGGTTGTGGATGACATTTTCCATCAAAAATTTATTAAGATTCCCTTGGATCACTGAACCACTGAGAAGATCCAAGTCTGTCAGAGGTGGTTATCATACAATCTTGCTATTACTGTGTAGAATGTATTCCTGATTCTGTTTGTTTCACTCGGCATCAGTTTATATAAAACTTTCCAGGCCTTTCTAAAACCAGCTTGTTCATCATTTTTATAGAAAAATAATATTTCATTACTAACATATACCATAACTTACTTAGCCATTTCCCAGTTGATGGGAATCTAGCATTTCTAGGAATAAATATATTGTGAAAGATCTAGTTCAAAAATTACTCCAAGAAAGGCAACTTGCATAAATGCAATGCCAAGCTGGTAATTTCTACTCATTTTGCATGGAGTAGGACATAGGAATGGGCTTGAAATCTGGAGCAATGAGGCAATAAAGGCATCAAGAAGAGACACTTCCTCTTAAATATATGCTCATCTGTGTTAGGATGCTTTCTTTTAACCCACTAAATTTAATTTTATGCATTTATATTGGGATGGGGGAAAGAAGAGGATCCTTTAAAAAACAAGAAGAGTCCACAGGCTAATGGCCAAACTACACTTATTCCTGGTGACATCTTGACATACTGAGCACTGATGGAAGTACTAGAAGATGGGATAATAATCTAGGAAGAAAGGCAGGTGAATTATATTACACGTGAGTTTACAGCTTGTAACTTTATCACAGAATATCACCTACTATGTAACCATCAGGTAAGAAACAACAAAGTCCACAAAATTGCCATACATTAAAGAAAACAACAACCCCAATATTCTAATGGATCTGTGATCTCCTAAATGCAGTCATTCCTTTAATGATGCAAGTTGTAAGCATTTATGAAATGCCTATTGTATGTCAAACATTGAAAAAACATCAGCAAAGGTAAACACTCTGTCCTCTCAGGGAGCTTACATTCTACTGAGGGAAACAAACTGTAGTGTTCTGTGATGTGTGGCTATTCAACATCAAAGTAAGATTGTTGGTACAATAAAATAGGCCTTTCTTTCAGGGAAAAAGAGGAATGTTAAACTGAACTTTGCAATTTTTCAAAGAGAATACAGCCTGTTTTTCTTTTCCTTTCATTTCCTTCGCCACTTCATTGTCTATTTGTAGTATTAACCCAAGATATATTTGCTAATAGATGTGTCTGTAGGTTGCCATCCAGATATAGATATAAATATAGATATAGATATATCATAGTCTTCATTATCACAAATGTTCAACTAACTTTATAGATTCAATTTTTAACAAACATGTATTAAGTGCCTAATGTGTGCATATCCCTTTTTAAGTGAAATGCAATATTTAGATGATAAATCATTCCTAAATGTGTTGGAGAAACACAAGATAATATTTGAGGTGCAAAAGAAAGGACACAGAAGGCAGTCAGCACTTAAATCATAGGCTTCAAAGTAGAAATATAATTTAAAAAGGCAAATAGAGAGGACATTTCAGAGCCAGGCAACAATGTGAACAGTAATGATGCACAGTAGAAGAAAAAGCTATATTCAAGAAACAGGAAAAATTAAACCTCCCTAGTGCAAAGAGTATATGGAAGCACATAGTAAGAAATAAAGCTTGAAAGGGTTTTGTAGATCCAGATTGTGAAGGGCTTTGACTAAATGAAAAGGAGTTTAAACTTTAAACTTTGGTAGGCAATGGGGAGTCACAGAAGATTCTGGAGCAAAAAAGCAATTTAACTTTATCTAAGGAAATACGCTGCAGAAAGTATTTGATAGTCTATCAAATAGATGAAGGATGCATTGATGTAGGGGAAAGAATATAGTTGGGATAACTTTCTATAAGGTTATTTTAATAGAATAGGTATCAGTAAATCGAGCCTATATATAAGGTTAATAACAAGAATATGTCATTCTTCATAAATATAAAGATAATTAGAGGAAGGAAAAAGACAGTTGAGAGATACTTCACAGATCTTCCAGGCCAAAGATTCTTAACCTAGGGGCCATGGATTGTTTTTTAGATAACTATTTCAACATATTGATTTCCTTTTAGTCCCACATATGTTTAATGCATTTTAAAACATTATTTTGAGTACACTATAGACTTCATCAGATTGTTAATGAGCTCTAATTCTAGAACAACCTTATGCCCTCCACAGAAGGAGATTTCTGCATCACATTTGTCCTTTTGTTATTATGTGAATAGTTCCAATTACAGACCATATTTCATTCCATTTATTCATCCACTTGGACAATTTGGCCTAGACACTATGAGCATCTTATCACCTATACTTACAACGTACATACAGCCTTCCTCTCTTACTCCTTCTTCCAATGTGAGCTAGACTCAGGTAACAATAATCAAATCAACATTACTATTGTTACTGGAAACAGTGTGACAATATACTGCCTTTATGTCTCCTCTCAAAACTACTGTGGCCATCTAACTCATAGCTATTTTCTCTGGCCATTGCCTTATCAATTTTCCTATTGCAATGTACCCCTTGAGGACATGGAGAGTACAACATCCTTATTTTGCATCCTTAGTGCTTAGCAATAAATATTTATTCATTTATAGGATATTTTTCTTACCTCATCAACTCCTACTTCCCCCCATCTTCTTTACCTTTTTAAGATCCATTCCTATTGCTATTTAAATTGCCAACAAGAGAAGAAACAGAACTAGCATTAACACACCTTACTCAAATGATGGGATAATATCAAGGTAGGTGCCAAGTTACAAGCTAAATGTATGGAATGTGATATTTCATAGTTTCTTTGCTGCCTGCAATCTTCACTTTAGTCCTTACATATCTTTACAATCTTATTGATATGAGTATTTTCTCTATTGTTACAGATTCAGCCAATACTTTTTCATCCTTTGAAATTGTTATTCATACTCTTCCATAAATCTATTATATAGGATCTTCCCAATGAGTCTAGAGCTCTAATATTTTGTAGATATCAATCTAAAACCTTGACTGACAACAACACTCCCTCTTGCAATATCATTGGTGTACTTTTATAGTCATAAATGTCGTTTCTGATAACTTTTTTTGATCCTTGGGCAATATTGGTTCACATACACCCACTATATATCTCTCTGTATCCTTTTAGTCAACTTTAATTTTGATTCTTCTGAGATTACAGTATTCCATAATTTATAACATTATATCACCTGTAAAATACTGAAATTAAAAATATGTATTTGATAGCAATGAGAAAGCAGCTTGAGACCATAAAAAGTATACCCACAATTTACCAAATTAAATCCATCCAGTACTTCACCTTTTATTTAATTCTAGACCAAAGTCATTGTCTTTCTGCAGAAGCTGCTTATGATATGCATATTAAAAGACTAATTCAATGCATCAAGTTTTATTTTATAGTCTGGGAAACATGTATTCTTTATCAGCAGAGTTTTGCCTCTGTTGGATTAATGAGAACATCTCTGTTCAATGACTATGGATCTAAATGAAAAGGCCCTTTACTGCTCTGGGGTTCACTTTACACAAAAAGCAGAATGTCATTCCCAAATATAAGCATCTAGTGAGTCATCATCTACAGAAAATCCCTCTTCTCTTTGGACTTTGTAAAAGAATCCTCTGTGATCTTTGGGTGACATAGATATCTCTGTTTTAATACTGCAGAAGTTTTGTTATGAGTTCCAGCTAAGCTATATCTTCCAAAGAAGATTTGTAGATGAAATTTGAAAAAAAAAAAAAAGATGTAAAAACAATGCAGATTTAATAATTTTCCAACACCTAACAAAATGCCTGGCACATAATGCATGTTTCATAATGACTGATCCCTCCTGTATTCTCATCAAATACAGAAAAGCAATAACCTTTGAATGTTAGGTCTAATTTCTGAAGGCTTTAAGAGAAACAAAAGTTGGAAATGGTGCTTGAGACAATGACGCCAGGAGGAATGGCTAGACACAATCAGAGAAAATCCCTAAAGGGAGCAGAATTTTGAAGGCACTTTATCATTAATTTTCAAGATAACTTAAAGTGTGAATAGTTCTAAACAAGAATGGAAAAGTTTATGTTTGGTATTATTTTCAAGGTTATCTAAAAGTGAAGAGATAAAATATTTTATTATGGCAATTAGCAAAATATCTTTGTTTCCCATTTCTCAATCCTTTCTAAATATATAGTCACATCTTGCTTTAAATGGAGCATTCCACTAATCACAGGGGGCATTCAGATCACAAGATCAATATAGTTACCATCATTTTTGTGCCAGGTAATATTCAGGAAAAGTAGAAAAAACTGTATTACCAAGAGAGTTCATTAAGAAGGTTCTGAAAATCACTTAGCAAGTATAACTGGCCTGAGGAGTTGAATAAGAATATGGTCAGTCATGTCTGTCTGATTTGCATTCTGTCCATTGCCAAGGAGGAGGAGAGTCTATAGAAAAGTTTCAATATAATTCAATTAATTGTCAGACACTTTGCTGAAATATGAAACAAATACTTTAGAAGTCATTTTTGGGGCTCATACATTTGAAATTTCACTAAGATTAAGAGTCATTGTAAAAATTTTGAAATCAATGTTTAGCATAGGTGTACAGAGAGCAAAATTTTCATAAGAACACTTAACAGTAATGCACAAGTACTGTTGCAGTATCAGGATTATGATATGTCTTAATTTCTATTATCCTGCAATAGTTAGACATACTCTACATGTTAAGATCTTGGTTGGCAAAACAGAGATGAAGGTTACCCCTAAAATCATCTCCCAAATCAAGGAAAAAATGAACTACTACAGTAAGATTTTCAGAAAAATTTAAAAAAATTCAGCAATATGTTTTGTGAAATCATTGTTCATGTTAGACTGTAATCTACAAAAGGACAGAATCTGTTTTGAGGGGTCTTAAACTGTAGTTAAAGGGTACACACAACTCCTTGACATGTTTTATTGATTACAGATACTTACTATTGACCATAAATTTAAGTGAAGAAGATATCAATTTCCATCCCTTTTTAGCATTACACATTAAGTAGATTTAAACATAAAAACAGTAAGGTCCTGCAAAAGATAGACTGCTGAACATGGACCAAAGATTCGTATGCCATCTTGATATTTGTTAAATGACAAAGAGTGATTTAGCCCTTGAAAGCTTTTAGACTTCTCTCTGAAACTTAATAAATTGTAGATAATGGTCACCATTTTTGTCAGTAGATAGAAGAACTTTCACATCAACAAAATCACAGGTTATTTGATATATATTTAAACACATTAAATGTTCTTAGATGGTATATAGGTAGTTTTATGGTTTGCCTAGCATTTAATCCACCACACACTCTTTCATCAGATTTTCACATTAATCTTGTAAAGTCGTTAAATAGATCACTAAGACAAATAGCTATTTTCCCATTTTACAGATTGAAAAATTTGAATTGACTTTCCATGTTACAAAACAAATGATAAAGATGGGATCCCAAACTAGGTTTTCTAATGCAAATCTGGTGCTTCATTTATTTTGTAATTTAAAAGTTCTTTTAAAAAAATACTGGGCAAAATTCATTAATTTGGTAGTTAATAAAAATTCATAATTTTTATTTTTGACCAAAACAAGCAATTGCAAGAGTTTTTCCAAAATTAAAAACATTTCACTTCCCTTGAGGAAAGCAAAGCAATTGACTTATTACCTATGGTTTTTCCCAGGATAGTAGCTGTAGCTGAGTACAGGTAAAATGTTGCCAATACTATAGGTAAAGTTTTCACCTGGAAAAAAAAAATTTAATGGAAAGTTACTTATATGCCAAAGATTGGGGACATTGGGGAGTTCCCTTTACAAAATAATATAATCACCTTTTGCATAGTTGGTGATAATAATTAAATCTTTGAACAAATCACAAGTTCTTTGGTGTTCAGTATACTCATCTTTAGATTGAGGTGATTATACTAGACCTAGGTTTAAACAGGGGTAATACTTGAAGCTTTTATTGGTCATTGATACTATAGTGCAAAGGAAGGATCTAAGAAGATTTTGATCAAGGAAATGGTGAAAAGAATATTGCAGAGGCTGTTTGTGGCAGCCCTCTTTGTGGTGTCCAGAAACTGGAAACTACGTGGATGCCCATCAATAGGAGAATGGCTGAATAGATTGTGGTATATGAATATTATGGAATATTATTGTTCTGTAAGAAATGACCAGTAGGATGATTTCAGAAAGGCCTGAAGAGACTTACATGAACTAATGCTGAGAGAAATGAGCAGGACCAGGAGATAGTTGTATACTTCAACAACAGTACTGTATGATGATCAATTCTGATGGACATGGCCCTCTCCCACAATGGGAAGAACCAAATCAGTTCCAATAGAACAGTAATGAACTAAATCAGCTACATCCAGTGAAAGAACTCTGTGAGATGACTATGAATCACTACATAGAATTTCCAATCCCTCTAATTTTGTCTGCCTGCATTTTGGATTTCCTTCACAGGCTAAATGTACACTATTTCAAAGTCCAATTCTTTTTGTTCAGCAAATCAACTGTTTTATCATGTATACATATATTGTATTTAATTTATACTCTAACATATTTAACATGTATTAGTCCACCTGACATCTGAAGGGTAGGGGAAGGAGAGGAAAAATTGGAACAAAAGGTTTGGCAATTGTCAATGTTGTAAAATTACCCATACAAATATCTGGTAAATAAAAACTATTATTTAAAAAAAAAAAAAAAAGAATATTGTAGGCAATTGAAAATAGAGGGATAAAATGACCAGAGAAAATGTGGTGAAAGTAAGGCCCACTTTCAAATCTGGAAAAGTTGGCCCTAATATTTCAATACTTATCTATATCTTCATAATTTGAGGGATTTTTAGTCTTTTTCCTTCTTCAGAAAAAGATTACCTTTTAGGATATTATAGGCCAATCTTATCACAACTCCTTTCATGCCTGAGCCAAGTTGCCTTTTCCTCCATTTTTGGGAAGTCCCAAAACTACAATTGTTTCAATTAATTCAAGATATATGAATACTAGTTGGCTTGTATATATGAGAGATGAAAAAGGATTTGAAAGATGTTCTTGGAATAAAGGGAAAAGATCTAGAAAATCCCTATTAAATGAATAGGAATTTTAATTTGGAAACATTTACGTTTTCCAGGTATTAGATTGCTATGAATCATTTCGTATGTGTTCTATTTTTCTATAGAAAGCAGAAGGAAAAAACTGCATTGGTGAACTTTCTAACTGACATGAGAGCAAGCATTGAAATGGAAAATTAGGAGAAATACATGAATCTACTTTTTAAAGCATGGTTATATGGTTTAAGTGTAATCTTGTCTGGAAAGAGGGAAATGGGCTAAATATTTTGTTTTTAGATTTTCATGCCATGCAGAAGACTCATGAATTAGTAATAGTCTTATTTTCTATTCCTGCACACAAAAGTCACTGTATCAATAACAGTTACTTCAAGAATCAGGAAGAATAAAGCCCAGCCCTTAATTTTGAACTCTTAAATCATTCTGCCTGCTGATGTTTGGGAGGAAGTACCACTGGGCTTGGACTTAAAAGGACATGGCTTCAAATTCTGATTCAAATTAGACTTTCATTTTCTTATCTGTAAAATGAAAAACTTAAATTGTCTTTAGAGTTTTGTCTGACTGATTCTCATTGTCTTTATTACAGCTATTATATTCATTTAATGTTGACCTACATGACTAAGCTAGTGGCCTCTTCCCTCTCTTCTTTGTATATCATAGCTCACAATTGCCAACAGGTTTTTGAAAAACTTAGCAGTTTTTCCAGATATTTTCAGATGAACATTTGTAAATCCTGCCTTTTGCACTATTATAGTGAGGATCACTACATAATAGATGAGTCTGCAATTCTCTTGTATTCTTGAAATGTGCTGAGTTTTAGAATTACTTCTTCCAAATTAACATAAATATATTTTTAAAAGTCAAATATAATTTTAGATCACTTTACAATAGTACCTAACTATATGTGGAAGAAAGATATTGTTCTAGGGAAGAATTTGGAGGGGGCAAATGGAGGTAGAGAGGCAGATGCATTTGATGCCCATCTAAAAGAAAACATCCTTGTAGAACACACATGGGACAATGATTAGCAATCACAGGATGTTAAAGTATTCTTCCCCATAAAACTTTACTAAAAACACTAAACATTTCTCAACTCTCATAAGGAAATGTTTTATTTCTCCATATTTTCCAAACTACCTTTAATCAAGGACAGTTGAGACTTCTGTCAGAAGGCCAAACTGATCATATGACATTGGATCATTGAGAAGAATTCCACTACACTCAGAGAAACTACAACTCAGTGGCTTCTCTAGAAATATGTCAATATGATCTTGGTCAGACAGCAGGAAATAGTTAAGTGATAGGACTGCACAATAGACCTGCCATATTATATTTGAGCTCTTTCTGCCTATGGGAGAATTTTTTTTTTTTTTTTTTTTTTTTTTAGTTCAGAATTTACACTTTCTAGTTTCTACTTTCAAGGGCTTAAAATGAAAATACTAATTTATAAACAAAATCAAATCTCAATTTCTTATGAGTATGTTCAAATTAACAAGACCAAAATCTTCAAGTATCTAGGAAACAATGAACCAGGATTTATTATAGGCTACAAAGTTACAGGATAGTTTAATGGCAATTTCAAATTGCTTAAAAAACAATTTTAAAATTTAATCTCCAAACTCCAAGCAACCTATATAGAAGCTAAAAAGTTATAAACATGTTCCCCTTCTCTCTTTTTTGTATCCTCAGCCCATATTTTTTGGTAATACAAGGAATAGAGTACATGGCACTTAGTTAACTTCCAGTTCCCACCATTGTCACCTCTCAGGTAATTATGCATTCTGAAAAAAGTTGGAGATTATCACATTAAGGCTTATTACCATACTCTTTTTCTCCTTGGGAGGAACCTTGTCAATTTAATTACATTCTACAAGCATTTATGAAGTCTCTACATATTATTTTCTAGGTATTATATAACATGTAACTAAAATATAACATCCCTTTAATGTTAAGAATAATTTAAAATTTAAAAATCTGTAAAATACAATTCTAGGTCTTAGTGACCACTTCACATATGTCCCAATGGCTTGTAGCCAGTGCAGAATGTCAACTAGTACCAACAAAGCAGAGGACATTTAGTCTGGTCCATATCATCTAAAACTGTAAGAATAAAATAGAGATTCACAGTAAATTAGCATTGGTTCTAATGTAATACTCTGGATAGAAGTTGTCCCAGGAGATCAGCTGCGACCAAAGACCCATATTAAATATAAAAATATTTACAAATGTCTTCCTAGGAACATGGCCTTCATGAAAAGAGAGTCATGGGACTAGTTAACAGACTCTTTGTAAGCAAATTAGAAATGCTTAAATAGAACACCAGCATATAAGGATTCTCTCAAGTATTCTAGACCAGAGGTGTCAAACTTAAAACACAAAGCTCCCCAAAAGAGGTCGGAACCAAATTAATATGCAAATGGGAAATCAGTAACAAATAAATAAAAATATAGTATGTTTTGTTATTTCATTTCAGTCATGCCCAACACATTGGGGGTTTTCTTGGCAGAGATAGTAGATTTGACATTTCCTTCTCCCACTTATTTTATAGATGAGGAAACTGAGGCAAACAGGATTAAGTGACTTGTCTACAGTCCCATAGATAGTATCTGATGTTTTATTTGCACTCAGACTTGATTCCAAGTCTATCACTCTATCCACTGCACCACCCACCTGGCCCCTCATAATATAATATTGTTAATGTTAAGTTATAGTTTCATAGGTCAATATGCAGCTGCAGGGATTCATTTCTATTTGATTTTGGCACTGCTGCTGTAGACTTCCAAATAAGACTTTAGTAGGGTTTTGACCTTATTTCAGTCTTGGCCAATACACTCTCTGTTTTAGGGATGAAGAGGACAGCAAAGTAGTTTGAAGCCATGAGACATAAAGATCCCTTGCACAATTTTGGTATCATCAATTCAGTTCAGGTGATCTTTTATTAAATATATCTACTATTTGCTAGGTATTGTCTATATCTGGCACATCCCCATGACACAAAGACATAAAAAAAAAAAAATACTCCTTACTTTTGACCATATCTCTATGTGGGTACCTTTTATTCCCTTTACATACATATATATATATATATATATATATGCACATATGTATATGTATATATATATATATATATATATATATGTATATGCTTTTGATGTCCCTCTTATATGTTGTTTTCTTCCATTAAAACATATGCCCCTTGAGGGCAGGAACTTTCTTGTTGGACTATTTTGTATCCCCAGTGCTTAGCACAGAGTCTGACAAATAAAAATTGCTCCTAAATGCTTGTCACCAATCTATGGAGGGACTTTGACATGAACACAATAAATAGATACAAATTTAACATAATTTAAAGGAAGAGAGCTAATAACTGTATTATATCTGTATTATGTTTCAAAGGAAGATAAGAAGGTGGAGATGAAGAGAGTATATTTCAGAGTTACATAAATACTTGTGAAAGGGCACAGAGACAAAAGACAGAAGATCATATAGGAGGAACAGCTAGGAGTCCAGTTTTACTGGAATGGAGAATATGAGTAGAATATGAACAAATATTTGAAAAATAGGTGGAAACTTGGTTGTGAAAGGCTTGTAATACCAAACTGAGGAGTATGTATTTTGTTCATTTAAAAAAAAAAAGGAAATCATTGAAGAGTTTTGAATCAAGTAGTAATATGGCCAAATATATGATTTATGGATATTTATATTAAAGAAAAGAGGCAAGACCAAAAGACGAATTAAGAGGCTACTTCAATGGGAATACAGAGGGAAGAGAATAACCATTTAATATAGAAAATACTATGTACCGAGCACTGTGTTAGTGCTTTTTAATATATATTTCACTTGATTTTCATGACGACCCTGAGATGTCCATTTTTAAAATGGAGGAAACAAAGGCAAACTGAAGTTTGTCCATGGTCATACAGCTAGTGTCTGAGGCTAGTTTTAAATTCAGTAGTTTAGGTGAAAAATGATGAGGACCTGAAGAGAGAAACTATAGGAATGGAGAAAGGGCCATTCAACGGACTCCCTTCTGAATGTACTATATGGTTTGGCAGCATATAATCTTGAAGAAGGAATACAATTATCCCTTCTATACATTGCCAGGGTTTGGGTTATAGCATACCTGAAATATGAAAAATCTACATATAATTTTTTAGATCTCCCTTAATACCAGAGAAGTCTAAATTATTATTATAGTATTAAAAGATAAAATATATGGATATTATACAATTATAATATGTTTTATACATTTCTGAGTTTCTATTGTTTCTATGTTGTCTGCTGGCCTTTGCATGTTGTCAGCAGCTCCTGCAAAACTCCCCATAAATTTTCTTCAATTTCTTATGCTAAACCTTCATATGCTGAAACTGGGATGGGTAAAATCACCATATGGAAGGGATAACTACAGTCTTTGATTATTTAAAGTACTTTCTGAGAAGCAGGGGAAGGGTTTAGATTTAAAGCAATACCAACAATTAGAAGCTTTAGAGAGAGATTAAAGTTTGGTGTAATCAAACAAAAATATTTATTAAGCACTTAGTACACACCAGGCATTTTGCTAAGCACCCAGTATACAACTGAGGATAATAACTGAGAAGGCAGCTAGGTGAGGCAGTGGATAGAACAGCAAGACTGGAGTGAGAAAGATCAAAGTTCATATCCATCCCAGCTATGAAACCCTCAATAAGTTACTTAACACCTACTTGCCTCAGTTGTACATATGTAAAATGGGACCATAATGGAGAAGGAAATGAAAAATCCCTACAACATCTTTGCCATGAAAACTTCATGTCTATAGAGTCACATAGAGTTGGTCACCACTGAACAACAACCCTGATGAAGCAAGAATGTGTACATGAAAAAAATTTTGCTAGGAATTAGTGCTATCCAAAGTAGAATGGATTGTCTTGTTGGGACAGAGCAGATTCCCTCTCACTAAACCTATAAACCATGACAAGATTACCACGTATCAGGAGGATTGAAGATGAAATTCTTGTCTAAGTACTGATTGGACTAGATAGCCCTAAAATTGATTCTCCTCTCCCCCCCCCAATTCTGTGAAATATTGAAAAACACAGGAGGACAGATTTGAAAATTGGAAGGAGCCTTAAAAATCACATAGCTCCCAGTAATCCCAGAAGGAAGATATAATATCCCTTCCCCTATAACACACATTTTCTTATTATTAGTTCTAAGTAATTAGATCTCTGAGTAAGTAGCAGGGAGTAGATGAAGCAGCTACTCATTGACCCTAGAATACCAAATTCTGTTTAACGTCTCACATAGTTCCAAAGAACAGAATGAGAAAGGACAATTCACTTGCCAAAGGCTGAAGAAGGAACCCACAATCAAGGAGCCCAAAGCAAGGCTTGCTAAACTCCAGTGACACCTTTGTCATGGTCACTTCCTTTCACAGACCCAGCTGGCTCCTAGACACCAGACAGACAAATTGTGTCAAAGTTAATAACTCAAGGAGATGAATGACCTTGTCTAATTATCATGCATGGTTTGCTCTGTGATATGTGACCATTCCCCTATGTATATTCTCTTACTACCAGGCATTAATATAAATTTTATTTTATACAATTATCCAGGCAGGCAAGGCCTTGACACTAATGTCTCAATCCCCAGGGACTGAGGCATTGAGTATACACACAAGCACACATAGCAATAAAGAATTGCTCCATGTGAATTAATTCTGATCTCTACATTTATATCGACAGGAAAATCAGGTGTTTCCACTGACAACCATGCATCCAGGATGTTTAATTTAAAGCAATCTCTGCACGCTTCATTGTGCACATGCTCCTGAGGCTTCACACAGCCCACTCTCTTTGAATATCCTCACACTTCTGCAGAAGCAAATTAAAACCAACTCTAATATAATGCCTTGGCAAGGAAGAGTAGCTTTTTAAAGTGACAGCATCATAAAGATTTTACACATTTCCTTCTGTGGAGAATGTCAAAATGATTGCCATGGAGAAGCTTATTTCTGGCACTTGAAAACTAGCTCTTTCACTCCTTATCATCAAAAAATACTTATTAGTCATGGTATTAATTTATAGTCTGAAATACCTCTTCCTCCAACCCCCAAGCTAAGTACTTAAGACAATTTTATTAAACTATGGCATGCCCACCCTGAGTGAATAGTGTTTATCAAAAGCTAGGTTGCCTTGATGTTATAGATCAAAAAGAATGAGTTAAATGAATGCGACTCATATTCTAAAAGGAAATGAGAACCTCATCCTTCTCTAGCCACTATTGGTAGGTGGGTTTTTTGTTTTGTTTTGTTTTTAAAACTAACTTCAGTTCATTTTTTTAATCTATTGGTTTTACTATTCAGTATACTGAATATTCTGATGATCACCCTTTTGGATCATTGTAGTCAACAGGAAACTTTATTAATTTTTAAATAATTTTCAAATCAAGAAATAAATTCTCATTTAGGGAATAAAAATTGCAAGTATTTGGGTTATGACTTTTTAAAAATAAAATTAAGTACTTTGCTGTATGCTATCAGCCACACAAACTTGGGAAGGACCTAAACTGAAATCTGTTAAAGATTATTTTTTCCCCTTTCCTTTTAGACTATTGTCCTGGATTTAGAGATCAAGGCTTATTCTAGCACCTACAATAATATATGTCTTCATTTCTTTTTATTCTCTCAGTAGAATGGCTAAATATACTCTTTAAAGATTCTTTCAGAAATGCTTGGCCTTCTCCTCTCCTATCTTTCCAGTTGCTAAATTAGTTGTATGGAGTTTAATATTTCAGCTTACAGAGCTAAGGTCATCAGTTTGATCTTCATATGTGCAAAAATATCATATCCTTCTCCAGTGTAACATATGAATTCTGCTCTATTCCAGACTTTGTGGCTAACACCTATTTCCTTGTATCTATACACATTTTTTTTTTTGTTAAAGCAAAAGAAATGAGAGGTTATGGATTCAACAACAAATATGAAGCATCTACTACAGCTACATTGTGGTGGGCACTAGGAGCAATAAAAATAATGAAATCATTCCTGCCCTCATTAAGCTTACATTCTATTAGACTTGGAGTGAGATAAAACACTGTGTACATAGGTAAATATAAAACATTCTAATTTATCTTCATTACTAGAACAACTCAATGCATGTATCCTGTTGATGATCAGTACATAATATCTTCATATATGAAAGACATTATAAATGCTCTTGCTATTAACAATGTTAATCTCTGTAAAGGATAAATGTGGAAAGTACTGGGCTTATTGTAATATATGGATTTCAACTATGGTCACCTCTGAGCTTTATAATAAAAGACAAGTTATCAGTTAATTTCTTAAAACTTTATTTTCCTCACCTGTAGAATGGGGTAATGATATCTGTACTACATAAATTATCATTTGTAATGTATTATATAAATAAAAGCTAATAGTTATGACTGTGATAATGCATATATTGGTGTGACAATAAGGTCGATGGAGTGCTGTGTCTGGAGTTAGGATGATTTATCTTCTGGCCTCAAATACTTACTAATTGTGAGAGTCCCAGCAAACCATAGATTCTGTTTGCTTCAGATTCTTCTTTTGTAATATGACCTGGAGAAGCCAGTATCTTTGCCAAGAAAGCCCTAAACAGAGTTATGAAGAGTTGGAAAAGATTGAAAACAACTAAACAGTAGAGTCAATTTTCACTACTCACAATGTTTTGGAATACTTAAAGTAGCATATAATACAGGAAGAAAGTGGGTAAAAACCAAGCCAAAAAAAAAAAAGGGGGGGGGTGTTTTACCTTTTCTTTCTCAACTATTTCAAGCCACAAATCTAATTTTAATATACCTACCTGAACCAATTTCTGGGGATACCAAAGAGACCAATATTATTTTTCAGGTCTATTGTCTGGTGCAATAACAATCATTCATGCAAACAACCTTGAAATTCTTGGAATGCCAAAATAGCAGAAATAATAAGTCATTGATACCAAAGCCTTGATCTTTCAAAAGATTCACAGACTTTAATTTCCAGACTAACCAGAGGACTCTACTTACTACAAGTTAATCCTTCCTACTTATTGGTGTGTATTCTTCCATTCAAAAGATTTATGTATTAATTCGTTCTCTTTATTAATTTATTTTGGGCCTATAGTTATCCCTTTACTAAAGGGAGATTATATTAAGATAGTGTTAAATCACACAACTATCAGATTTGTTTGCTTTACTGTATCTTTCTAATAATTATGCACTGTTTTTGTTCTTACTGTAACAGCTTTCTACAAAACATACTCATCATACTAACCATTCTTCAATCATACCCATTTCGTGGTTAATCTCCATTACAAAAATAGGAAAGAATAAAAGCTACATGAAAAGGATTATAACTAGACAAAAGTCAATAATAAACCTTAGTCGTCTTATTTGTCAGATTTATTTATCTTTTGAATTCTTGATTTCAAATCATTGGATTTCATAGAGAAGCTTTTCTTGTAGCTCCCAGAAGCAGAAAGCCTTATCTAATTAAGACAGAGACATAGAGATAGACACCCTGAGAGAAACACAAAACAGATTCAGAGGAAACAGACAGAAAGTAAGAACAAAAAATACTATGACAGAGATTAGAGAGAGGCCACAAGTCTTCCCAAACTGATACAGAGAAGAGATATGAAAAGCTGAAGAGAAAGGTAAAAGGATTAAGATAAGATAGATAACTCTTCTGGGATCTCTCCTTCATTTTTTAACTCTTGGAGTGCCAGAGATTTCCCAATCTCACCAATTAGCATTTTCCATTTTGAGTTCTACTAAAATCTTATTTAAGAGTATGGCTCAGTATTCGGAGGGCTCTTCAGAAAATATCTGGCAAATTACATGATTTATTATATGCCAAATCCTACTATATCAGGCTGCTCTACTTGTGGATTCTTTCCTTATGTTTCAGGTTTTGTTTTTTTAAGATTTATTTGTATTCGTTGTTGTGAGGCATTTGAAGGTGGGGAATTTATTTTAAAAAATAAACATGAGGTCATCTTGTTTTTAGAACTTCTCAAATTGAATATAGTTGGCATGATTTTGAGATTGTTTCCCAGGGTTCCATTTGCCTCAAAAGTATTGGCTTTAGAAATATTTCATGAAATATAGAAGAGAAAATTTCCCACCACAGCATTTTTTTTTCTTTCTGAACTTCTAGTGCTTTATCTAGCTTTTGATGATAAATTTTCCTAATATTTTTTTCTAACAAATCACTTTCCCAGGAGTTTGTAAAAATTGTAATAGATAATTCCTTTGTGTATTCTGGAATTGGAACTATTTTATCATCTTTGTTTTCCAAAATGAATTTCCAGAGAACTAGAACCTTAGGAAATGTTTCTTTTTAAATTGGACACAACACCAACTTCATGGGCAAATCACTATCCCTATCTTAAGATGACAAGTTAAATGAAATATTTTCCTATAATATCTATAAAGGGTTGTTTTGAGCATGACATAAGAGATAAATATACAGTGCTGTGAAAACCTCAAAATATTATTTAAATATCAGCTATTGTAAATGTCTTTCATATTGGTGTTATTTTCTCTGGCACTCCCTCACACTCAAAATTTCCCTTTACCTTTAAGAAAATTTTAATTTATTTTTCAAAGGAAGAAATTTGCTCAGGATTCATGTAGATTTTAATTTTATTTTCCTATTTCCCCATAATTTTACAAAATAACTTATCTCTCCTCTGATCATCAGTATATGGACTTTTAATATATGGTAAGAAAAATTTCATTGGTCTTTCTAACCTTTTTTAGTACTTCTCTCCCTAAATCCAGATGTTATATCTGAGGATCTTCAGTCTTATCGGTATCATTTATTTTTTCCTTATAGAGCACTGATTTACTTATCAATGAAAAATCACCTATATATGGATTTCAATATAGGTCAAAGGCTTAAGTAATACTGGATAAGTCTTTGAAAAAGAAGTAGGTAGAATTAAATAAGAAAATCTTAAAAATCAAGATCCATGAACATGTAATTAGAAAAAAAAAAATATTCTTTCTCTAGCCTTCTAGCTCACATCAATAAATAACGTTTCAAAAGAATAAGAGGACAAGTGCATCCTGATGTATCATTTTTAGCAATGACTGGAAGGCCAATGTGTTATTCCTATTTAGGTGTTTAAAGAGAATACCTCAAAGTGGTTCATAAATGACCACATTTAAAAAATAAGGTATTTTTCTCAAATACATTTCAGGTTCTGAAATAGTAAATATCCATTAACTTTCAGTATTCTTATTTTAATGCTTAACTGGTTCTGTATTTTAGAGTTGTACAATTAAAAATGCAAACTGATGATAAAATTCAACAGAAGCATATGGTAGCAGAAAAATTCAGCAGTAGCAATAACATTTAACCAGAAATATTCCACATCCATATTCAACGAGTATTTCAAGCACTGCTTCATATAGAACAGCCTGATTTTGAATTACTGTAATTAAGTGTAAAAGTGTGCTGATTTGTTGGTCCCACAATGTCAATCTTTTCCATAAACTTGTTAGCCTCTCTATAAATAAATAAGAAAAAAAAAATGAAAGCAGTAATCATAAAATTATTTTATCCTTTAACAACTGGTGACAGGATAGGTTATATATATTTATATATGTATATGAAAGTATATATACACAATGCATTTATGTTAAGTTATCTAAATATATTTAAAGCATAAATTATAATTGCATACAATATATTAAAAGGACTGGAATGTACAAAAAATACATTTTTCTTGTGTTAATCTTTTGTTGTTAAAATGCTACAATACATTGCCAATTTTTTGTCTTTTGAAAATAAAAGTAAATATTTCAACTGGATTACGTTTATTTATCACAGTAATCTTAAAACAAAAACAAAAACAAAAACAACCCAGCATGAACATTTCAAGAGCAAAAGTTTTTTTTTTCTTTTGTTTTTCCTAAAAGGATGACAGTTATCTTTAGTATATATTTTCCCTATACCAATAATGAGTCATTTTAATATTTAAGACTTGTAAATATTTCATTAGAGAAAATTTTAAAAACTATTTAAATTTCTTTATATAAAACCATCATATAACATATAAGCATATAACTATTAAAAAACTAAAGTACATACACATCTTATAAGCCAAAAAAACCTACCTACCAATATTTGCATTCTACAAAAAAAGACCCTTTTAGAAATGAATGATAATTATCAGATGCACAAGCAATAATACATATACAAATAAATATAAATTTGAATACAATAAACTCAGAGTTATTTAATTTACTAATTGGGTTTTATCTCAATAGAGCCATGTCATTAATATTTAAAATTTCTGGAAGAAAGATGGTAAAAACCTGAATTGAAATTAACTGCACATATCAATTCCCATTAAAACCTGTGCCTTTCTGCTATACCCTAGGGAGCATCTAACATATATACTAGGGCACAACTGTGATATAATTCATCATGGCACTGCATGTTATAAGAAATATCTACAACATATTTAGGTATTTGAAGATAATTGAAGAACTTAAAATTATACATATGCACAAATAAACATATTCAGTTTCACATTAATTAAATCAAATTTCCATTTATAAAGGAAGAGAACAATTTCAATGGAAAACTCCTAAATCAAAGACTTGGGAACAGCTTGGATTCTGTGCACAGAATCCTAAGAAGTATTATAAAGTTAGAAGAATAAAAATAGTTCTCTGTATGTGTGTTTAAAAGGGTGGGGGTTTTTTTTGTTTGCTTTTAATAAAGATAATAACAAATCCTTATTACAAATAACAAGAAGACATCATTACTGAAAGTCAGAAGCTGTTTACTAAGAGATGAAACACAAAATTTGTGCTTTCAAAATACTTCAGAGGTAGAATGTATATATTTAATATATATTTACTTATATATATATATAACCTATGCTGTATTACATACAACATATATTCTATGTATTTTATATTGTATTTGTACAATTCATATGTATGTGTCTGTAAGCATGTGGATATATTCCTGCAAATCTAATAAATAAGTAACATTTATGACCATGTTATTTTAACCTACTGAGGTATTTTAAAAATCTAGACATGTTCAAATAATAAATGAATTTTTTTAAAAAGAAAATGCTTAACTAACCTTTTCTGACTGAATTAAAAACGAATGCCATTTCAAATTATGTATGCATAAGTTAGGTAAATGTCATACTTTGTGTGCAAAATGTAACTTGCACATGTAACAACTTGGCCATATCTCAGAAAGACAAGTAGGACATTTTTATTATTTCATTTATTTTTTTTTTTAGTGAAAAGTTTGGGGAATATCATCAACAAAAGATGTTGAGCAAAAGCTACATTTCACTTAAACAGAAAAGAGTTAATTGTCCTTCCTGATTATAGTATAAAATATCTGTTCTGCTATCAAGTCTTACATTAAATATTTAACAAAGAATAAGAATTAATTTATATATATATTATATATATATCTGTGTTTCCATGAATAATGTCAGTGTGCTCCCAACACACTCTAATGCAGAGGTAGATCTATAGAAGTACCTATGTATTTGTTAAAATTGACATGGCTATTTTTAAAGAAAATCAAATCTCCTGCAAGTTTTAATCACCTGTAGCTTTATACATTTTGGAGAACAGTTGATGGGAAAGCCAAGTGGCAAAAGAAATTTAGGAATATAGTATATCATCATCTTTCCTCTTCTTCATTTTGCCTAAAACCATACGAAGCACAATTTAATACATACCATATGAGAACAGTCATTCCTAAACATTAATGAAAATTGAGTAGCCATATCAGGAATGATATGGAAACAATACTTTTGCAATGCCAATGAAAATTGTCCTACCCTTTTCAAATATTTGTTTTTTAATGCAGAAATTGAGTTATTATTTTATAGAATTCCACTTAGAGGGGCTAATTTGTAATTTTCTTCATATTGGATTCAGGCACAGACAATCCCCAAATAACAAGAGCTATGTCATGAATGTTATTTGACTCCCTGGCATTTTTGAAGGACTGCATACAAAATAAGGCATGATGTAGGAGGAAAGGCTTTACATGACATTGAGCCATAAATATAAAAGGAAAGCTTTTGAGAAACATATAGAGTGGTAGCTAAAATATCACACTAAGAAATCAAAGAGAGGCCTTTACTTAAGTGCATTAGTATAATGGGGTGTGTTGATATTTTGCATTTTAAATCTAGCTTGTTGGAGCAGATGCTCTAACAAACTGTTTCTAAAACTAAGAGATGGCTCCTTACTCTGAAAGCTGCTTTAAAAAAAAAAAAAAAAAGTAAGATACTAGCAAAGGCCAAGTATGTAATCATTGCATTTCACATTTCATTCTAAGACAATTCCTAGTAGATTATTGTTAAGATATTTAGGCTAACCTTATTTTGGCAAAAAATAATGATAATAATAATAATAATAATAAAGTTATTAAATACTAAATGAAAACATCAGAATTCCTTATTGTCTGCAATAGAGCACTAATTTTAATGTTAATTCTTAGTAACAGAACATAAATGTAATTTTAATGAGGTTAGATCTCTTTTACTACAGTGAAAATGCAGTGCTTTAAGGTAGGTTAAGATAGAAACAGATTTTAAGGTTGTATTTAGCCTGTTTTATATTTCTTCTGTATCAGAATAATATTATATTAAATTAAAAGACATAAAAAATATCTTATTTTAATTTTGAATGGCCGCTTCTAGCTTAGGTTACAATTAAATCACTATGTTATGGTGCTTCAAAAATGTCTGATAATGGGAGTATTTTGTTCCCTTTTATGATCACTTAAAGTTTCTTTCTAACTCTAAAATGCTTTAATTTCTGAAATGACAAAAGGACCAAAGAGAAAACTATAGAAAAGAAGTATTTTAATAATTGATTTTAGAATATGAAAACATTTTACTTGCACTCAAAGTTGCAACATTTAAATTAAATTTTAAAAGAGACAACATATACACTAGATTTTGAGCTTACACAAATAACCTATCCTAATTATAGTTTTTAATGCCAACAGAAGATTTAAGAAAAAACAAGTGGATGAAATATATATTATAGAAGCTCATTCCTTATTCTCTGTTTCTTATAGTCTGATCATAAATTGAGCCTGAGTTATGGGGAGAGTGGGAGGAGGGGAAGATCTATAATATTCTAGCTT
This sequence comes from Sminthopsis crassicaudata, assembly GCF_048593235.1. Taxonomy (NCBI): domain Eukaryota; kingdom Metazoa; phylum Chordata; class Mammalia; order Dasyuromorphia; family Dasyuridae; genus Sminthopsis; species Sminthopsis crassicaudata. The sequence goes on from NC_133621.1 coordinate 153,473,441, forward strand.
CCTTTCAAACATAGGTAACATCAACTTTTCAAATAAATATCTGTCAAAAACAGTGTAAATATCACCTGCTGAGGACCATTCCCTTTCTTCATCTAGTCAATACAAAACCTTGCATATAATTTTATTTCTGAAGTAATTTATTCTAAAATCCTATCTTTGGATAAATTGTAAATTGTATCCCCTAGTCAGTACAAGTCACTGCTTATTATCTTGCTCCTGACATAATTCATTCTGAAATCTCATATTTGGACAATTATAAATTGTATCATTTATTTGTATGTTTTCTCTACAGGTAGAGAAAAAGAAAATAATTGAACTCTATTTAAAATAAATGAAAAGAAACATCTCTTTTTATGTCTATATCGGCTATATTTTATGAGGCTACCCCAAGTCTTAGTGAACAGGTAGTTGTGCCTGTTTCAGTTTCGGAGCATTAAAAAAAAAAAAATCAATGAGTTACTTCAGTGTAAGAAAAACATTTATTATAAATTATTTGGATGAATGAAGGATTTACAATTTAATATTTGTCTATGGATACATTTTCAAGAAGTTGATGCTATAACTTTTTTCAAAGGGACACTTTTTCAATTGAATTTTCAAAAAAAAATTTTTTATAACTAGGAAGGTTATGATGCATTTATATTAAAAATGTTTTCAACAACTATAAATGAACATTGCCAGTTTCAAAAGTCAGAGGCACAAAACGCTGCTCAAGTAAAAGTAAAGTTAAAGCATTTTGAAGATTACTACACTTGGAAGAATCATAACTTTATATGGGACAAGAGCTTAGAATTTGTAAACTGTAAGCAATTTATTTAAGTACTCATTTTATGGGTCACCCTCCTGATAGCACTTAGAAATGAGAATCTGAATCTGATGTAAATAGTTTGGCATCATTATTTGGCTAACTGCCTTTCCTTAACATGCAGTGTCACCACCTGGATATCTTGCCAATTATCACACTTTATTTATTTATTTCCTCTACATTAAGTGTGCAGAAGCAATTCTTATTACAGAAGATATTCTAGGAATAGACATCTTTTAAAAAATAAACATTATTTGCTAAAAGAAAAAACAAACAGTATTGGTGTTATACTCTCATTCTTTAGTGTGCAAATTCTCTATGTTCCTCCACCGATATCTAACGCAACAAAGACTGGGAACTGAATCTATGAATAACTCTTCCAAAGAGTCCTAATTGGTGAAAATGCAGGGCTTGAATTCACTAAAAAAAAAAAAAAAAAAAAAAAAAAAAGAAAAAATTTAGACCTCAAATCTTCAGCCAGAAAAGGACAGCAAATCCTTTATAACACAAAATACCAGGAAAGAGAAGGCTACCTTAGGCTTTGTTTTTGTTATGTAAAATGCATTAAAGTGAGTCATCCACTTAAAATTACCTACTGGTGGTAGCTGTAACCCAGTTTCAGGAACTAAAATAAATGCTTCCCAAAATGCCTGTTAGGTTATTCAGTGCACTTAAACATAAATGTGAATGATTATATGTAGGTGCACATATATGTATAACTATTTGTATGTAAGGACACGAAATTATCTCCCTAAGATTTTAGGTTTCTTGTGAAAGTAGAGGAAATTATTCTTCATTCCTACATTTTCCAAGAGAAGCTGCCTACTTCTACAAGTCATAGCACCACAATAAATGGTAGGCTTATTATTTACAAGCCGTGTCAGTTTTGTGACAATGAAGGGAAAAAAAATCCGAACGGCCCTCATAACTCCTTAGTTTTTTCTTCAGAAACCAGATTTAGTGACAGCCCCCAGTTCCTTATTGTTTATTTAAACTACAGAAATTGAATAGTTCAGCTTTGCTAACATAGTTCAGCTAAAGAGAATCGGAAGGAAAGGATAACGCGTTTCTAGGACCCCCAGCAAGCCCACTACAAGCGACAAAACATTCGGGAGTCCTGGAGGGAGGTACACTTCACATAAGAATAGCTGTCAAGTGCAACCAGTCAATTGTCAACTAAACAAGTTTGGTTAACTAGGCAATTACAATAGAATCTGAGGCCAAGAACAGGAAGTGTTAGTCCTCTAAGAATTGAAAGGGGGGCGGAAGGGGGGGGGGGAGATATATCTATATAAAACTCAAAGGAGGTATCTATTACATCTTAAGAAAATCAAAGCTTTTCAGAGGGCCTGGTTACATGTGAACATGTGTCCGGCTAGAAACTTTTCTCTCAGTGCAGCTAAACTGTAAAGAGGGCAATTGAGAATTGGGCTAACATAGTGGGAAAACCCCTGGTTTTTTCAAAGTCGCTCATTTTCTAAGAGGATGTTTTCTTTCTGGAGACCGCCTGGCCCTGAATCCGCTACCCGATGCGGGAGATTTCGGATTTCATGTTTATTTTCTAAGTGCAAAACCTGCAAATACCTCATTTGTCATTTTCATCTTAGATTCTGGTATTTCTTCCTCCTCCTCTCTCACCCCTTCCCCCACATGTAAGAGAGCCAGGAACTCCTGGTAATTTACAATCCCCCGCCCCCAACTCTCTCCAGCTCGCTCTTTCTCCCTCTGCCTTTCTTGCTCCCTCTGACACACACATACACACACACACACACGCACACACACATACAGACGTTGTCCACATCCCTCGCCAGCCCCAACTCCGCGGATGGACTTACGTGACTGCCGAAGGGAAAGGCTCTTCCGATGAAGGGTTGATCAGTAAAGATTGGAAAAGTGTCAGACTAAAGACTAGCAGCCAGCCAGCAGCCATCTTCGGGATAGAAGATCGATTCTCCCTCTCCCCCCCGCTTCTCACTCCTTCTCCAACTCAGGGGGGAAAAAAAATAAAAAATGATAATGGAACCAACCGGGAAGGAGAGAGGGAGAAATGGCAAAACACCAATGTACACACTGCAAAGAAAGACGCCTGGAGATAACGCAAGCAAGGTGCCAGAGATGGGGAGGGGCACGATGGGGGAGGTAGGGAGATAAAAATCGAGATCTAGAATGAGGGACGGTGGAGAGAGAAAAACCCACTAGAAGCTCACTGCAACTCCCCACAGCAGCTTCATCTGATCAGCCGCCATCAGGGTTACTTTTGTAACAGATCTCGGCAAGCACTCTCTTTTCTGTCTCCTCTTTCCCTTTCTCTGTTTCCTTCCCTGATTTATTCCCGATTGCAGAGTAGAAGGAGGAGGCGAAGGCGGGGGCGGAGGAGGGGTGACGGTAATGGGGAGGGGGAAGTAAGGAGGGGGAGTGGAGAGGCAGAGACTTGTGGAAAAGCGAGGTTTCTTCTTGCTTCTTCTCTGCAATGAGCAGACGGGCTCTGGGAAAGTCACAGGGTGGTGGTTGGGGGTGGGAGGTAGGAGGGGAGTGTGTCAGATGAGTCTAGAGGAGCCCGACCGTGAGCAGCTCTCCATAGAAGGAAAGCATAAAAGGAACTCCCAAAGTCAGCATCTGAGCTCTCTCCTGAGTCCCAGGGGTAGAGGAATGGTACCTAATCCCCTGGGGCTGTCAGGGGAAATGCAACCACCATATCCCAGAAGGCATCCGAAGACAGTATTATACTCCAACAAAAGTGTTTGGCATACTCTGAGATTCAGATCTTTGTGAGTTATTTTTGAACACGCTTGCAACGTTCTCCCACCCCTCTTCGGAGGCACCAGAATAAACTGCCTGCCTAGGAAACGTGGAGAACCGATTTGACAACAGAAGTAGGAGGGCATTTAAAAAAAAAAAAAAAAAAAAAATTTTTTTTTTTTTTTTTTTTTTGAACCACTAATGATTTTCTACCAGGTGGCACTATTTGCCTCCGAGTGTCTGGGTCCTTTTCTCCGTGGCAGCTCGGCTCCAGGCATATATCTGGTATCTCGGCTTTCACTAATTACTGGGTTTGCTGCCTTGCAACGAGGCTAGTTGAGGAACAGGCAGGAAGAGTTAGGTGATGGAGGGGGGGAATAGCATAGTCCTGCTGTAAAATTCTCTTTTATAAAACTTTCCTGTATAGCCGGTAATTTTCACCAACCTAGAAGATTCATGGAAAGGCTCAGATTTTTCCTCCAATATTTTCAAGGGAAAAACCTTCAACAAGGAGTCTACTTTGTCCAGTAATCATATTTGTGAAAGAAGAGATAGGTGCAACAGGCACCCGTACTCAAGTGATTGAAACTGAAACAGGTGGGATGGATGAAGCTGGAGGAAAAAACAAAAAACAAAAATCACGAAGGTCAGGCAACCCTAATCAGCTGTTTCGGGCATCCTCCTAATGAGTCACTTATATTTTGGAATTACTGATATAGGTGAGAAGCAATAAATATAAATAATTCCTTGAGCAACAGGCTTAGTTTATGGCACTGTTGGGGGGGGGGAAGGGATATCAAATAAAATAACACATAAAATGCTTCGAAAACCTCAGCGTGCTCTATGAATGCTAGTTATTCTTATCTTCATTATTTTATTTGGTGTTACCTCTCTGCATTCCCACATCCCTGGAAAGGATTGGAGCAGGTTGTCGAGCTAAAAGCTTTTAAGAAATCTCAAACTGCTGGTTGTAGAGATGTTTACAATGAACCAGAGGTAGAGTTTACTTTTAATATGGATAACACTAAATTGCCTTCCTTAGTAATATCACCACTGACTTAGATGCGTGGGAGGCAGAAGAAAGTGGCAGTATTTTAGCAAATGTTCTCCGTATTTATATACCATATTTCTAAATAAGCTGTATAAGAGCTGTGCTATTTGGAGGTGACTAGAAAGTTTATAATTCTTAAGATGAACTTAATGAACCAAGGCTCTGGAGTGCCCTTCTACTAAAAACACTTCATAAACCAAAACCAATACTTTCTGGACTGTATATTGAGGCAGTACCTCTAAAATTAATTAATGGAAAGAGCTTTTGCTTTGAAGTCCAGGATCTGGGTTCAAATTCCTGTCTTGCTACTTTAAACTTGAAATTGAACAAAATCAATTAGCATTTGTTACCTTCTAGGTTTGTTTACTTATCTCCAAATGCGATTTTTAAGATTCCTGCAGTTTTCAGTCTATGATCCTATGAATTTTGCCAAGAGAAAAAAAAATATATATATAGAAAAGAATAATCCATAAATCATGATTGTTCTTCAATTTAGTACATGTATTTTTTCATCAAAAATATTCTTTTACATTTCTATTTTTTTATTTTTCCAATATTTTCCTTTTGTGTATCTTATTCTTAAATTTTCCCTTGCAAAGTATTCTTCCTACCCCACCCCCAATGATTTAACTTAGGTTTATTTTATGTAAGGCATAAGGTGGTGAGGCAGTAGAAGCTCTATAAATGAGGAATGGAGTGGGATGTGATGGAATTGAACACGAGAGCATAGAAAATATATTTTATACAATTGAAGATGATGTTTATTTTCTTCCTCCCCCCCCCCCCGAATTGGATTACCAAATAGAACAGAAAATTTTTTCAACTGATGATCATTCAAAAATAAAGATTTCTGTTCTTTTTGTTTTTTAAAAAATGACATTATACCTGCATTAGCAAAGCCAAAATTTAGGTTTATATTATTGTCAGTGATATGTTGCTTATTGAACAACCTTGTCACACACACACAATTATTGTAGCCTTATATTCTGTCAATTATTTCAATAATAAATTTAACTTCCTACTGTGACTTATTATGCTCCAGTCTTTCATCTTTCTAAATAGTGAATTACAAATGAAAGTACATAATAAACTTTCAGAAAACTTAGATCTTATGTTATAATTACTTTATCTGGGCTTGAGTCAAATCTCTGTGTCTTTGTATTCCTCTGATGAAACACTGTATATTTTTAATATCCAATTCTATAATATAAAGTCTTGCTTATGCAATTCTAACTGAAGTTATTTGATTCACAATTGTGAGTTTAAATCACAGTTGGCATTCTTTTATGAGATTTGTTATTAATTACTTAAAAATAAGTCTTTTAATTAGGCATGGATTAAATGTGGCTTTCATATTTTATAAAGAGCAAATGAAACAAGGTCATTTTAAAAGTATTATCTTTCTATTTGGTGTTCCATAACATTCTATATTGTCCAAGTTAGTTCTTTTATATCAGAAAACATGCCCTTGATTTTAATAAGATTTTGCTTAGCAAAAGTAACATAAGTAGATATAGTTCCTGAGTCACATACATTTTAATCACTAAAGTTGTCACTTTAGAATGAACTTTCATTGTTCTTTTCATCATGATTTATGGATATAGTGTTTATATATTCAAGGGAAGGAAGAAGAGCAGATGAAATAGTTTTAGAATTATCAAGTGATGCTTTAAGTATGACAAAGTAAATATCAAGATGAGTTAAAGTTTGGTAGCTAGAGATTTTACTTTTAAATGGTCACTTGAGGAAGCAAGTATCAAGAAAATGTGGTGTATAGAAGTGATCTTTTTAAATATAAGCCTATAGCAGTAACATTTTAAGGAAGCCTACTAAGGCAGGAAGATGACACAGTAGATAATGTTGGTTGAAGTAAAAAAAAAGAACTGAATTTAAATCTTGCCTCAGATCCTGGGATTAGTGACTTCTCTTACTCTCAGTTTCTTCATCTATAAAATGAGGATAATAAAAACACCTACCTCACAAGACTATTGGAAAGATCAAATGAAATAATATAAGTTCAATATGTCACAAATCTCAAAGTGCCATATAAGTCCACTCTACCTATGATTCTCATGCTTATTTATATAGCTTTAGAACAGTCACATATTTACTAGTTCTTTTTCACTTAGAACATTGACAAGTACCAGTAGCCTGAAATTCTAATAATGTAACAGTTTTGTGAATAGTATTGATTTGCAGAATTTTTGTTGTGTTTAATCTAATTTAGTTAAGACCTTGCTCTATGGGTCTATGATAAGCAGCCTATCTAATTTGCATATGTTCAATACATCTTAGATTTTCCCTTTGATAATACTGAAAGAGTGTGTTATAGAATGAAAAATGGATTTAACCTCAGAAGGCCTGGATTTGAACACTTAATCTGCTCCTAGCTGTATGACCTTGAACAAGTCACTATAGAGCCTCAGAGAATCTCATCAGTTTAGAGTTGTAAATATCTTAGAGGTCTTCTAGTCCAATCTTCTTATTTTACACATTAACAAATCAAATCTCAGGAAGGTTTAAAGACTTGCACAGAATTATACACTTAAATTTCTGAGATGGAATTTGAATCCAGGTTTTCTTTAATCAAGTGTCCTATTTGCTATATCATGTTATCTTTCTTGGTCTCATTTTCCTCAAGGGTAAAGTGAAAGGATTCTTTTAGAGTATAACATCTTTATAAATCTAATATTCTGAAATTTTATTTTGTGAGGTGGGAGAATATTAATTGTCAATATTCTTGAAAAAAATGATATTCAGTACTTTTAGAAATTCAATGGAACCACAATAAAACCAGATTTTATACATAAGGATTAAATATACATGAATATTTCTGGCACATAATAGAAATGCTTGTTGCTTGATGCATAAAATAATATCCTCTGAAATATAACTGGAATCAAAGGCTATTAGGCAGATGTTAATGCTACTGTCCTCCAACCACATTAAAAGGTATTCCACTGTACATGAAAGATATATAAATATACACAAAGAGATATGTTATATATGTATATGTGTAATATATACTGTGTTGTATGTATGTTGCATATATGCATAAGTATACCCAATTGCAATAAATTAGAGCTGTAAAAGTCTTTAGAGGTCTGCTAGTTAAGTTCTTTCATTGTGAAGATGGAGAAATTGACTCCTGGTTGTATCATGTGACTCCTTCCTGCAACATCACAAAGCTAGTAAATGGCTGAGTTCCAACCCTATCCTCCTGTCTCCCAAGCCAATTATGGTTCCATTATAACAAAGTTCCATCTCCGTATATTGGTGTGTGTGTGTGTGTGTGTGTGTGTGTGTGTGTGTGTGGTATTTGGAAAGGATAACATGTATTTTAGATAGATAAATCATTAAACAGTCAAGGCTTATCATTTTATTGCTATAGAAAATTCTAGTAAGGAAAGCTTGCTTTATTATGGTAGATGAACAAAATAATTACAGCAGTTTATTATGGTGAAGTTTTCTTTATGGTACTGAGAGAAGAAATATCTTTCTCAAGATTATACAAGTTTGTATAAGAAGCAAAATGAAATTACTGTCATCCTTCCAAGACCTTTTTGACACTCTTCTATGTTACATATATATGTTACATATTTATGGTATAAACACACACACATACATATACATACACAAATATATGGACATACATATATTTGTGTATGTATATGTATGTGTGTGTGTATATTTGTTATTGTTATTGGGTCTTTTTAGTTCTGTCTGATTCTTTGTGACCCATTCAGGGTTTTCTTGGTAGAGATACTGGAAGGTTTGCTACTTCCTTCCTTCTCCAGCTCATTTTACAGATGAGGAAATTGAGGCAAACAGGGTAAAATGATGAGTTAGCATCCAAGTTAGCAGGATTTGAACTCAGGAGGATATCTTTCTGATTCCAAGTCTACTGCTCTCTCCATTGTCATACACACATATATGCATACATTCACATATATCTAATGATTATGTTCAGGTACTTAATAATAGACATACTTTTTAAAAATTAAATTGGCATATGATTTCATTAGTTTAGCCAATTCTAAATGTTGAATTTTCACTAATGCAGATCTGTACCTGCTCTGCAAGTTACCATCTGCCCAGTGCCTAGGTTACTTGTCTAATATCATACAGTCAGAATATTTCAGGAGCAAGAACACACATACACACGTGTTGAAATCAATGAATACCACCAGCTCTTCTACTCTGTGAATTATTATCCTCCTGCCACAAATTCATCAAGTGAAAAATGAGTTGGATTTTTTGAAGGTTTCTTCTCATTCTGATCCCTAAAACATGAATGCATGTTTTATTTAGAAAAGTCATCCATTAAACTATTATGCTGAACATTTTTACAATATGTTACAGGAACAAAGGTTTTCTTAGAGTCCTTAACTTTTTTTCAAGGATCAAATCAGTATTACCCTGTCAAGAAACTCTTCCTGATCTCTTCTTCCCAATCCCACCTTGTCCTCTATTCTTCCTCAAATTATACTTAATTGTATATAGTCTTTCTTCAGGTCCATTCAAATGAAAGCTCCTTGAATACAAACCCTGTTATTTCTTTGTCTCCGAACTCAGTACAACAACAACAAAAATCAGTGCTTTAATAAATTCTTGCTACATTGAATAAAATTGAAAAATATTTCTGATTAGACCAGTAAACTAGAAGTAAACACTCCAGTTTCTTTTAATAACTAAGTACAATAACTAGGTTACATTCATTTGATAAACATGAAAGGTTTTCAGGGATGTGTTTTTATCATGAAAAATTTGAAAATAAGCATGCAAAGAATTCCAAAAGCTTATGTTGTATATAATTGTGCCAGTAGAAGGGGTATTTGAGAGATGTATTCCCCTCTTCTTTTCCTCCCAGCTCTAGAATCTTGAGTTTTTAGAGAAATAATCCTTCTTTCCCCAATTGTCCCTTATGGGGGAATTATGTTTTATCAAGCCATTACTATCACCAACATATAATAGCTATCAGCTCTTTGGATGTAGTTTTATAAGTATTGCCTAGAAAATCTTTGTGTTGTAGAACGTAGAATTTTTTTTAAAAAGTTTTTAAAATTATATGAGTTGTGTGAAGTTGTGTGATATTTTATGTCATGCATTGATTTTGTTGTTCTTTAACATTTTCAAATGAATTTTTATCTATCATTAGGAAATTAGGTTATCTCATTGGGGACACTGAGGAGGGGGAATTGATTGAATAAATTTGCCTGCATTTGTAAAGACCTTTAGTAAAGCATTAAACCTAATGTTTGAATCTCAAACTATCTGCTTATTCCTTTTGCATGGATACTGACTTTAAAAAGAAATATTAGTTACTGGAGACTTGGTCTGCCCCGTCATTTAAGGGTCAAATTAGTTATTTTACTATAAATTATTTTTAAATGAATTTAATTCTTTGAGACTTTATTTCAAGTACAAAAGTATTTTAAAATTCAAATGAGTGCTTAAATTATCTGCACTATTTAACTCATTTCCCTTTTTATTGTATATTTATGCCATCCTGCCTTGATGTAATAGCTCTGACTGGTGATGCTGATTCTTCCTTGGTTCTCTCATATTACTTGCAGGGTCAGAATTACTAATTACTGAAAGCAATGTTGATAGTTATGCTATGTTTAAGTCTATCTGTCTCTCTACATATCTATTTTCCTAGCTATCTGTCTCTATAATCTAATTCAAAAGGTCAAAATTATAGCTTAAAAAAAAAAAAAAAAAAGATAAAGATAAACATAACAGCATTGTCCTTACAATTCCATCACAAAAATCACTTTCATTCTCATAAGTAACCCACAATGCTCCCATTAGAGAAAGTTGACAAGGCACAATAAACTTGACTAGACTTTAATTAATGCCACAGCAAATACACATGGCTCATCAATGTTCAGGGAACAGATACCAAGTTCAGCATGTTTTCCCTTTCTTCTTCTGTTGGAGAGCCCAGCCCAACTCCACCCCTTCTCCACCCCTTCTTTTGATCTTGTCACCCTACTAGACAATTGCAAAGAATCTTTAACTGATTCCAAAAGAAAGGGAAAGTTTGAAAAGTAATGGGAGAAGGAAGGGAAAAGAACAGAACAGAAAATCAAAGAGGTCAAAGAGATTATGGTGCAAATAAGAAATATAAAAAGAGTAACAAATGAAGAAAATAAGAGTTTTGAAAAGATATGAACAAGGGAGGAATGAAAAGGATTGAAGATAAAAGTTAATAAAATAAACTTGAAATTATGCAAAAGTGTCATAAGAATGTCAGAATAAGTTACTTTTTAAAATCATTAAACAATTATACTTTTATTGCTGATAGGAAGCCACAATAGATATACTCTTCACCATTTACTTATTCAGATTCTTAGCTCTTATTTTTATTAAATACTTATTTTTAGTATCATAATACTGAATGAAACTTTTCTATTGCATATTTGAAAGATATTATATTTTTTACATAGGATCATAAAATTAACCTTCAATACAGTCTTTATTTTATAAAAAGTAGCTGAAAACACAATAGTCAATTTTATATGTGTGTGTGTGTGTGTGTGTGTGTGTGTGTGTGTGTGTGTAGTATTGTTTTTTGGTTTTTATTATGTCAGTAGATATTGCTAATTTGTCCTTGCCAATTAAAGCATTGCTTTCATGGAAAAAAATCAAAATTGTAGACCTTAGGTCTACAAACTTCTTCTACCATTTCCCTTATAAAATAACTTACTAGTTAGAGAAAGTATATTGGTGGCAGTAGGGAGGGACAGAGCTAGAAAAGGTCTGTTAATACCTTTTCTTTTTCTGTGCTGTACTATGACAACAACCTTGGTCACCATACTCTTGAGTTAAAAAAAGCCTGATCTCTTTATAATTATGTAGATACTATGTGTGTTTTTTCCTCTTCTATTTATTGATTATCCTTCAACTAATTGCTTATCTTTCAAAACTCTTAATTTTTGCTCCATAGGTTTAACAATATAATGTTTCATTTCAAAGTCCTCCTAATCACCGATTCATCCATTTTGAATTGGAAGTGGATTTTGAAATATAATCTAATTTCTTCATTTTATGGATTAGGAAAATGATATCAAATGATTTATTCAAGGTCATATAAGTTATCAGTGCAGAACTACTATTCTACTCAGGCTCTCCCAATCTAAATCCACCACCTTTTCTGACTTGATTGCAATACCTCTTCTAGATCCTTTATAATAAAAATGAAGAAACTGAGGGCCCAAGGTTAAGGTGTTTGGTAGATCTCCTTATCACCAGGGTAGTACTCTCCATACTATTCTACAAATGCCATCTGAAATCAGACCACCTGCACATGAGAAAATATTTTGTGGTTTTGAGATTTTAAATTTTTCATCACAAAAAGTTCTCATAAAGAAAATTAATTTCTTCTATAAATTAGTTTACATAACCCATTAATGTATGGAATAGACAAAGCATTTGAAAGAGAAAAAGCAGACTGAGAAAATATAGAACATCTGAAAAATTAGAATAAGTAGAATTTGGACTGAAGGAAGAAAATATGTGAACAGGTTCAAATTTAATCAAGAGGTATTTTAAACAGTTTCTATAGATTCATTGTAGACATTTAAAAAAAAAGAAATTTCATAAAAAGGTTTTTTTGTTCCGACATAATGTATTTGTACCATTATTATAAAAGACAAAAGTAGCCTGAAGTGACTAAGTAAATTTTGGGGGTTTCCCTACTTCTATGATCATAGTAACCATCTAGAAAACTCTTGGGAAAATGTGCTTGAGCTACCCTGCTCCCTTATGCTGACCAGGTATATGTAAATTCAAATTCTACCTTTAAGCATTTATTTCACAATGTTAAATTTCATAATGCCAAGTTCTGGCCTGAAAAAAAAAAATGTGTGTCTGGGAAGAATATCTTCATCAGTCTCCAACTTCAAAAAAAAAATCCTCATGCCAAGCATAAATACACCTTTTTATAACTTTTATTCACTGTCCCTGATTCTGGGACCAAACAGGTCAAATCTAATCTCTTTTCCACAAATACTAAATAAAATATTAAATAATTGATTTTAGACTCCTGTACACTCAGAATATTAAACATATAAAAACAATTGAAGGGTAGTGTCTTTTCTCAGGATTATTTTATCTTTTAACTCTGTCGAATATAGGATGAAAATAATCCCACAATCTTCCTGTCACAAGGTGAAAAGAAGCAATAGCCAACTTGTGCAACACCAGTGAAGGAGATGTATATTAATAACTCTGAATGTCCTGGAGTTTCTTATGATAGCTGTGAAGATCTATCAGGAACCCTGAAATGTTGGCTGTTGGCTATTTACATTTTGTCACTGACTGACTTAATATCCTGGTCACTATGATTCTGAGAGTCAACAAAATAAGATGGATGGATGGATGGATGGATGGATAGATCAATTGATGGAAAATAGCTAAGTACTTAGCAACATCCTTGAATGCGTTAGTGACTTGGTTAAGGGCACTACAACTACGTCTAAACATCAAGGAAATAAGCAAATAATGGCTAATATTTATGTAGCAATTTTAGATTTTGCAAAGCATATTGCAAGTATTATCTCATTTTATTTTTACACTGAGAGAGAGATGTTATTATTTTCCTCATTTTCTTGAAGAGTTAAGTGACTTTTCTAGAATCTCAAGTCTAATAACTATCTGAGGCAGATTTTGAATTCATGTTTCTCCAACTCCAGGTCTAGCATTCAATTCATAGAACCACCTAGCTGCTAGGCAATAGATGGTGTAGCATAAGAATTCAGAGAGGTACTACCCAAGATTATTGTGAAACCATCAGTTTAATTCTGAGGACTACAGGACAAGTGGTGTGTTCTACTACCATAAGAAGGCAAAAATAAAGATATAGCAGAACAAAACTAATACATTTACCTTCTGGAAATGCTTCAGTGGAAGATGACATTGACCACTAAAGCAGGAAACTCACAAGTATATATGAAATGGGCTGAAGATATGACTTATATAGTATTCTATTATAATAAAACTGCCAACATCTTTCTAGTTATTGATAATAGCTTTATATTGGTTTGTTTTTTCATTATATTTTCAGATGCAAGACACACAACAATCTATTACAAATAATTACAGAGTAATCATAAAACAAGGTCATTCTTAAACCCAAATTTGATGAAATTAGAACATGAATTGAATAGTTGCTTATCTGAAGACATCTAAAATTTACAAAACACTAGCTCTAGAAGTGCTTGCAATTGGATAAATGGATAGAAAAGGTATATGATCACTCAAATGCTTTTGAAAAAGTAAGCATGAAATTGCATCTTATGTAATTTTTTTAGTTTGATAAGATGAATTTAACTCATAGACTGTACCAAAATTTAAAAGTTAATATCTGCAAAAAAAAAAAAGACAGCATGTACATGTCATTGAATTTGTCAAATGAAACTAAAAATGATTTATCTTTATGTTGACAATCCATAACATCGCTGTTATTCAAGAACAAAATCAAAAAGTACTCTATATGTGACAGGTGTAAAGAGCATGTCATTATTGATTTGGTGATCACTGAACTAGCCATATGAAAGTACTGTTAACATTTGCCTTGTCTTAGTTGCTTATCACAAAATCTTTGACTCAGTTCTGCACTCATATGCAGTGAGTGCAGAAATAGATCCAAGAACTGAATTTTGCTTTTTTTGTCTACATAGAAATAGAAGAATTTATAATAGTAATATAGGACTAAATAATTGTCATAAATCACAAATCAACTTATGTGAATTGAAAAGTTTTCAAAATATAGACTTAGCAGAAGAAATGTAAAATGTGGAGGACCAGGACTAAGTATATCTTATTATTGACATCTTCTCTCTGCTTTAGAAGTTGTCTCTAGTATGTTTTCAGTCAGTTAGAAGATAGGTATACATTATTGATATCTGTGGATGGAATGGAGATAGGAATCTGGATATCTATAATTAAAAGTGGGTAGTTATAGTTATTAAGTATTGGAGAAATTAGGTTTAATCAATAAAAGTAGGTACTTTTTATCTGACTTATTGCCAGCCATTGGTAAATTGGGTTGGGAGAGGAAAAGGCTATAATTTGCCTGTTCTGGGGGTGAGTGGAGATGATTGGTTCTGATTGACAGCTTAGAGATTATTGGATTATATAGTTAAGTAACAAGAGCAGGCAACCATCATCATAGGTATAGTCACAAATAAGAACCCCAAACCTGATTTTTCAGAGCAAAGAGAGCTTTTAATCCCTGAAGAAGATGAAGCACCAGGAAGGATAAGGCTCATCATGGACTGCCTTGATAGCATGGTTTAATAGGGGAAAATTGCCAAGATGAAATATGAAGCATGGATAAACCTAATAGCTTTGTGATACATGCTCCCAAATAGGCAATGTTGAATTTTTTTTTTCAAATAAGAGAAAGAGATTCCTAGAAAGGTAAAGCAGCAGGGCAAAAAGGAAGATCCATAGATTTGGACAGTTTGGATGCATGGTATGGGGTGTGATAGGCTGGATGTGGGAAAATGGTTAGGGTGGAATTAGAAGTATTACTGGAGATTTTTAGATATTGTGAGACAAAGGAACATTTATGAATCTGGAGGTCATGGACAAAAAATGGATTTCTGGAGATGAAATGGTTAAATATACCAGGAGGTATATTTAACCATTTCATCTCCAGAGGGTTCTGTTTCAAGACTTAGGGATCTTTTGGTATGCCAGCAACTTTGATTACAATGGCCATTTAATCTGGAGGCTGTCAGCAAAGCAGAAAGCAAGGCCCATTTGACCTTGACACAATGGGATGTCAGCTGCTAAGACCTGATGTTCCTTCATATCACCACAAAAATTATGGAGATGGGTACTCCATGGTCACCCAAATAGAATGAATAGTTATGTCCAAATGACAAAGAATGAGTAGAGTATGGAAAGGCCCTGTCCAATAGAATTGTAAAGTGAGGAGAAGGCTTAAGGGTTAGTTAAAAGCAGAGAGTTGGTTCCCTCACAGAGGGATATAAGTGGGGAAGGGAAAGAGAGCATTAAGACTTGATTAGGGGAAAGAACATCCTGTGGTATTTCTTTTTTCTGTTTTTGAGCCAGTCAGGTAGGTTGGATAGAGAAGCAAACCTTATAGCCCTTGCTATTTATTTTGAAACAACAATAATAAAAAATATATGATCAGATAAAGGAATTTCAAAAGTCAAACATAAAAGTAAAATAGTTGTGTATGGTGGCAAGGAACAAGATAGGAAGATGTCTAAAATGAAAGGAAACTTGTTAATTATAGAACAGCATTCAGAGAACACAATAGAATGGATGAATGAGTGAATGGATGAATGAAAAAGTATGTAGTAAGCACTGAAAATACAAATGGAAAAATCAATGTTTTCTCTGATCTCAAGAAGCTCACAATTTTACATGTAAAAGTACTCTTGAGAGTCAGCTTCAGGATAGATGGCAAGGCCCCAGGGTCCTTAGGTTATAGCAGTAGTTCAAGTATTATTACCAGGGTTAGAAGGTATAAAGGCAGGACAAATAGTAAGGACCAGTGACCTTTTATCTCTTTGAAAGGATTGGTAGTTCCCATCTCATCTTGCTATGTACATTATAAAAGTTCAAGCTTGTTGATAATTGGGGAAAGGGATAAAGGAAAGAAAACAAGGTAGGGACCTCTGGTGATGGTTGTGTCCTTCCTACTTGGTTGACCCAAAAGACTTTCAGTGGGTAATGACCAGAATAGAAACAATTAAGTACCTAAATAAATAGATTTCATTCATTATCATTGAGAAGAGGATAATTAGGAATGGCAGTAGGCTTGGAATCAGGAAGACTCATGTTCAGTTCAAAATTGAGTCACTGTTTGCCTCATCTGTAAAATGAGCTAAGAAGGAAATGGCAAACCACTCTTTGTCAACGAAACCCCAATCAAAGTCATGAAGAATCAGCTATGATTAAAACAACTAAAAACAAAATCTGAAAATATAAATAGAAAACTGAGATATAGTTTCAGCTTTTGAAGAATTCACATTCTAAATTGAGGAAATAATAAAGAAGAGTTTTACTGCATGAAAGATGGAAAAGCTCCTTATGGTGCAGTTGTAAAGTATCTGGCCATGCTCAGAGATCAGGATGGCTCAATGGAAGGAAAAATAACACTTAATGGTACTTCCCTCATCAAAGCAATGAGGAAAGTCATGTTTCTTAAATAGCTAAGGGCAGATCTATGATCATTCAGAAATAAAGATACTTGGTATAAGGTAGATTGGCAGGTATCAAGTTAGGTTCACTGGGGGAAAGGCTCCAATATAGGACAGTTGGCTTTGACTTCCAGAGATAGAAGTAGTGACCAAAAATAGAATGGCATATAGGGAAGGAGATAGAGCTTAAGCAAGATGGAAATGAGTGCTCAAAGTGCATGTCTTGGAGTGGAGATTTATTTGTTTTTATCAATTGGGCATTTTATATCACACAGATATAGAAGATTAGAGGGAGCTGAAGTTTTTTCCTCATAAAATGATTAATCTAGGAAGAATAGGAATTCTATGGATGAAGTCAGGTAGTCAAAAGTTTCAAAATCTAGGAGTAGCCTTCGTGGTCTTTGAAACATGGTCCTTGGGGTAATGCTGTGTTCAGGGAGCTACAGAAACTTATTCTTTAACTCATATTTTACTAAAAAAATTAAAAGTGAGACTATGTGAAAATGGTCTTTTGTATCATCCTACTCTCACTAATCTTTATTTTTTCCCTTTCTATTGGTTTCTTTTATATTGTCTAAAATATGACCATGTAATTATTATATATCTCTCATGGCTAAAGACCTTGAAAAGACTAACTACAACTATGCCTCTAACTTTTTTTTTCTCTCACTTTCTTCATAACTGTAGAGATGGACTTTCACTTTCATCAACTGAAACTTCATCTCTGTGATTTCTTCATTGCCAAATCTACAAGTCTTATCTAAATTTTCATATCTCTTGATCTCTCAGAAGATCATATTTTTTTTTTTCTTCTTCCTTCTGTGTCCTGGAATCCCTGGTCTCCTTTGGTTCCCAGATAAAGTTCTAACTTCTACAAGAAGACTTTCTTGATCTCCTTCAATGTTGGGGCTTTTTCTCTATAGATTATCTTCAATTTATTTTTTCTATATCTTATTTTTATGTAGTTATTTTTATATTGTCTTCTCAAATTCATTGTGAGATCTTTGAGATAAGGTGTTGTCTTTTGTCTGTCTTTGTACTCTCAGTGTCTGGCATATGGTGCTTAATAAATGTTTGTTGACCTGACTTGACTAAACCATAATTTATTGGTACACAAATGGGAAGCAGTAAAGGAAGTTGTCTGGAAATCTGCTGCCTCTTCATGGCAAGCACAACTAGCCCTGATGAGGATATGTTCCAGAAAGTCTGCTTAAGAACTCTGGCAATCACAAGCAGAATAATTGTATTGTGAGGCAGGATTGTCCCAACATTTGGCCTCAACAAGGAGTAAGTGTAAGTGAATCTGATTGTATTGCATATAAGATCGAAATAGTGATCTCTCCCCTGGGAGGTATAATACAAACAAACTTCCAATTCTCAGATTAGTCTTCTCTAGGGATTAAGTCAGGGCCTTCTGTAAGTATAAATTCCCTTCTTTGGAGACTATAGAATAGATCTAAACTTGAGAAAACAAAGAGTTAATATTCTATTTTTTTTCCTATTTTTTTTTTCTGTTTTCCATTCTGTGTATCTTGGTCTTGAAGTCACTGAGTATTAAAGTATAAATTGATTTAATTTGGAGGACTATATATAGAGTTTGCCACAGAATTTATCTAATTTCACCTTCTGCAACAGATTGCATAAATTGAAATCATCTTCATTATATTCATTTTAAATATGCATCTCACTAGTACTGATACATAAGCAGGGATTTACAAATAAATAAATGAAATAAAGCCTTGATAAAGGGATGGGGAAGTGACAGTGAATATGCCAGCATTAAGGGAAATGATGGGTAATAACTTCAGTTTTATCAAAGAAAAATGACTTTCTCCCCTCCCCCAAAATTCTAACTTATACCATCTTGGAAGTTGGAGAAAAGGAATCTAAGGCAAGGGTACCAGGGTAATGAAGCTTTGGGATGGTGGCCTGGGATCAGATAAAAAGAAAAGGGTTGTATTATGAGTCATGCACAAGAGACAGTCATAGGGGTAATGGACTAGACCACTTAGAGGACAAAGTTATCTTCCCAATAATTGTCATTCTGGGGCAAATCTGGTGATTTGAAGTACAAAACAATAAAATTAATTGAATATGAATTATTAATTCATTCACTTCATTTAATCAAATGACACATAAAAGTTTCCTTTGGAATATTGCATTGATTATCCAACAAAGTGATGGGATTACAAATACAATAAAAATAAGAACACATACTTGAAGTTAGGATGGCTTGCTTCCTTAGCTATCACTAACTAGCTGTGTGATCTTGGTAATTTGCTTAATTATTCTATGCCTTAATTTCTTCATTTGTAAAATGGGGATAATATAGCAGTAACCTCATGTAAAGTTGTGAGTATCAAATGAAAAAAAAATATGCAAAAGCTTAAAGTGCTATACATGCTAGCTTTTATTATTTTTATTAATATGTAGATCCTCCTCTTAAAAATGTCAACAAATTGCTCAGCAATACTAAAGTTATTATCTTTTCCATACACAGAATGCTTTTCAAACAATTATTCTTTCATTTTACAATCTAATTCCCAAAATTGCTCACATAAAAATAAATTACCTAAGGAGAAAAAGTTAAATTTTAAAGAAATTTAATATTTGAGCCTGATATGATAACTACAGAGTTCTATGGAAAGAAATTTATATTCAGTTTGGCACTGGACCCTCTACTATTATTTACTTTATTTAGACATGCACAGCTAAGTTGATTTTATGCTGTCATTTGTTGAATTGTCTTTTGTCTTATATTGAAATATTTATGGTAACAAAGACCATGAGGTTGTAAATGGCATTTTCAGTCATCACATAAACTATGTATCTGTATTTAAACCACCAAGTATTATTTATTGCTTTGCCTACCTTAAGGGATATTAATACTTAAACAGAACATCTTCAC
This sequence comes from Sminthopsis crassicaudata, assembly GCF_048593235.1. NCBI lineage: Eukaryota > Metazoa > Chordata > Mammalia > Dasyuromorphia > Dasyuridae > Sminthopsis > Sminthopsis crassicaudata. The sequence goes on from NC_133621.1 coordinate 153,493,129, forward strand.
AATTGTTGGGCTTAAACCCCTTCAATTCATGAATGGAATTGTGTTTTCATTTAGTGAAACTTTTTATATTGAAAACAAAATTCCCATCTTGATCAGGTAAGCAGTAAGCTTTAGAAAACTAATATGCATATTGTAAATAGGTTATCATTACGCGCCACTAGGTGGTGTGCCCAAGCTCTGAGGAAGATGGCCCTTCTAATAAACAAGTAAATTAATACCTGTGACCTCTGACTTTCATATTTTAATATCTGAAAGAGTTTTTAACCCCTTTCTCTCCTGATTTCTAGAAATAGGGCATGTTGTGTTGGAATTCTGGGTTAAACAAAAGCAATTTTCTACCAATTATTCCTTTTTTTAAAAAATTGCTGTTAATTACACCTTTAGCCAGGGTAGAAGCAAGAGAATAATTCTTTTAGCAGCAACAGGTATGTTTCATTTCTTTAGTACATGAGGTTTCTTTACTTTTATCTGTGCATCATGGAAGGCTTTGGAAGTTTAATGGAGTTTAATCCTATTTGTCACCAATATTCATAATTGCAGGGGTTAATAAAAATAAAAGTAAGGTTTTTTGCCATCCTAGTTTACAGACCCCCCTGAAATCTATCTAGAGCCCCTTTGGAATATCTGTGGACCCCAAATTAGGAGCCCTTATTTAGAATGTCTCTATGGAAAGGTTATTATTGCTTTAGAGAGAACAATGGATTTGAGACAAAAGATTTAAATTTGAATTTAAGCTCCAACTGGCATCTAGGTCACTGTACTAGATAGAGCACTGAATTTGGAATCAGGAAGACTTATCTTCCTGAGTTCAAATATGACCTTGGATACTTATTAGCTGTGTGACCCTGGGCAAGCCATTAATCCTATTTGCCTCAGTTTCCAAATCTGAAAATGAGCTGGAGAAGGAAATGGCAAACCACTCTAGTATCTTTGCCAAGAAAATTCAGATGAAGTCATAAGGATTTGGACATCACTGAAAAACAACAATAATTCATCTCCAACCAGGGCTATACTAATAAATGTTCAACAACCAATTCTTTAGGGGGGAAATGTAACAGGACACACTTTTAAGATTAATCTGCATTATTAACATTCCATCACTTCCTTAGGTCTAGATAATTGGCAAAACAATAAATCAACTCCTGATTTATAACATTTGCCAATTTCCAAAGGCAAAATGCTCAGAGTAAAAACTTTACATGATTCTCATGAACTGGAGAAAGCTATTTCAAACACAACATTGACTCTGACACCTACTAGCCAAAAAACTCCCCAAATTCAGGATTTGAATTTCCCACTTTTAGTTTCCTCATTTAAAAAATGGAGACATTGCCTTCAATTTCTAAAGCTAATTTTTCTATCTTTGCTTTATGTCTAGTTGATCTAAGTGAAATGATTTAAGACTCAAATGGTTTTCAAAAGAAATTTGGTCTAAATCTTAAGTTATATAAAGTTCAAGTTTTAGATTTCTTCATCCTTTGATTGGTAACCTTTGGTCCAAAACCCCTTTGGGAAGCTTCATGGCTTTTGTAAAGTATCTATTAAACTATACATGGAAGTTCATAGCCAATGTCTTGTCAACATAATAAATAATACATCATGCAAATTTTAATTTTTCAAATGTATATATAAATATTGCTTAGTAAAATTCATCTAAAAGTCTTTTTCTCATTTTGCATATCCTCAATCTAAAGATGTCAATGAGAACCCCTAATATTGTGGTTATAAAGCTAGCCTTTGAAACAACTCTGAGGAGGTGAAAGGTAATTTTAGAAGGGAAAACAATAGCAGCTGGAGGATTAGGAAAGGACCTCTGTATTTTATCAACAAGTTATTTATGAAGCACCTATTAAATCTCAGACATTGTGATAGAGACTGGACCAAGAAGTCTTAAAGGAAGCCAGAAAATCTAAGAAGGGGAAATGAGCAAGGAGAACATTTTAGATGAAAGGCAGAATAAGTATAAGAAATAAAGAAAAGAGATGATATATCATGCATGAAGAAAAGGAAGTACACCAGAATTTTTAGACATAGAATAAGAGGAGAGGAGTAAAATAAAGAATACTGGAAACATATGGAAGAATCAAAAAATGAAGAGATTTCTTCACCAAATATAGAATTTTGTATGTGACTGTGGGGTCAAAGGGCCTCAGAATTCATTTTAGAGGCAACTTTAAGTTAAATAACCTTTTGTGGACTGCCCTGGAAAACTAAATATCATTTATTGATTCCCCTAACGTCTGTTTGAAAGGTTTTCCCCCTAATATAACATGAGGAGAACAGGACATTTTGGAAACTGTCACATATCAATCCATCCATCCATCAACAAGGATTAGTTAAGCACTTACTACAAGTTGTTGAGGTTAAATATATAAATCAGGAAACAAGTCTTATAGCAAGGGACTTACATTCTGATGGAGAAGGCAGTGAGGATATACACACACACACAGACATACATATGTATATACATATACATATATATACATGTGTAGCACAAATATAAAATTAATAAATAAAAATCCATTAATCAGCAGTTAAATCTAAGATAGTTTAGGAAGGAAGGAATAGGCAGTTGTGACAATCAGAAAAGATTTCATATAGAAATAATGCTTGAATTATGTCTTAAAGGAAAAGAAATATTCTAAGAGACTGAAATGTGATATTATGAGTAAGGAAAAGAAAGAAGGCCAGTTGGATCTAAGGAAGAATGGGATTGGGAGTTTACTCTCTTTGACAACTTCAGAAGGGAAAGTACTAGCAGCTGGGAGATAAGAAAAGGCCCCCAGTAATTTATTAACAAGTTATTCCCAATTAATAGGTAATTTGAAGTACAAATTAATAAAAAATTGTTGGGTTGAAAGCCATTCATTCATTCCTATTTGTTCATCAACACAGAAAAGTTTTATTTGTAAAATGAATACAATAAAGTAGTTTCTGATTTTTCAAGTATAATGACTTCTTGTGTTCTGGTTTGTTTTGGTCTAGAGGGGAAGGGGGAAAACTGCCTTTGGAAATATACATCAATAGATGTTCTACAAATTACAGTTTTATTTTCAGGTTCATCTCCCTCATTAGCATATGAGCTCTTAGGAAACAGGAATTGTTTTGGCTTTTTTTTTTTTTTTTTTTTTTTTTTTTTGCTATCTCCAGTATTTAGCCCATTAAATTTGTCTTTTAAGTGCTTGTTGAACATCTAAGCCCAGATTCCCTCTGAGTTCTGATATGGGTTGGAGAAAACAATGAAAGGTAGGGAATGGAAGGAGGTCTAGTGACTGATGATGCATATGAATGGAAAAGTGGAAGTACTAATTGGCAGAGAGGTAGGAATACTTTGAATTCCCTGTGTTCATATATAAACCATTTTGAAGTGTAAAGAAAGAAGAGAGTATGATGGAAAATAGTACCAGAAAATTGCATGCGATTAGGGAGCACCCCTTTAATCAGCAAAAAAGAAAAGCTTTGTCTGTTTAACAACTGTGACTACAGCTGGTCCTGTTGCTTCCTGCCCATTTGCCTACATTCTGCCTGGCTAAGCATTAGAAAATGTCAAGACAGGCTCTCAAGGGAGGAAGGTAGGGGTTAGAGGAGGGATGATTTCTCTTTAAAAAAAAAAAAGTATGTCTGCATGAGAGGGAGAGATCAGAAAATATACATTGTCCTAATGTATAAGGACATCAATCTGTTTGGAAATATGACTTTAAGTTCTACCTTTCAATTAATAATTACATGTTATCTATCAATCTTTCCGTCAAAGTTTCCCTCAGAGGAATTAAAAATGGATAAAATGAATCTAAATGATTAGTTTCCTGGTGTGAGCATAACATTATAAAGCATAGTAATCTACAAGAAAGTTTATTAAACAAAAAATTGCTTTGAAAATAGCTGGTTGCTGTTTCTCAAATCTAATTGAATTACAGGGTTTGGTGTGACCGTGAAAGGTCATTTGATCCATTTTTCATCTTTTAGCTCTAGACCATTATGTTTCACAGACTCTTTAAAGAAAAAAAAAGTTTCTATTTTAGCCATAAAAATTAGTCCCCAAAAAGAGAATCTGAGTTACCTTACAGAAAAGCCAACAATGGACATGTAGAAAATGAAAGAATACGCTAACAGAACTGTAATTCATCCTGCTTCTTCTCATTCCATTATTTTGAGATCCCAAAGCAATCTAGGTGCTATTCAAACCAATATTTGTATAATATTATTCTTTTTCATAAGGATCTTCAAGGAGAGGTAGATATAGCCAGGGGAAAGAAGGGAGATCATTAACAAGATGCCTCTACAGTATTCATCTTCAACTAATATGTTGAATCTGAAGTCAGATCAAGGTTCATATTTCAACTCTGTTGCTTATCAGGGTGACCTTGACCTAGCTTCTCTGGTATTCAGTGAGCTTTGAGATTCCTTTGAGCATGAAATTTATGAGATTATGAAAATATTCACAAGTGGTTAAGTGTTCATGATGGGGCCTGATCTGCTTGTACAGTTATCCATCCCTTCTACATCACAATTTACCCCACTGAGATTTTGATATGTCACAGGTTAGCATAAGAAATTAAATGGGAATTTCTAAGGAGTTTTGTGGAAGTTTCAGGACACCTGAAGAGTAGGAGATAACACAGAGAAAGTTTAGAAACTCAGAAATGAAGAAATTATATGCATAGAATTGTATAATATCAAAATAGCTTATCTTTTATTACCCTAACAATCCAGGCTTCTTCTCTGGTTCAAAGGGAGAGCCAAAATATTTTATGTGGATTTTCCAGATTAAGTCCCTAACTTCCTGTGATATGGAAGGGATAAGTGTAGTTTTATCTAACTATTAAATTTTATCTATTTTCTCACAAATGTAAACATTTTGAAGATACCATCTATTAGTTCTATTATTTAAAATAAAAGTATATTAATGCTAAATTAATATTAATTAAAGTAAATTAATACTTTCACTTGACCTCCCTACCCCTCACTTATAGCATGGAAACACAGGCAAATAAAACAAATTGATACATTGGCCATGTCTGATGGCTCATGCCTATTGTTTCCTGACTATCTGTAAAGTGGGTGAGACATCTTTACCTCAATGTCCACCAGGAATTCTTATCACAGCCTCCCAGACCACAATAGGCAGTAGAGTATGCCCTATTGGCTACAATAATAGGCCTTGGGCTAGGTAAAGGGGAAGTACTTGTAAGGGGTTGTATACATCTTTTCAGACACACAATTCTTAATATAGCAGCATATCTATATCTATATCTATATCTATATCTATATCTATATCTATATATATATAGAGAGAGAGGTATTACATATACTACAAAATTCTATCTTTACACCTTTCTACCTGTATGATTGGGGCAAGCCATGTTACCCCCATGTTACCTTTCCAGGCATCCATTTCCCTTGTTTTTAAATTAAAAGAATTGGACTATATGAACTCTAATTCTCTTTCATTTCTATATCTTTATCTGTAATATAAAAGGAAAACACATACAGGGTTCTCAATTCTCAGTTCAGCCTTAGCCATCTTCATTATAGGGATATATATATTTCTCCCACTAGAACCACTTGAGTATAACATAGTGATAGATGCCCAATCATTTTGCATACCTGTGGAAATGACAATGTGTGAATAAGTACTTAGTCACACAGATTTCAAATATCTAAAGAATCTATCTATATAGACAACAATCCATTAGATATCTGTAGAGTCCAGATAACCTGACTTTGCCTCTTAGCCCTCTGGGGAATCTAATTGGCAAATAATCCAGACTTTTTCTTTTCTATGATGTATATGCCAGGGCAGATGCAATTAAAGAGTGATTTATAGATTTTGGAAGGTTTTCAAGGCTATTGGTCAATTTGGCATTGTTGTCTCTGTGCTGTTAGGAGATACTCAGTTTTCTTTGTCCAATCTTTAGGAAGATCCTTGCCCAGAATAAGTTGAGTTGGCTGATTGCCAGTGGCAGGGATCCCTGGGGAATTTCTGCCAAGACAGTGGCTGTAGAGCTGTCCAACAGCTGTTATGGATTGAAATTCTGAAGGGTATCTGAAGAAAGGGGAGCTGGAATGTTAAAGACATGACAAATGACCCTTTATGCTCTTGGGAGAGTGAGTAAAGACAAAGCTAGGAGGGAGGGGATCAAAGTGTAACACACACACACACACACAAGTGTGAAACAAGACAAGATGCAAGTAAGTCTCCTATGGGAATAGATGAACAGAGTCAGCTGGTGGAAAGTCAACAAGGGCAGAGTTAGTAAACCTCATTGTGGTCAGGTACTTCGCACCTCTATAATTCTCCTGAAGGAGATTAAACAGCAGTGCATTATTTAGAGGTCTAAAGGATAATAGCCAGAAACTCTGAGCAGAGGTGAGTTGTGTTGAGAGGTGCTTAGGGAAATGTGGCTATTTAACTAGATACAACCTGCCCTTAAAGTGGGTAAAATACTCTGCCCTTAAAGGAATAATATCTACCGACTAGGAGCTCACTGGTAAATCCCAGGTCTATCTAGGCATGTCTAGTTTGTTTTGGCATGAAGGTAGCCTTGAAAGGACTTTGGAGCAGATTACCTATCATGAAGGCTTCAATTTCCCCTATTAGTAGCCTCCTTTGATAGACTTTAAAACTTAATTGGCTTTGATTATCTTTAAAACTAGAGAGATTGAGTTTATTGTCCCCCTCCCCACTTTTTGCTATATCCAGAAGGTGAAGATCTCAATTTACCCATAGTTAGAATGCCATGAACTGACTTGGTCAGAGAAGGACTACATCACATCTGAAGGATTTTATCAGAATTCTTTTAAATGCATTACGTGTGTGTGTGTGTGTGTGTGTGTGTGTGTGTGTGTGTATTTAATATATTTAACCATTTTTAGGTCAAATGTATCTTTCTTTAGATTAGCAAATAAATTGGTGCTGCCAGAGGCCAGCCTGGACATGAGAGGTTCTTAAACTGAGGTCTACCTACAACTGACCTTGGATAAGAAAAAAATATTAATTTCAATTTTCACTAAGGTCTAATTTGGATTTAATATTTTTTTTTTCATTTTTGAATTTTATTTTTTTAAATCACCACTTATTCTTTTTTTAAATTTTATTTATAAATTTTTTTAACATTATATATGCATGGGTAATTTTAATTTTTTATAACATTATCCCTAGTATTCATTTTTCCAAATTATCCCCTCCCTCCCTCTACTCCCTCCCCTTGAAGACAGGCAAACCCATATATTTTACATGTGTTACAATATAACCTAGATACAGTATATGTGTGTAAATACCATTTTCTTGTTGCACATTAAGTATTAGATTCCAAAGGTATAATTAACCTGGGTAGATAGACAGTAGTGCTAACAGTTTACATTCACTTCCCAGTGTTCATTCTCTGGGTGTAGTTGTTTCTGTCCATCATTGATCAGCTGGAAGTGAGTTGGATCTTCTTTATGTTGAAGATATCCACTTCCATCAGAATACATCTTCATACAACATTGAAGTGTACAGCGATCTTCTGGTTCAATTCATTTCACTCAGCATCAGTTCCTGTAAGTCTCTCCAAGCCTCTCTGTATTCCTCCTGCTGGTCATTTCTTACAGAGCAATAATATTCCATAACCTTCATATACCATAATTTACCCAACCATTCTCCAATTGATGAACATCCATTCATCTTCCAGTTTCTAGCTACAACAAAAAGAGCTGCCACAAACATTTTGGCACATATAGGTCCCTTTCCCCTCCTCAGTATTTCTTTGGGATATAAGGCCAATAGCAGCAATGCTGGATCAAAGGGTATGCACAGTTTGTTAACTTTTTGGGCATAGTTCCAAATCGCTCTCCAGAATGGCTGGATTCTTTCACAACTCCACCAACAATGCATCAGTGTCCCAGTTTTCCCACATCCACTCCAACATTCATCATTATTTGTTCCTGTCATCTTAGCCAATCTGACAGGTGTGTAGTGGTATCTCAGAGTTGTCTTAATTTGCATTTCTCTGATCAGTAGTAATTTGGAACACTCTTTCATACGAGTGGATATAATTTCAATAGCATCATCTGAGAATTGTCTGTTCATATCCTTTGACCATTTATCAATTGGAGAATGGTTTGATTTTTTATAAATTAGGGTCAGTTCTCTATATATTTTGGAAATGAGAGCTTTATCGGAACCTTTAACTGTAAAAATATTTTCCCAATTTGTTACTTCCCTTCTAATCTTGTTTGCATTAGTATTGTTTGTACAGAAACTTTTTAGTTTGATGTAATCAAAATCTTCTATTTTGAATCACCACTTATTCTTAAGAATTCATAACATTCACCAAACTGTAATGGATGATTAATTGGACCACTATTTTATTCTAATCTATTAATCACTGTGATATGATTCCACAGAGAATTGATTATAAATTCTGGATATTAGGCCCCAGAGGTGTAAACTGCAAATGATAAATTCACTTGTTTTATCACAGGAAGCTAACTAGAGGGCCTCCACCCTAGTTTTTTGCCTTGTTAAAATGATCAGTTCTAGCATGGCCATGGTGACTCAGTGACATGGGAAATCCTCACAATATTTTTGTTGCTCCTTTAGTCTTCATAATCCCTTTATTGCTCAACTTGTGAAGATGGCCATGAATACTTGAACAAGAAGTAGGCCTGTTTGCTAGTCTGTGGCCTGCTTGTTTACTAGTCCATATAGATGTTTTAACATCTATTTATCAGCCAGCACACCCGTGTGCTTGTCTGTTCAGTAGGACCTCCTGCTGAAAGGTCAAAATAGGTCTGTATGCAGATTGAAAGAAATCATCTGTCCTCAATGAGCTTACACCTAATAAGTGGCAAAGAAGCTAAGTGACAAACTAAACAGATTGCTGTAGGAAGGTTTGAGAGAGAAAATACTAGCTTTTAGAGCATGGGAAATGTTTTCACAGAGAACCTGAACTATATCTTCAAGGAAAAAAAAAGAAATCCAAAAGGGAAAGGAGGAAGAAATGAATGATAGATTATCTGAGTCAATATACAGGGTTGGGAGATGAAATGTTTCATTTGGAGAATAGATAGTAATCCAATGTATGTGAAGTGTAAAAAAGAAATAATATGAAATAAGGTTGGAAAAGAAAGTTAAATCTAGATTTTAGAATACCTTAAATGTCAAACTAAGAAAATTTTAGCTAATATGAGAAGCCATAAGAAACTAATTAAGGTTTCTGAACAATGATCAGAGATTGGATGGGTGCCTTAGGAAGATTATTTTGGCAGCTTTTGAAAGGATAGATTGTAGAATGAAAACAAAAAAAATAAAGGCATAAAGACCATAAATGGGATGCTATTTTAATAGGCAAAGAAAGAGATGATGAGAACTTGAACTAGGCTGGTGGTTACATCAGTGAGGAGAAATTGACAGATATGAGCTGTGTTCTAGAAATAAATTCAGTTGACTTTGGAGAGGCTGATTGGCAGGGAAGAATGAAAGATGATTCTAGTAGTTGTGAACTTATCCAATCATTCTGGAGAATAATTTGGAACTACGGCCAAAGGCTATAAAACTGTACATATCCTCCAACCCAGCAGTATTTCTACTGGATCTGTATCCCAAAAGATCATAAATGAGGGAAAGGACCCATATGTAAGCAAATGTTTGTAGCAAGCCCTTTTTTTAGTGGCAAGGAATTGAAAACTGAGTGGATGCCCATCAGTTGAAGAACAGCTGAATAAGATATGGTATATGAATATTATGGAATACTATTGTTCTATAAGACGTGATCAGAGGATGATTTCAGAAAGGCCTGGAGACACTTACATGAACTAATGCTAAAGTGAGTAGAATCAAAAGAATATTATACATAACAAAAACCAGATTATGTGATGACAATTCTGTTGTGACTCTTTTCAACCATGTGGTGATTCAGGCCAGTTCTAATAGATTTGGGATGGAAAGAGCCATTTGCATCCAGAAAGAAGACTGTAGGAACTGAATTTGGATCACAACCTAATATTTTTCAGCTGTTTTGTCTTTTGTCGTTTGCTTACTTGTTTTTTGCTTTCTTTATAATTTTGATGGAACAATGTCCAAAAGGCTATAAAACTGTGCCTACCTTTTGACTCAGCAGTGCCAATACTGGGTCTATATCCTAAGGAAATAATAAAGAAGGGAAAAGGTCCTACACGTGCAGAAAGGTTTGTAGCAGCTCTTTTTGTGGTGGCAAAGAATTGGAAAATGAATAGATGCCCATCAATTGAGGAATACCTGAATAAATTATGATGTATGAAAATAATATATTATTGTTTTATTACAATGATAAACAAGCTGATTTTAGAAAGGATTGGAAGAATTTACATGAATTGATGCTGAATGAAACAAGCAGAACCAGAAAAAAACATTGCACACAATAACAGCAGGGTGAAATCAACTATGAAAGACTTGGTTCATCTCAGTGATTCAATAATCAAAGGCAATCCTTAATAAACTTTGGGTTGAAAATTCCATCTGCATCCACAAAAAGAACTATGGAGATTGAATGTAAATCAATATGTGCTATGTTCATTTCTTTTTTCTGTTTATTTTTCCTCCTGTGTTATTTTCTCTTTTGTTCCAATTTTTTTCTCTCAACCTGATTCATAAAGAAATGTATATTTAAAAAGTTAATATACACGTGTAATCAAAAAATACAAAAAATGTTAAAAAAGAAAAAAGAAAAGAAAACTATCTTTGCATATATTTTGAAAATAAAAAGCTACTATCCATTAAAAAAAAAAAAGATGACTCCAATACTTCAAAATAGGATAATTGGGAAAGTGATTAGAAACTGGAAATTGGAAGGACAGGGAAGTTTAAGAAATCATGACTTAAATGTGGTCCATATTGGCTTTAAAGCACTTGTGGAAAAATATAAGTAATCTGTGCAATATGTAATCTAAGCAAGGAGTTGGAGATGTAAAACGAAGTTAGGAGACAGATAAGTATTCAATATCTAACTGAGAATCATATACAAATAGATGATAATTGAATCCATAGAAACAAATGAGATCATGGAGGAGGGGAATGTAGAGAAAAATAAAGAGCCCAAAAGAGAACTTTGGGGGGCACCCAAAACCTGGGAGCAGAAGATGAATAATGTTCTTGGAAGAAAAAAAAAAGACTGAGGATCAGCCAGAAAAATAGGAAGGGAGGGAAACATCAAACTGTAACATTACAGAAACAGAAAGAAAAAAATATCTTGTAAAAAGAGGCAGTTAACAATGTCAAAAGTTGAAGAATAGGATAAGGATGAAGAGGAAAAAAAGGATAAGGGACAAGGATAAGGAAGAATAGATAAGGATGAAGGTAGAAAAAGATGGAATTTAGCACTTCTTTTTTGTTGTTTATTCAGAGAGGTTTAAGTCAAGTGGTTGGTTCAGGAGCCAAATTACAATAGGCTGAGAAGTGAGTGGGTGATAAGGAAGCATTGATATTCTGCACATAACATTTTCCCCTATGGTTTTGATAGTGAAAAAAAAAAAAGAAATATAGTTTAATAAGTGTAGGGGATGACATTAAGTGACTTTTTAAGGTTGTAGGAGATGATTATGTTTGTGGTCAGAGTGGAGGCAGCTTCTAGATAAAAAGAAAATAAAGATGAGTAAGAGAGGAAATAAACAAAGGGGTGGTTTGCCAGAAGACATTGTTGGAAGGGCAGGTCAAAGGGCACAAATAACAAAGAAAGAGAAGGGCTACTTCCCCCTCAGAGACTGGAGAAAAGAATTGTAATGAAAAAAGGTTTTGAAGAATGGAGTAAGGAGATAAGAATAGTCTCAATTTTCTCAGTAAAGTAGGTGAGATAATTTCCCGAAATGGAAAGGAGTTGACTAGTAAAATGTAATGATTTGTAAAAGGAAAAAGGTAAGGGTGATAGTTTGGTAGCTTTAATGGGATATTGGTAGAGTTGGATTGCATAGGAAGGGAATAATTTCATATATATATATATATATATATATATATATATATATATATATATATATATATAAAAATTCATATATATATATATAAATTCCTTGGGAACAAAAGAAAGGTTGCTTAGGGAGAAGAGGAATCAGGAGGCAACTGCTGTGGAGTATTGGTGTTCAGAGAGTATGCACAGAGTCCCAATGTTGGAATTAGGGGAAGACTGGAGATATGATTATAATAGGACAAGGGAAAAAAAGCTGTATAATTGAACTGGTTCATTAAAGTATCAAGGTGGGGAAGAGAGGAGAAAGTTACAAGGATTATGTACAGGGAAAGTAAAGAGAATTTGGAGGGATTAGCAAACATAGTAATCATGAAAACCAGGTTTCCGAAGCTAGATGGGTAGACTAAGTGTTTATTAAGTGCTTCCTATATAACAACCTATATCTTTATCTATACATATATGTATAGATAGATAGATAGATGGATGGATAGATAGATGGATGTGAGCAAACAAAACTCTGCTATCAAGGTGCTTGTATTCTAATGGAAAATACAGAATAAAAAGGATAAGAGGATAGATAGGAAGATAAGAAGAAAGCTCCAAAGTGTTTGGGAAAAAAGATGAAAGATGAGATTCAGATCTGAGCCTGAATTTCACTTTACTTACCATTCTAGTATATTTCTCCTAGAATTCTCCACAAAAAAAGTCTCAAAATTGCTCCTAATTTTATATAAATACTTGTTGATTCTGGAAAGTAACTTTTATCTCTGTAACAATTTGGTACAGGATTTTAGGAACACTTACTATGGACATATCAGTGTGCTAGGAGATAGAGAAACACACAGACAAAGAAAATATTATGTGCTCTCAAGAAATTCATACTTCAGAAAAAATAGTACATATAGGGGAGTTGTAACTTATATATAAAAGCTCAGAAATCCTAAGGGTATAGCTATAGGATAGATTAAAACTAGGGAGATGTCAGTATTAGATCATAAAATAATCCCATTTGATGACCCGCACCATACAACATTGATAGTGTGTTACCCAGGTGCCTACAAAGTGTAATACAAATACTCCTATAAAGTCACACTTGGAGTGTAATGCCTGAGAAACTGAGGCAAGATAGAGATTAGAGAGTATTTAATAATTAATTTAAAGGAAGAGATTTACTGGGATTAAATGGATCCATGGTCTGGTCCCAGGGCTAAATGAGACTATTGTCTCCATGAACCTAGCAAACAATGTGAGTTCGTAATGACCTATATACACATGGCTCAGACTCAGGGGGTAGATTGAGGCAGGGATAGAATTCAAGTGCTGAGAGCAGGAACTGGACTCTGACAGGGTGGGGTGAGCCACTGGAGATGAGGGGGAGGGGAGACATCTTGATATTCTAAAACATAAGATCTTTTATCCTTATCAAATATAAATATTCTGATAAAGACGGAGGGAAGGTTTTGCAGGACTGAACTTTGACAAGCAGAGAAACTGAGTCAGGACTGGATGAGGATAATTAGGGAAATAGAACTGTGGCATATCAGGGGCTTTACACTTCTTACCCAGGAGTGTGAAATCTTTGACTCCCTTTGATTTGGATCATTCATCTATTTTTAGAAGATTATACACACACACACACACACACACACACACACACACATACATACACACATACACACATACATATATATATATATATATATATGTATGTATACACACACATATAGATAGATACTTTCAGGACCCTAGAGGTACTAGAATCTTATTTGGAAGGCTTCGTATTTATTGTTGTTACAGATAATTCATGCTCTTCATTTTAGATAGATACTACTTATTATTTTAAACTCCTATGTTTTCCCTATTCAATGCCTTAGTTCTTGAGCCCCCATCCAATGTGTTTTCTATCTATACAATTGGTCATTTGGAAAGTTACTCATCCACATAATAAATGATATTTACACAGACATTCACAATAATGACATTTTTAGATCTTAAATAACCAGTTATTTAGTAAGAGAAAAATAAACATTATATGATTATGGATGTTAACATATTAACATGAATATATACCTAATAAAATCAAAATATATATGTAAATCCAAATCATACTCTTCCATTAATACATTTGTTGGCTTTGGTGAAGTTATAGTAATGGAAGGATGTGTTGAGGATAACTCCAAATGATAAACTGTAGATTTCAATGTTATCTGACCATTGACTATTAATTCTTACTGCTAAAGCTGGGGAAATCTCAGTCCTACTTAAACTTAGCTTTTAAAAACTTTAAAAATTACTATCACCTTTAAAATAGAGTTTTAGAAAATATTGGTTCTAATGGGGATGACAGTGTTTTTCAAGACAGACAAATACCAAGCTCAACAAATTGGTTATCTCTAGGCTGTATAAACCAGTCCAGCCAATTATTCATTCATCTGGTTCTGTTTGCTTTCATTCTAAGGTGGCAGCAAAGGATACCACAGGTACAAAGTCCCCCTCTGCTTTTCCTTTTCAAGTCAAAGGTGGCAGCAGAGAGCAATAAGCATTTAATAGGAAATCTGAAATCTAGGTGATTCTAAAGCACCAAGGGTGTCACTGGATCTTTTGACCAGTGATCAATCAAAATTAATTTATCTGGTTTCTTCTCTCAGTTTTCTGTTTTTATTTTCCATAATGCCAAATGGGGAGTTTTTAACCTTCTTATAATGACTTCAACTTTTCTCCTCCGTTTCCTCTCACCTTGATCATATATTACCACTGCCCTTGTGTTCAGCACTTTAAATCAGTCTCAACTTTGATATTCAGTTCTTTCTTGAAAAGATTACAATTCCCCAATTTCCCCTAGCATTACAATAATTCTTCACATGTTCATATAAATTCTCATGTCCTTAGTTTTATTCTCTTTAATTATAGTATATGTATATGCAAATTAGGAGTTACTCATTGATTTTTAAATATATTTTTACTTACTTGTTAAGCCTTTACTAATTATATGCAAACATTTTTAACAATCATTTAAAAAAAAACTTAATTCCAAATTCTCTTTCATCTGTTCTACCACTCTACTTGAGAAGGGAAGCAATTTGATATGAAATCATGTAAAACATAAATCCATAGTAGCTATGTTGCAAAAGAAAACACAAGGAAAACAAGAAAAATTTTGAAAAGCTGTTTTAAGTATGCATTCAGAATTTATCAGTTCTCTTTGGAAGTGAATAGCACTTTTCATCATGATTCCTTTGAAATTGTCTTGAATCATTATCTTGATCAAAGTAATAAAGTCTTTCACAAATTTAATTGTTACATTATTGCTGTCACTGTGTATATTGTTTTCCTAGAAATGTTTATTTTACTTTGCTTGAGTTCATATAAGTTATCAGGATTTTCTGACACCACTCTGTTTACAATTTCTTATAGCACAATAGTGTCTGCAAAGATCATATACAATCACTAATTCAGCTATTCCTGAATTGATGGTCACCCCTTCCATTTCCATTTCTTTGCTATAAATGTTTTTATACAAATAAGACTTTTTCCTTTTTCTTTAATTTCTCTAGGAAACAGACCTATTGGTAATATTTCTGGGTGAAAGATTATTCTTGGTTTTATAGCCCTTTGGGTATAGTTGCAAACTATTCTCCAGAATGATGAAAGTAGTTCACAACTTCACTAATAGTGCATTAATGTCACAGTTTGCTTTTTGCTTTTGCATTTCTCTAATCAGTAGTGATTTAGAGCATTTTTAATGTGATTATTCAGAGTCCCGATTTCTTATGAAAACTACTTGTTCATATTCTTTGACTATATATGAAGTGGAGAATGACTCTTATTTTTATAAACTTGGTTAATTTCTTATATATTTGAGAAACAAAGTCTTTTTCAGAGAAATTTATTATAAAATGCCCCCTCCCTAGTTTCTCTTTTTTTTTCTTCTAATTTTGGCTACATTAGTTTCGGTTGTACAAAAACCTTTTAATTTCACAAAATAAAAATGATCTATTTTCCTTTCTGTAATCCTCTCTATCTCTTGTTTAGTCATAAACTCTTCCTTATCCAAAGATCTGAGAGCTACATTCTTCCATGCTCAATTTATTTATAAATATCACTTTTTAAAAAATAGTTTTCATTTTCAAATATATGCATGGGTAATTTTACAACATTGACAATTGCCAAACTTTTTGTTCTAATTTTTCCCCTCCTTCCCCCTCCCCCAGATGGCAGGTTGACCAATACATGTTAAATATGTTAAAGTATAAATTAAATACAATATATGTATACATGTCCAAAACAGTTGTTTTGCTGTATAAAAAGAATCGGATTTTGAAATAGTGTACAATTAGCCTGTGAAAGAAATCCAAAATGCAGGTGGACAAAAATAGAAGGATTGGGAATTCTATGTAGTGGTTCATAGTTATCTCCCAGAGTTCTTTTGCTGGGTGTAGCTGGTTCAGTTTATTACTGCTCTAGTGGAACTGATTTGGTTCATCTCATTGTTGAAAATGGCCACATCTATCAGAATTGATCATCATATAGTATTGCTGTTAAAGTATACAACAATCTCCTGGTCCTATTCATCTCACTCAGCATCAGTTCATATAAGTCTCTCCAGGCCTTTCTGAAATCATCCTGTTTGTCATTTCTTATAGAAAAATAATATTCCATAATATATAATATCACTTTTTATGTCTAAATCATGGATCCATTTTGACCTTGTTGATATATGGTGTGAGATGCTGATCTATATCTAGTTTATACTCCCAAAGACTTAGACTGAGAGCTAACCACATCTTTTATGCCTTGATGTGTCTTCCTTCTGATTGGCCTGATAGTACATTCATTTGAATCTCCTCTGGTAATCATAATTGGTGGATACTTCCAATAAGGAGTTGGATCAAAAGTTCTTGACTCTTCCTCATTACTTCCTCACTGGAAGGGAGAAGACTGATTTCTTCAGATTAGCTAAGGAAAATGACTTTCAAATGTGCCTGACTCACCCCACTCTTTTAATTAAAGAATGGAATGTTAGCTAGTTTATGAAACCCAGATTGCTTCTAGAAAACTTGGCTAAGTAAAAACATTGGCCATCTCAATTAGGTTTTACTGACTTGGTCTCTTTCTTTAGATCATTCTCAAATCTTGATGAAGGGAATAGTAAGGACAAAGTGATTTGTCCCTGTGGAACAGTAATGGTCCCTGCTCAGGATCTAAGTGTGATCACCTTAATTGGGTCATATTCTTCAGAAACTGCCTGAAGCAGGTCTTTAAAAAAAATTGGAGGAAAAACAATGGATTACAAATTAATAATTAATAATTGATTATTAATATGATAAAATATTAATTTCAATCAGGGCTCTTATAGCTACCTGAATGACTATTTCTACAAGAGAGATAATTTGTCTTTTGATGAAATTTTTTCAACTATCAAATATCAATTTTTTTCTCCTTCCCATTTTCCCAACTAAACAAAGAAAAAGAATGAAAGAATATTCTTTTCATATAATAAAAGCTCCATTCAGGAAAAAAATGACAATAATAATAATAAGCATTTGCATATTGACTACTTGCAAAGTATGTATTTCTCATTAATCCATCTATTAGTCATTCAACTATAATTTATTAGTAATATAAATGCAAAGTGTTATGCTATATATATATATATATATATATATATATATATATATATATATATATATACAGAAAAGCAAAAAAAATGTTTCTGATCTCAAGTGCTCCATATAAGAGATAGAGAGGATCACAAGAAATGAAAATGATAATTTTGATTACATAAAATTTAAAAATATCAGAGCAGAAAAGAGGGCATATTTGAGAAATTCTACAATGATGAAATAACAGGCTTTGGCAACAGATTGGATATAAGATGAGAGATAATGAGGAGTTCAGGATTTCACCTAAGTTGCAAGCTTGAGGAACTAGAAGTGTCTTTAGTTTAGAAATTTAGAAATTGGAGAAGGTTTTGGGAAGGAAGATAATGAGTTTAATTTTGTATCTTGTATCTAGTGGTATTAAATAAGAATAGAGAACAGGGAGATCATGACATATGATCTCATGCTTTTCGATAAAGTAAGAGGCAAAGTTATCAATTAAGAGAGAGGGAAGAGGGTAACCTTGGGAGAATTGAGAAAGAAGGAAAATATTTGGAAGAGTGACTATGGAAAGAAAGTAAGATAGTGAAATAATTAGAGAGGGGTGGAAAGATTGCTTTATAATAGTTAAGAACCAGTTGGGGTCATGTTACACAACATTGTAATGGAGCTAGTCAGAAGAGTTATTTCTCTTTCATTTTTTTCCCCTTTCACTCAGCAGCATTTGTGTGGGATTAGAGGCAGTGGATGATGGAAATAATCTCTGACTGAGATTTGGCAAGGCACAAATGGCAATATGATAATGGAGTAAGGGACTGGAGAGGAGGATATTGTAGAGTTGAACTATGAGTGTGTCTAGTGCAGGAGTAATGGGGATATTTCCATCCCCCCAAAACAAGCTGGTAAACATTTTAAAACTTTCTTAGCTCTCAGAGTCAAGCCTATGCTATCATTCTTAGTAATGCAACAATTTCAACAATCACTTTGATTTCCTTTGAAGGGATTGCTTCCTACAGGCAATATGAGCTCAGTAGCTAGCAAAGCTTTGAGTTCCAGAAATTCAAAAAAAGAGCCCAGTAGTCCCCACTGGAAAAAACAAGCAATATTTTTTTTTTCTTTTAAGAAAACACAAAAACCCCATCATTTTTATTTAAAGTTTGAGTTTCAAAATTCCATCCTTCCTTCTTTTCTTTCCCATCCTCCCTTAGACAGTAAGCTATCAGATGTGGGTTATGCATGTACTATTATATAAAACATTACTATATTAGTCATTTTGTACAAGAAGGCTTGAATTAAAAAAATCAAAGAAAGAAAAATAGCCTACTTCAATCTATATCTGGTCTATACCAGCTCTTTTTCTGGAGGTAGATAGCATTTTTAATCATTAGTCTTTTGGGATGTTGTGGATCATTATATTGTTAAGAATAGCTAAGTCATTCACAATTCTTCATCGAAAAATATTGCTGTTACTGAATACAATGTTCTCTGGGTTCTGCTCACTTTACTATCTATTGGTTCATCTAATTTTTTCTAGGCTTTTCTGAAATCATTCTGCTTGTCATTTCTTATAGCACAATACTATTCCATTGCAGCTTGTTTAATCACTAACCAGGTGATGGTCATGCTTTTGATTTACAATTATTAGCTACCACAATAAGAACTGCTATAAAATGTTTGCACAAATAGTTACTTTTCCTTTTTTTAAATTTTATTTTGGATATAGACTTAGCAGTGATATTGATGGATCGAAGGGTATGTGTATTCTGATAGCCCATAGTTTGATAAGCATAGTTCCAAACTACTCTCCAGAATCGTTGGATCAGTTCATAATTCCAACAACATTACATTAGTGCCCAAGGTTTTCCCACATCCCCTCCAACATTCAACATTTTCCTTTTTGTCACAGTAGCCACTCTGATGGCTGTGATATGGCTCTTTGGAGTTGTTTTAATTTGCATTTCTATGTTCAGTAGTGACTTAAACAGTTATTTTATATGATTATTGATAGCTTTGGGTTTTTACCTGAAAACTGGAATGTATTTTTATAAATTTGATTCGGTTCTTTATATAAGTGAGAAATTAGGCCTTTTTTTCACCCCCACCCCCAGTTTTCTGCTTTCCTTATAATTTTTTTTCACTGGTTTTAACAAACACCCTCTTAAAAGGCCAGCCTAGTTCAAAAAGAAGATCAAGAAGGGAGAAGAAAGGAACATGATAAAGCCCTCATCAGTGAGGAAGCAGTCTCTTTCCTCCTCAGCTTCAGGCCCTCAGAGCCTGATTGACCCTTTACACAAAAACAGATAAGTCTCCTAATTAGTCTCTGATAAATGTACAAGAACTAATGTCCAAGAAGCCCTTTAAAAGTCTTTGGATGGACAAGTGTTTCTGTCTCCTCACAGTGAGTACTCACTCCATGCTAAGGTGTTATTGCTATTCATTGAAGAGGTCCAAAATGATATCATGATGTCAGGGTCAAAGTATAAGTCCAATATGAGCTTGAATGGTTCTGCCATAGACCAGGCACAAATTGTCCATACAAACATTTGAGAGGAAATTGTCCTTGGATTTGCTCATCTCACATTTCCTTTGTGCTATTGTGATTCTGCTTTGCTCATGAAGTATAATATCAGTGGCAAACTTTCTGGATCCCAGACATGTGTGCTAGAGGCAGTTGAAATGAGCTCTCAAATTTTCCTGAGCCTCATCATCAAATGCTAAAAATCAAAATTTGATTTATTGCCTTCTTGATGGTCTCAACTTAAGAAAATGTAAAAATGTTAATAATACATATTAAACTTAAAAATGCATGCATTATTATCATTTACATAATTTTTTTTTTCAAAAGTAACCACAATAACCACAAGTCCAACTTTCATGGACACTAGGATTTCCACAAACAGTTCTTTGTCCACCAAGAGTTTTAAAGAGATTCTTTCATCTATATAGAATAAAATAGTATGAGATTCTTTCTTGAGCTGACCCACCAAGCATTCAAATTCTACAACAAAGAGTACAACTCTGATGGACTGGCCAGTTAGACCAAATGCCAAACAAACATTATAGATAAGGCTTAGAAATATTTGAGAGCCCATTTCAACTGCCTCTAGCATACCTGTCTGTGACCCAAAAAGTTTGGCACTTCTGAAATTCATTTTAAGTTTCAAGCATAGGGATATCCTTAAACTGTATTATCCTGTTAATTTCAAGACACCAGAATTAATGGGCAGATATTTTGTTTAAAAAAAAAAAACACATACACACAACACAACAGAATTTGGAAACTTGTGGATTGTAATGGAGCCTCCTATAAAATCTTCATCTTTGTGTGCTTCTGTTCTCTTGGGATGTGTGTGGTTGGGGGGGTGCTGTCCCCAATAGAGTAAATATAGCAATAATCAGTCAAATGTGAATTCCTGGAATGGTCAATTCCTCCTATGGAATTAAAGGAAAGTCTCCAAAAAGAAGTTTTATGATCATTGTGTCAAAACTGCAATTTTTTAAAAATAATTTTTTAGAACTTAAAACTCCAAAAAGAACATTTCCATATACACAGCAGAACACAAAAACGATTTCTCTATGAAACCATAAATCTCCATTTCATGCCACTTGCTTAAAAAAAGTATATAATGTATTCCACACATTACTTTCAAAATCATCCAATTTGTGCTGCCTTCTGAATTTCCTTCTGTTCTTTTCTGTGAATATCTTAAATTGTTTCATTTTAAAAAATATTCTCTTTTGTTTGACAATCTATTACTAACTTCTCCCCATATCAACCATTAAGAACTAAGAAAAAATCCAGCTCTTATAATAAGTATAATCAAACAAAAGAGATCAAAATAGTGGCCATATCCCAAAGTATTCCTCTTTCTTCACCTTGTGTCCTCCCCATCTCTTTCAGCAAGTAAATATCAACTTTCATCACAGGACCTCTGAAGATATAGTTGGTCATTGAAGTAATCAGAGTTCTCATATTTTTCAGAATTTTTTTTTCTTAAGCATTGTTTGAGTAGTATAAATCATTTTCCTGGTTATGATCTCTTCACTACTTAGAAATCTCTGAAGTAATTTCTTTTTATTTATTTTACAAACACAATAATATTCCATTATGTTAATACACTACAATTTATTTAGTCATCCCCTAGCTGTCTAAGAAGCTATTTTAGATTATATATTTAAATTTTAGATTCAACCCCTTCTAGTTCTTTGATTTTTTTTTTCCTTCCTTACTTTTTGATTTCCCCCTTCAGGATAAGAAAGTTTGGTTTGTTGAAAGGTATTCTCTCTTCTTTATCTTCTGCTCCTCCCCCATGTTTCCTCTTGAGTTTATTTTTTACACCAAATTATGTCTATGTGTATGAGTATGTATATGTTCAATCTTTCTTTTCACATAAGACTGAGATTAATTCAATGCTCTCTTCCTCCTCTTCCAATCTGTATACTCTTCTCACACACCACAATAATGATGTAGAATAAGTTCTAGTCACTTCTTCCTTTAGATACTGTAATAACATTTATATGATACTTTAAGGTTTTCATGGCTTCCTTGTTTCAAGTACAGTACTCTATCTACTATGTAGCAGAGTAGCCTCATTATATACTGGCTTTCCCCCATGATTATTTTCAATTTACCTTTTGCATATTATATTTGAATATAGTTATTTGAACATTCTTTCTCCCCACTAGATTGTGATCTCTTCTAAAGAAAGGACTATTTATTTTGCCCTTTTTTGTTTTAGTGTCTGACATATAGTAGGTGCTTAATAAATAATTGGTAAACTTGGGGGAGGGAGAGGAAACGTATGAATAACCAGCCTAATGTTCAATTTATTGATTTCCTTGAAATGTAGAAAGGTTATCAATGTTTGCCATTCTTGACTCAATATTTTATGAACCATGTAGATGTCACTCTCTACTAATACATAATTTACTAGATAATCTCATAACTGTTGTAGACAAAAAGATTAATCACTTGTTGGTTGACTATTCGGTGACAAGTCTCTCCAAATGCTTCAGGGAAAAGCTTCATCTATGAGCCTGGAAACTGTTTTGTCTGAGGACCCACTTTATGCTTAGGGACATTCATGCATAACAGAGTTTTGTGAGAAATTGGATTTCCTTTAGGTAGGGAAATTTATTAATCTCTAAACCTCAAAAAAATCTTATATGGAAAGATTATCCCCTTCAGCTGGGTTGAATTGACTGGACATTACTGGAAAATTCAGTTTTGAAAACTAACTCTATTTGAGGACTTAACTGTCCTCTATGTAAATGTTAGTTGCTATTATCATTTTTGATTAACAAAATCCAACAAACATTATTAACAGTAAATAACATGAATTATTCATTATTATTTTGGATCAAATGAGTTATTATATGTAGGGACCAGATATAAAATATATTATTGCAAGTTGAAACTTTGAATATGGAACGCTGACTTGACAGTTCATATGATACTTTTTTTCCTGTCTTCTATACTTTAAGCTTTCCATTCTGGTCAAACTTTTTATTCTACTTCTTATTTTTTCTTTGGCAGAGTATTATGTTCCTTTATTCTACTATACACAATTCCATTACCTCTGACATCTCTTTGTTTTCAGCAACCTTGAGTGAAAGATAAAAAGGAAAGCTTACTTGACATTCAGGTCATGAGAGTGGACCACCTTCTTGTGAGGGGACAAAAGATATATCTTAGTATACCTTAGTCAGTGCTAAGCTTCCATACTCAGAGCCAAAACTGATTACTCTTTATCATAATATACCAACCTCTTCACTTTTAAACCTTTTATTCTCCTTTTGGTTGCTTTGTTAGAAGATAAAAATGAAGGGAAATTTGTTTTGTTTTTTTGAAGCAAGACATTTTCTAAGTGAAACCTCAGTAGTTTTCACTGTCAGAAAGATATCAAGGAAGGAATGAAGCAGGGGAAATGTCTTACAAGGTGGCAGAATGTAGTGTCATGCCTTAACAACTCAGTCTAGTAGAGTAATTGACAAGTTAGAGGTGAAAGATCAAATGAATGCAGAGATCAAATTCCTTGACCCTAAACTACAGGTTTCCTTTTTCTTGGCAACAGTACTGAGTCATGCTGGCTGAACAATGTGTAAAGCTTGACATGAAATTTGCATTTTGTGGATATAAAATTTCAAACCCAAGTACCTATAAAAGTTCATTAAAATATGAAAAATTTCCCCAAGAAATATTCCCCCAATATTCCACTCAAAGGAAAAATTGGAAAAATGTACCTGCCCTTATATTCAACATCCTTTGACAGCTATCAGTAAATTGCAATAACATATCCTTGAATTCTTGGACTTTGAAAACAAAAATGCAGTACCCACTGCCCAAAGTGCTTGGTACATAGTAGGTGCTTGATAAATGCTCACTCATTAATTACTATTTGATAATTGTGATATAAACAAAATTCCTGTTGGGTGATACCCCTCTTCTGTTGGGTCTTAGTTTCAAGAAAGTGGTGGGTAGGAGAGCATTTAGACCTATGGAGACTTGCAAATAGTTTGGAGCAATCATTAGACCCACAGAAATTCCACTTAGGCTGCCAACTTTGCATTGGTCCCACCCACATTTTGAAATATCACTCCCACCCTCTCTTTGCCATCTGCACATCCTCCTACTACTTCCTGTGTCTCTAGGCTTTGAGAACAGAAGCATCTGCCTAGAGCAAGCACACTCAGATTTGCCCCCCAAACTTAGCCTCCCAGGAAAAGCAGAGGAAAAGGTAAGATCAAGTAGAATCTGAGAATTTTATTCCCATTAGAGTACACTAGTTGATTCTCTTCAGAACTCTGACCTGATTGTCATTTCTTTATTTTCTTACAACCCTTCAGCCCACAAGCAAATCCATAGGTAGAAAGTGCCTGAGTACGCCTTAATATATTTTAATTTTTCTTAACATTAACTTGTTAATATTATTATTTAGATTGTTCTTTTTCTAAAATCTGTATGACCACTTCTTTGGATTTTTAATTTAACTTTTGTTATTTTATTCTTGGATAATAAATAATCTGAAACAAATGATGGAACTAGTCATTCTTATGTCAATATGCTGATTACCAATGTATGTATATCAATGGTCTAAGTTTAAGAAAATTAAATATTTTAAAAAATTATTCAAACTCAAAAATGATTTATGCTTTTGAAAGAGAATTTTTTCCTAAAGATTTTCATTTGGAAACATCCTGTCTAGCCTGAACTTTCAAATTATATTTCAAATACTCTGTTTATTTCTACTAACCAAAGGCCATTGTTTATAAACAATTGAGAGAAGATGGTGCTTTATTTACAGACATAGGATTCAAAATATGATTCAAAATATGATTGGATTTCTACTAGTAATCCTAAGTTTAAAATGCCAGACACTTAGGGTTTATAATATTTTTCCCTTTGCCAATGTACACCTGAGAGCAGGACTGTGAATTAGAACTTTATTTTTAAAAATATTAATTCAGAATGAAAATTAAAACTGCCTTGACTTTGTTGTGATATATTGAAAATTATTAACAATTTTGCTGTAAAAAACAGTTATTAATTTATTCCATTATGTCTCACATTTAGAAGATTATTAAAGATCAGAGAGAGCATTTAGTTTAAGCCTCTCACTTCACAAATGAACAATCAAAAACTTCAAGAGGTCAAGGGAATTTGTCTTACATAAAGAAACAGAATGGTGCGTCTGAGTTGGCCTTTGGATCAGAAAACCTGAATGGTATCCACTTTAGCAGATTATTTATGTGTGATCTCTTTATACCGTAGCTTCCCTGTTTGTTAAGAATCATATTTCCACCACCTAATGGAGTTATTGTAAAGAAAGTACTATGTACATGAGATATTATTACAATTATATGTATTATATTTGTGTGGGAGACCAGTCTCTCTAATAAATTGTAGTAAGAATGGTGAGGGTAAACAGCTATTATTTTCACTATCCATTTAATAGATAGAGTTGTGGAGACAATACAACTTTTCCATCATTCTTAGTACCTTGCATGCTGTGCTGATGATGCCAGATACGGAACTCATATTAGGCATTTGTCTTCCATCTTAAAAATTTTTTTTTCTCCTCCTCCAAATATCTTTTTTCCTGTTGAGAGCATAACCATCCATTTATAGTCATCATTGCTCTGCACTCTGTCCTCATGCTTGTTTATAATAACATAGTTTTAATGCTCATATCAGGTGACAAGTGTTTGCATATCTTCTCTGACTTGCCAGTTGTTAGATTTTTTTTTCCCCTTCTCAATTCATTTTTTTCTTGAATATATTTATGTATATGTTATTTTTTCCTTTCAAATGTAAACTCCTTGATGGTAGAGACTGTTTCATTTTTGTTCTTTGTGTTCTCATACCTAACCATATCTTAACAAGTAGTATTTGATGAAATGTTTGTTGGAAGTGGAGAAAGGGCAGATGGTAGGAGGAAGAGAAAATAGATGCTTATTAAATGAAAAAATGGATTTTAAAAACAAATAATAAATCAGAGTTGACAGTTCAAGTAAAAACTGTTAAACTTAATTGCTGAATATGTATTAGTTGAGTGAAATTGAATTCCCAAATAGCCATTTAGTCACAAAGTTAAGGTAAGGACCTAGACTCCTTGGCTATAGGTCTACCATATAACTGGTGGCAGATAAAGTACTGGCCTTGGAATCAGGAAGTCCCTATGCTCCATCCACTGTACCACCTAATTGTTTATTTATTTTCTATCGGCCTGATTTCTGGGGGGGGAAAAAAAAAAGATAATTCCTTCACTTCCAAATTGTTTATTTCCTTATAACAAAAAAGACAATTTCACTAAAATATCCTTTAATGAAATAATGTCTGACCATATAATATATTTCAGTATTAGACATCCCCTATCTCTTTGTTGGGTAGAAAGCAGCACATTTCATCATTGCTCTCTA
Organism: Sminthopsis crassicaudata; assembly: GCF_048593235.1. NCBI lineage: Eukaryota > Metazoa > Chordata > Mammalia > Dasyuromorphia > Dasyuridae > Sminthopsis > Sminthopsis crassicaudata. Next base: position 153,519,569 of record NC_133621.1, read on the forward strand.
TGTTTATCAGTGGCTTTTCAGGTTCTCAAAAAATCTAGTTTAATTATCTTTCTATTTGCATGATTGTAGTCCTTTTGCACATAATTCTGTTGTCTCTGTACTCTTGTGCACTCTTTGTGGATTCTGACAAAACCTCCCCATGTCTCTGAATTCCTCATAGTATCCTTTATTATTGCTTAATAATAACCTTTTATATTCACATTATATTGATTTTCAGCTTTTTAACTAACTGATGTTCACCCACTTTTGTTTCCAGATCTTTGTTACCAGAAAATTATCCTCTATTTTTATGTATACTAGGTCTGAGTTTATGTTTTCACTACCTTGAGGAATATACTTAGTAGTAGGATCACTTCATCAAAGGGCATGAATTTAATAATTTTTTTGGCTTTACTGGAATTGAAATCTGGGATTATTAGAATGTCATAGCACTACCACAAAAAATTTTTTTGTTTTCTTTTTGTTTGTGCTGATCTTCTCATAGCCCCTCTAATATTAGCCATTCTTATATTCATCAATTTGCAATAAAAGAGGTAAAAATTCAGTTTGTTTTTTTTAATTAAAGCTTTATACCTTCAAAACACATGCATGGATAATTTTGTAATACTGATCATTGGAAAATCTTGTGTTCCAATTCCCTCCCCTTCCCTTACCCCTTCCCTTAGATGGCAAATAGTCCAATATATGTTAAACATGATAAAAAATGTTAAATCAAATATATACATATATTATTTATACAATTATCTTGCTGCACAAGAAAAATCAGATCAAAAAGGAAAAAAATGAGAAAGAAAATAAAATGTAAGCAAACAACAACAAAAAGAGTGAAAATGCCACACTCATTTCCCATAGTCCTTTCTCTGGGTATAGATGGCTCTCTTCATCACAATATCATTAGAACTAGTCTGAATCATTTCATTGTTGAAGAGAGCCATCTCCATTAGAATTGATCTTTATATAATTTTCTTGTTGCCAAGTCTAATGATCTCCTGGTTCTGCTCATTTCACTTGGCATCAGTTCATCTAAGTCTCTCTAGACCTCTCTGAAATCATCCTGCTGATCGTTTCTTATAGAAAAATAATGTTCCATGTTATGGGCCAGAACTCTGAACTTGAAACAAGGATTCTTATGAGATGTTAAGTCAGTGGAATTAATAAAGACAATAGTTGTCTAGTTTAGCATAGTGCTTAATAGTTCTCTAAGTTTAGTATGATTGATTTAATATTACAACAAATAATGGTTTTCTAGTGATATAATGATTGGTTTGTACTCAGTGTCGAACATATAAGGTGGGAGCCTCAGAGAGATTCATTCAGAGCTAGAGAAGACAAGCGGGCTAGAGGCTGAAGCACAAGCCCTTGGACTCAGATTCATTCATCCCATCTCACAGCATCTTGGTGGCAGACCTGTCCTCCTGCATTTTCTCCACTGAAACCAAAACTTCAGAAGGCCTTTAAGAAAGCTAACCAGGCCCCAGGAAAGGAGACAAGACTTTGAAAGAGATAATAAAGGATTTGGACTTTAATCCCTGGCTACTATTGTGGTGATTATTTTGACTTAAAAGAAGGCTGCCCCAAAGACCTCCAGAAAAACAAGAAGAACATTACAATTCCATTACATTCATATACCATAACTTATTCAGGCATTCTCCAACTGATAGACATCCACTCACTTTCAAAAGGGACTTCAAAAAGGACTGCTACAAACATTTTTGCACATGCAAGTCCCTTTCCCTCCTATAACATCTCTTTGGGATATAAACCCAATAGAAACACTGGATCATAAGGTATGCGCATTTTGATAGCAGTTTGGGCATAAAACTGCAGTTTTAAGGTTTATTTCTTTTATTATTAGTGATATAGAGCATACTTTTTAATGATTATTTATAATTTGCAATCTTTTAAAAAAACTGCTTGTATCCTTTGATAATGCATGTATTATATTGGAGAATATTTCTTGGTATTGTAAAATTATGTTAATTCTCTATACTATTAAATATAAGACTTTTCATTGAAGAATTTTCATAAAATAAAGTTTCTTTATTGTACTTTCATTGATGTTATCCATATAAAATTTTTATAATTTTATGTAATAGAAATTGTCCTTTTTTTTTTTTTTCATTTGTGATCTGGGTTCAAATTTTGCTTTTGATATTGGGCAGAGTCTGTGCTTAAGCTCCTTGAGCCTCAGTTTTTTTATATGTAAAAGAAGTTGATTGAACTAGATATCCTCTGAAGTTCCTTCCAATTATAGACTTATATCTTATAGTACTTCTTTGTCCCATGTTTGAATAAGAATTCTTTCCTCTCCTTCCTCCCTATATCATCAGTAGTTGAAAAAATATGCTCTTTCTTATTCTTTTTTAATTTTATTTTTAAAAATTATTTAATATTTTATTTTCCTCCAGTTACATTAAACTCTTTCTAATATTTGTTTTTAAAACTTTGAGTTCCAGATTCTTTCCCTTCCTCTTCATCTTACCCACATATTGAGAAGGCACATTCTCTTCTAATTAAAAAAAGATGATGTGGCCTTTTAAAAATACAGATTGTATCCATATTGAGCTTATAGTGATATATATATATATATATACATGTACATGTATATATATATATATACATATATATATACATGTACATGTATATATATATATATATATATATACATATATATATATATACATATTATAAGATTTTTGTTTAAACATGATTTTGGTCAGATAATTTTCTGGTTTTGTCATAATTACATAATTTATAAAAATAATCATTTTCTAATAGTTTATGTTATATACTCTGTCAAATACTTACTTCTGTATTTGATTACTTTGGTGTTTACTTGCTGAAGTAGTTTGTTTCATTTATTTATTTTTTTAAAATCACTTCCAATTATTGTTGATGACTACTGCTTTATAACATATGCTTTAAAATCTGATAGTGCCCTTTCAGTCATAATTTTTCTTATCATTTCCCTTGAGATTCAAGATTACATGTTCCTCATAATTAACTATATTATTGTTTTGTAAAGTTTATTAACAATCTCCTAGGCAATTTGATATCTATTATGTTAAATATGTAAATTATTTTACAAAATATTATCATTTGATTTACAGAGATTGAGAGCACTAGTTTTCTAATTGTCTTTTTTTCTTCCTGTAAAGATCATTGTATTTATCCAAATATTGCAACTGCCTGAATAAGTTGATAGGTTAATGGCACAGTAGAAAGAGCACTGTGCTTGGAGTCAGGAAGATCTTAGTAAAGTCTGTTCACCCTATTTGTCTTAGTTCTTCATCTTTAAACAAGCTAGAGAATGAAATGGCAAATCATTCTAATGTCTTTGCCAAGAAAATCCAAAATGGGGTCATGAAGAGTTGGACATGACTGAAAAATGACTAAACAACAATATAAATTTCATAAGTTAAATCTCCTACATTTTGTGTGTTTTATTTTCAAAGTAGTTGCTCTTATCAATTCTTCCTAGATTATATTAACATCATATAGAAAACTTATGAGTTCTATGAATTTATTTTGCATCCAGCTATTTTACTGAAACTATTAATCTCAGTTTCTTTGCTGATTCTTCCTGGTTTTCTAAGTACACTATAATATTATCACTAAAGAGGCATTTTTTTCCTTATAAGCTCAATTATGTTGTCATAAAACTATATAGGAACTTGTGATAATTGTCTTAATTTCCAATCTGCAAATTGTAAATTCACTCTATTCAATTTTAAAAATTATATTTTCCTCTTTTTAAGACACATTTTATAAAGTTATAATGATCATTAGTACAAATGTAATTTCTTTTATTTGAATTCTAAGTAATTTATTATTCATGTTTTAATTACTTAGTATTTATTTAGGTTTATACTTTTGCAAATATTTATTAGTTTTTTATTGTATGCTGAGTTATAAAAGACATATTTATCACCGGACCTTTTAATATTTTCAGGATTCCTTTATTTCCTAGTACATCATCATTTTTTTGGTAAAGATATTGTGAAATGTTAAGCAAAGTATATTCTTCCCTTTTAGAAGTGATCCTAACTCAATAAAATTCCATTTTTTTCAAAATAAATCTGTTTATATCTACATTTTCCCCATTTTTTCTTTTTATTGGATTTATCTACTTCCATGAGAAGTAGAATAAAATAAATAAAATAAAATTTCATTATTATTACCACTTTTTACACTTGGTTATAGATGTTATATCAATTGATGCATATGTCAATTTTTTTTAAAAGAATTGTTGTATTATAGATTTTGTATCATCCCCTTTCCCCCTACTCTGTATCTATCTATTGGAGGTATTATTTATTATATACAGTTGTTTATATTATATATTTTTCCATTATCTTTCTTTGAAGGATGGTTTTTTCCAGTCATATATTATTTACATTTAGGATTACATTTGTTAAGTTTGTGTTTTCTTCCATTAAATACATTTATGTAAATAGATATGTTTTTATATAGTTATGTCTATGTAGATATAGAAAGTGATTTTCCTTAAGTGCATATCCACTCAGATCATTTCCCTACTCAGTATATTCTAAGAGCTCCCCATTATCTCTAGGATCAAATACATTTTTTTCTCTGTTTAGCTTTTTAAAAGCTTAAAAAAAAAAGCCTTTAAAAATATTTTAAAAAAGAACCTTCAAAACTTGGCCCAAATCTATCTTTCCAGTCTTATTGTGTATTTCATTTCCCCCTCTGACAATACTCTGTAATAGTCTGTGTAGCGAGCTGTCGTCTCCAGAAGCTGCCGGATCGCTCTCTGGGAAGAGATCTGCTGTGTCTACTCAAATCTTTAAGACAGATTCTTCTTCCTGTAGTGAACCGTTGTCTCCAGGCAGTTGCTGTTAACTCTTGTCCTTAGAAGTGACTTCCCTTCCTGCAGAGAGCCCCGTCAAGCCTGATGCAATGCAGAGTCTTTCTTCTTGAATCCTGGCTCTGAATCTCCTCCAGCTCTTATCCTTCTCCAGGCCGATCTGCCCTCTGCGCCCATTGCTGTCTCTTTTTATCCTCCCAGAGAATGGGCGTGGGATAATGCAAGGGCTTCTGGGAAGAACCACCCCAGCCAATGAGCTTGCCCCCTCTATCAAGTCAACCTGAGTTCTCACCTTGTAATTGTCCAGAAAACCTGAATTCTCACCTTGTCACCATCCAGACGACCTCAGTTCTCACCTAGTAATCCCAACAAGTCTGGATTATCTTTCTCTCTATTTCTTGCATGTCACATCCTACCTCTTCAAGACTTTGTAATTGATGGCTATCATGTCTAGTATCCATGTGTACTGTCCTCAACTTTCTTTCTTAAAACCTCTTTCTTTTCCCCCCAAGACACAATTCAAACCTCACTTTCTAAATAAAGCCTTTCTTGACAACCTCTCTATCTAATAGTTCCTTCCCTTCCAAATTATCTTGTCTTTAGCTACTTTGTATTTATATTTATTCAGTATGCCAGTGTATCATATCTATATGTATATTTTTACATATATGTACTTTTTCTCACTTTAGAATATAAGTTCCTTTAAAGTAGGAATTATTTAATTCTTTGTATTTATAGTCTTGGTACCCAGAACATCATGCCTGGCACATAATAAGTGCTTAATAAATGCTTTTTTGACTAATTGTTTGATTAAGGTAACTTGGATACAATGATAACTAATTCTGGCTTACAATCAACTTTCTCTATTTTTTCATGTTGAAAATCACAAACTATTTATTCCACAACTTGTAGATAAACTAATATTATGCAACTAGTGACAGAAGTTGCCTCCCCACTACCATCCCCCACCAAATTCTCTCTGATACTTTTTTTTTTCCTCTGATACTTTTAAAATATCATCTTAATGTTGGATGATTTCAGAAAAAAATCCAAGAAATGCTTACAGGAGCTGATGCAAAGTAAATCGAACAGAACCAGATAAATACTGTATACAATAAGAGCAATACTGTATGATAAAGAACTGCGAATAACTATTCTCAGCAATAAAAGATCCAAGAGAACCCCAAAGAACTCATGATACTCATGATGAAACATGCTCTCTCTAGAGGAAGAACTGATGTCTAAAGAAAACACAAACTGAAGCATACTATTTCTTTCTCTGACTCTGTATCTCTGTCTCTCTGTTTCTTCTTGTATAAAATGAATAAAATGGTAATGTTTAACATGATTGCACATGTAAAATCTATATCAAATTGCTCACTCTTTCAGAGAGGAAATAGAATTTGAAATGCAAAACTTTGAAAAAAAGTTTAAATTTTTAAAATATGTAATCATAAAATAAAATAAAATGCTATTTTAAAATAAAACTAAACTTATTTGTGGTAAAAATAAATAAAATATTTTAAGGTTCATAAAGCACACCTTGCATAAGAATTATATAACATATAGCAGCATATGGTAGATGCTTTTTTTTATCTTGACTTTTATAAGAAAGGAAACTGAGACTCGGAGTGGTTAAATAAGTTTCCTATGGTCACATATGTGTTAAGTGACATAGCTAGGATTCAAATTGACTTCTTTGGACTTCAAGTTCAGTGCCCTCTTCATCACATGCTGCTGCCTACCCAAATAGCTGCAGCTAATTTTAGATATTTGACTACCTGTTGAGTTTTTTCTTATCATGTAAGACGTGAAAAATGATTTTTACTGATACTGGTCATGCTCTTTTTTTAAATGAGTATCAGTAGTGTTGAGAGTCTGAGCACAGCAGTCAGCATTTGGTATGAGAGTTTTCTTTTAAATTAGCATTGCACAATTGACAGGAATAATTTCTGATATGTCCTGAAAAACCAGCTAACATTCATAAAAGAGGGTCATGAAAAGCAGTGGGATAGAGTATAGAATGAGTCATGATATGCCCCAGATTCTTGGAATTTGGGGTGAAATTGAAGTCAGGAAAACTGGAATTTAGTCTTAATTCTGAGACTTACAATTTCTAAACCTTAAAGAAGTAATTTCCTCTCTCTGGAGCTGTATTTCCTTAACTAAATTTTGAAAAAACTGGAATGCTCAGAGATGAGCTTCCTTCCCACTTTAAGATTCTCTGTCTAATTTAAATGATTGGTTAATAAAGGAAAATATTCAAGGTGCATATGAAAATATAATACAAAATTTTCCCGATGTTTAAATATCCCAAATGAGGTCATGATTGGAAAACAACTAAATACAGAGGAGGAGCAGCTAGGTGTTGTAGAAGATAGAATACTGGGCCAGGTCTGAAAGAGCTAAGTTCAAAAGTGCCTCAGATGCTTACTAATTTTATAACACATGGAAAGTCATACCTCCAGTAGCCTCAATTTGCTCACATATAAAATGAACTGGAAAAGGAAAGAACAAACCACTTCAGTATCTTTGCCAAAATCCCAAATGGGGTCACAAAAGTTGAACACAACTGAACCACAACAATAAATAAAAGGATCATATAGAACTTTTGGTCTTTAAGATTGTTTTTTCTCTATGTTTTGGTTTTATCTTCTTACTTGATTCAGGATATTCAATGTCATGGTCAAGCTGTAATTAGATATACTTTCACAGCACAGACACAAGCCAAGCAATGCATTTCTTATTTAGGGTTAGCCAGTTGTCCTGGGTCTCTGTAAGATCATTGCTATTTTCTTTGATTTTTTTTTTTTAATCTAGGACACACAGTACATAGTATTTTATCTGAAGTGGATTGTGATACTAATTCAAAGGCTTGCTCTGTCTTGTTGTTCTTGTAATATGTCTTCCTTCCCTCTTGATTGGTATCCCCTTGCTTTTCTTTGAGATATTTTTTCCAGTGTGTCATTTTTTTGCAGCCTGATTATAGTTAAAGGGAAAAAAAGTTTAAAATAGTTTCTTCAAGATTTCTTCAGGAATAATCTGCTGTCTTATTATTATATGCATTAGTTCACTCTCATCAGTATTAGTCCTCTTCCAGTATTAATCAAGCAATGTCAGTAGCATCTTAAATTATAAGAATATTTACAAAATATGTTTAAAAATGAAACAAAATTTCTCAATAAAGTCTTAAAGTCCAACTTACAATTTGATTAGAAATTTGTTTACAAAATAATTGTTTTGTGTTTTCATCGGACTCTATCTGCAGATATAAAAGTTTGTGTTTTTTTTTTTTTAACAAAGCTTTACAACTATCTTGTTTTTATGATTTTGTACTTAATGTATATTTTTGTTTTATTCTACTGACCCCAACCTTGGACAATCCCTGTCACCTCCCCTTTTAACCCCTATTCCTGTGCTACTGAACTTTGTTAGACAAGACACACGACTGTGCTGAATGTATCCAATATAGTTTGTGTTAGCTGATCTTAACTGGACCCTCACTGCTATGCACTAATCCTTTGACTCTTTTCTGATTGAACACACCTCACAGCATCTGTTCCAAGCCTTATCCTTTCATCAATATACCTGTCACCTCCTCTCCCCTCCCTTCCAGAAGAGGATTTTGTCTCACAATTCATAGTGAACAAAGAAGCCACACATCAGGTATTCCTTTCTGTACATCTTAATTACTTTTAAATCATATTCCTCTCTTTTCCTTCGTCTTGCCAAAGCTAACTTCTCTATCTTTTCCCTTTATCTTATATTTCTTTCTATTTCCTCCAGGGATTTGATCCTTAATCATCCCTTTCTTTTTTATAATTTCTAATCTTTTTTTTTACATTATATCCTACTCATATTGTCTACAAAAATGACAGGTTTCCCCCATCCCTTAGAAAACAAAAGTTTAAGTTTTTATATCTCTCCTCCTTTTTAGGTGCCAAATTCCTAGCAAAAAAAAGATATATTTTGTTTACTCTTCCTTATCAAACATTCACATCTTATTTTTTTCTAATATGACTTCCAACTCTACCACTCACAGTCTCCGCAGAAACCAATTCTTAATTTTAATCACTTATTTTCAATTCTTATCCTGATTGATCTCTCTTTAGCTTTTTACATTCTTGACCACCATTTGCTCTTAAACATGTTAGGCACTTTTCTCACCAATCAGTCATGGTTTCATAAATATATATATATATATATATATATATATATATATATATATATATATATATATATATATATGAATTGGATGGTACTTTCTCATTTTAAAGATCAGGAAACAGGCAAGGCAGAGAGAGGTTAAGTGATTTTTTTTTCTGTAGTCACACAACTGGTAAATGTCTGAGGTAGGATTTGAACTTAAAGACTTTTTGTGTTTTTTCCAGCACCCTATCTATTACTTGTAGACAATCTGTAGTCCTTAAGTTTTCATAACTCTGTTTACCTGGTTCTCCTCTTGGGCCTGATTGATTCTCAGGCACTCTCCTTCACTGATTACTCATTTATGTTCAATATCCTTTTTTATTTTTTAAAGAGATTGAAGTCTTTATTGGAAAAACTTGCTTTAAATCCCCCCCCCCATTTTTTGATTTTGTTCTAGTTTTGGTTATATTGATTTTGTTTGTAGGAATCCTTTTGTAATTCGATGTAATCAAAATTATCCATTGTATATCCCAAAAAAACAAAATGCAAATGAAGCTTAGAGAGATGCAGGATTCTTGGCTCAGCAAAAAGGAAGATATTCAATTATGTAGTGACAGTAATAATCCCAAACTCTTCTATGATGCCCTAACGACTATTTAAGGACTAAAAACTTTAAGCATATTTCAACTCTCATCACTACTCTAACTACTTCTCACTAATAAATAACAAAATCATGAAAATGGGCTTTCTTGGAGAGATGAGCTAAACACTTCCATAGTGTTCATATCCAACCACCAGCAATCAATGCTGATCATATACTTTAGGTCATAATCAGTTTCTTTTCAACTGAACCTCCATCAGAAGAAAAGATATTGAATGGTATCAAACTTCCCTTAAATGACAAAGCACTTGGTACTGATTCCATCCCAGAAGAGATCTACAAAACAGGGGGTTTATGGTTTATACAAAAGTTAGTCTGGTCTTCTTTGAATGATTATGTACTCTGTTCTAGGCTCTCCTCCCTACATTTTCTTGGTGATGTTATCTGCTTTTTCATTATTCTCTCTTTTCCTAACCTGTCTTTTGGATATCTTTATCTAGATGACCCTTAGAAACTAATCTTTCTTCCCCCCTCCCATAATTTACTCTCTTTCTTTAGTTTATATTTTTACAAGGGATACTAAGTAATCTTTGGTTCACTAATTGTAGTTATCACTCTTCACTCTTTCATCCTATACAAATAATTCGCTCTCACTATCTCTTCATGTGTCAACTAGAGTTTGCCTCAAAAGTGACCTTTACTTCTGGTCTCTTTCATCATAAGTTGCTTTGGGATATTTTTTCCATATATCTATAAGTATCTGAAACTCCACATTATAAAAAGAACTCATTTTATCCTTCTTGAAGCTTCTCTATTTCTTAGTATACATTACTGTCCTTATCATCCTGTTATAATTTCTAAATCATTCTTGACTTTTGCTTTCCTTCAGCCCCATATACAATTAGTTGACAAGTTTTATTGATTTTACATCTGCATTTATCCTATTCTAACCATCATACAGCCACCATCCTAGATCAAGTCTTTATTCTGAACCTTTATTAGAATCTCCACTTAATTTCCCAGTTCTCTTCTTCAACTTATTTTCTAAATTATTGAAAAAATAATCTTACTAAAGTACAGATGCAACCATTTCAGTCTATAGCTTAAAAAGTCTTCACTGGTTTTTATAGATGAATCACTGGACATGGAGTCAGACGAACTAGGTTAAAACCCTTTTTCTTCTACTTGATAATGTATATGACCTTGGACAAATATCTCTGTATTATAGTCTTCTCATCTATAAAGTGATAGGACTGAACAAGATGATTTACATGTTCACTTCCATCTTCAAATTTGTGATCTGATTATTAAAAACAAATTTCTCATCCTGAGATTTAAAGATGTCTATAATATGGCTCCAACATACCTTTTCAGACTTCTTTTCCTATCTAGTCCCTTTGCAAACTATATTGAGGTTTGTTCACAATGATCTTTAAAAAATTTATATATTTTTAAAATTATTCTGCTTTATTATAGTTGATTTGCTTTCCATATTTATACCATCAAACTCAAAAAAAGGTTTTTTTTTAATAAATTTCAGTCCAAGTGTAATTTTCAAAATAATTTGATATATTAATATTAGCTTTAGAACCCATTTTGTTTTTAGATAAGATTTTTGAATTTATATTAAGTAATAATGTTTACCAGCCTCAGGTTCTTCAACTTTTTCCCCTGCAGATTTTGGTAAATATTGGATATCAGCTCTTATTTTACCTAATTTGTGTATAAGAATGTTATTTCTTAGGAGTACCTTGAATTGGTTAGTATCATTTTGATATTTATCATAATCATTTTGCCTTTCTCTTGTCTCATAAATGGATAAAGAATGCAAATATCTTTGCTTATAAGCTTGTTATTTTCAGTATCTTGCTAATATCTTTAAAAATATTGTAGTTCTCCAAAGACAAGAAACCAGTGCTATACAAATTAAATATTTCTAATATTTCTAGATATTCTGCCTAAACTTGTGTTAGGTGAAATTCCAAACTTTGTTTCCTATTTCTTATTGGTTATTACCAACTTAAAAAAGAATTTGTCCTTGTAGAGTTGGTACCTTGTAAATTAACAAAGATAAACATTGATATTAAAAAATAAAGCAGTGTTAAAGCATAGTATGATATATTTGAATTTTGATAAATTTGTATATTTGCAAAGAAAACACAATATTCTGATCACTTAGTATTTCATAACGGTCTCAGAAAATCAGGCTTGTAATGCAGTTATTTAGGAATAACCTTCTCTTTAAAAATATTCTTCATTTTACTCATTAAATCCTTGAGTCTTCATGTTTTGCCTGAGAGAATCCTAGAGTTTTTACACATATATCCATGTATAGAAATAAATTTAAGTTTGTCTTTTCTACCTGAACATAAAATATGCAAATTATTTAAGAAGTACCTACAGTATATTCTTTCAGTTATAATACTTTAATCTGTTGCTAATTTGTCATATGACATTTAAATAGAATAACTTAATTCTTGTCATTGGGTACTCTTTTGCATCCTTTGTGAAGCCTTCTGCTTACAGGGTCTCTTTAGATGCAATTCTTTGCATGATGAGCAGCACACCTACCCTGTGGAGTCTCATAGCCTCTGTTAAACCTGTGGGAATTTTCAAAGAGTCACTAGGGATGCCACTATCTCAAACTGTCTTTCTCCTCCTCTGTTTGTCCATGGTGTTTCTTTACTCCTGGTGCAGATCTTGCCATCAGTTATTGTTGAAATCCTTAGCTACTATTCAGGTGTCACTACAAGTGGTATGTGTAATGATACCTTTAACCTCACAAACTTGTGAGGTCTCTTGGGCACTCAGATCTCTGAATCCTAGTTAGCATAATACCAATCAAAAACAGTCACAAAAGAAAGATTGGGCCAGTTCTGTATAGGGTGGCTTTAAATTTGAGTTCCAGACTACTAATAAGATTAGAGGACTGGGTACCTGCTCTTCTTTACATCTAGGTCTTGGAATTAAACATATTTTTCCTTGGAGAAGAGAGTAGGTAGAAGGAGAGATGATTTGTACTTTTTGTATGCACATTCAGTTCTAGTTCAGCAGACCTGAGTCATTAGTTCTTCAGGTTTCATAGTCAATTAGAGAATGATTGATTATCACAAAGTACAGATCCCTGAGTCATCATGTCTTGTATTAGGTTCACACTTGACCTAGGTAAGGAATATCTGTAAATGCTCCAAGGATTGTCCACTTCCCATTGGTACTGTCTATCCCATCACACTCTGATGTGTACTTGTACTGAGATTTCTACCTACAGATATGAGTTGATTCTCCATCAGAATAACTAAAAGTCACAAAAACTATCATGTGTAATTTCAGCATGTCTTTTACAGAAGAATTTTTTTTTGGTATATAAACAGCTGACTCATTGCTGTAATGGGGTAAAATTCATGTCCCCATGACTAGCAGCTGAGATTTCATATTGCATTTCATCTTCTCTATTAGATTTTTCAAAGTTATTTGTTTTGTGCCTTCTGATTCTCAGATTTAGTTGTCCTAGATAGTCTTCAGACTCAGATTTGGGGGAAATAACAGAAATTGAAAAGTTGTTGTTTTAGAATTTTGTTTCTTAAAAGAATTGACTGAAAGTCAAATAAATCTTCCTTATCAAAGTAATCCCCAAAAGTTCATCCATTGTTGGTTTCTTTACTATAAGAGAACTAAATAAGTATGAATCAGCAATGATTTTTTGATTTATTTCAAGCCCCCAGCTGGTAAAACCCAAGTAATTTAGAGGAGAATTACCTTCTCATTCCCTGAGTAGATATATATATATCTTTTTTCTTGGCTTTATATCCTCTCCTCAAGGCCATTCATATAGACACACAGACCCTTACACAAACACACACACACACACACATAATAAATTATAAAGACTAGTTTCTTTTGGAAATGTACACCAAATATAGAAAACAACATCTTAATGGAAACAAAGTTTGGGTGAGGGTAAGGGGGAAACAAAGCAGATGATCTTTCTGCTTGTTTCCTTTCTACAGAAGGAGAAAGAGAAATAAAATAAGGGAAGGATAGACACAGATATATACACAGAGATGGAGAGACAGATATAGAGACAGAGAGACAGAGACGGAAGGAAGGAAGGAAGGAAGGAAGGAAGGAAGGAAGGAAGGAAGGAAGGAAGGAAGGAAGGAAGGAAGGAAGGAAGGAAGGAAGGAAGGAAGGAAGGAAGGAAGGAAGGAAGGAAGGAAGGAAGAAAAGAAGGGAGGGAGGGAGGAAAGGAAGAAAAGAAGGGTGGGAGGGAGAGAAGGAGGAAGAGAGAAAGGGAGGGAAGGAGGGAAAGAAAGAAGGAAGGAAGGAAGGAAGGAAAGAAGAGAAGAAGGGAGGGAAAAAAGAAGGGAGGGAGGGAGGAAAGGAAACAAAGAAGGGAGGGAGGGAGAGAAGGAGGAAGAGAGAAAGGGAGGGAAGGAGGGAAAGAAAGAAGGAAGGAAGGAAGGAAAGAAGGAAGGAAGGAAGGAAGGAAGGAAAGAAAAGAGGGAGGGAGGAAAGGAAGAAAAGAAGGGAGGGAGGAAGAGAAGGAGGAAGAGAGAAAGGGAGGGAAGGAAAGAAGGAAGGAAGGAAGGAAGAGAAGGAGGGAGGGAAAAAGAAGGGAGGGAGGGAGAGAAGGAGAAAGAGAGAAATGGAGGGAGGGAGGGAAGGAAAGAAGGAAGGAAGGAAGGAAGGAAGAGAAGGAGGGAAGGAAGAAAAGAAGGAAGGAAGGAAAGAAGGAAGGAAGGAAGGAAAGAAGGAAGGAAGGAAGAAGGAGGAAGGGAGGAAGAAAGAAAGAAAGAAAAGGAAAGAAAGACAGAAATAAAGAAAGAAAGACAGACAGAAAGAAAGAAAGACAGAAAGAAAGAAAGAAGAAAGAAAGAAAGGAAAGAAAGAAAGAAAGAAAGAAAGAAAGAAAGAAAGAAAGAAAGAAAGACAGAAATAAGGAAAGAAAGACAGACAGAAAGAAAGAAAGACAGAAAGAAAGAAAGACAGAAAGAAAGAAAGAAAGAAAGAAAGAAAGAAAGAAAGAAAGAAAGAAAGAAAGAAAGAAAGAAAGAAAGAAAGAAAGAAAGAAAGAAAGAAAGAAAGAAAGAAAGAAAGAAAGAAAGAAAGAAAGAAAGAAAGAAAGAAAGAAAGAAAGAAAGAAAGAAAGAAAGAAAGAAAGAAAGAAAGAAAGAAAGAAAGAAAGAAAGGAAGGAAGGAAGGAAGAAAAAGAAAAACTATATGAAAGGAAGAAGGAAGAGAATACTAGCATAATAATTATTAGTTTTGTCTTTGACACATATTGGGCATAAGTCCATGAATCAGTTTAGTCTGGTAGCTGAAAGAACTCTCTTATCTTGTAGTTCAGTAGCATTTGGTGGTTTCATTCATGATATATATTGACGGCCATATCTCTAGCATAAGCCATGGTCTGCAACCACTTTACCTTTTCACACTATTGGAGCCATAATTTCTTATGGTTACAATAGCTACACTCTTCATAATATTCTTGGTCTTTCAAATCTCTACAATTCACTTCTACTTTCTCTGATATCCTTACTTAGTATCACCTATGTATGATGTTCCCTTTTTCTTTAGTCACCATGTTCACCACTGTTCAATTGCATTAGTTTAGTCATCCCTGTAGTTATACATTTGAATTAATAGTGCCTCTGAAATCAAGGGAGTAAAGAATATTCAAAAGGGAGTGAATAACAGTATCAAATGTTACAGGAAAATAAGGATTGAAAGTAGGCCTCTTTTTTGGTAATCAAGTGCTTATTAGTTATCTTGATAAGACTATTTTAATAGAATAGAAAAGGTAGAAGCTAAATTTCAAGTCAATGACACAATCAATGAATGATGACAGGTGAAAACATCTGGCATTTTGACGTTTTCAAGAAGTTTAGCTGTGAAATGGAAGAGGGTGAAAGAAAAGTGCTAGAAGGGAAGGGAAGATCAAAGGAAACATTTTTTTTAATTGAGCATAACTGTGTATTATTTATATGTAGAAGAAGTCAAGAGAAGGGAGAAGTAGAAGGAAGAGAACATAATTTTTCTGTTCTTTTCCTTTGATAGAAAATGCATATTTAAAGTTATTATTGGTATTTTTGGTTGTATATCACTTTCATATCTGAATATATCTTTCCTCCCCAACCTAGACAGCCATTCCTTATAATAAGAAATACTAAAAAAAAAAAAAAAAAAAAAAAACAGGAAAAAACCCAGTTCAGCAAAATTAACCAATACATGAACCACATCTGATAAAACACACACACATACACACAGTATAACCCTCACTGTTGCAGAGAGATCTTTTCCTTTCTTCTCTACAACCAAGATTATTTACTATATAAGCACAATATTCAAGTTAGGTTTTCTTTTTTTTTTTTAATTTATAATGTTCTGGGCATTATGATTATTGTTTCCTGGGTTTACTGATATCCTCTGTGAAATATAAAATTTCTTCAGTTTCTTACCATATCTATCCCCCAAACAAACATACACTTAAGAGGTATCCATAGACTTTGAGGAAAAAAAATATATTTGTATAAGGAGATTTATAGTATCAACCCCACAACAAGGTATTTGTTACACATGTAATAATGTAATGCTGGAGAAACTGAGGCAAGACAAAGATTAGAGGTTTTTAACAGTTTATTAATGGAGAGCTTTGACTGTTCACCTGGATGGGACTCTTGTCTCAAAGCACCCAGCATCTAGTAATTAATTCCAGAGACTTTTATAGGGCTCCAACTATCAAGGAAACAAACACAAGGGAGAAGAAACATCTAGTAAGTAATAATTTCAGAAAGGACCATAAATTCTGATAAATTGGGAGTGAAGAAGATGGTCAACCAGGAGATGGGAAGTCTGGACCAGGAGAGATAGAGGGTGCCATCTAGTTATTTGAGATAAACTATCTAGAGTTTTATGACTCTTTGGAATGCCAGAATGGCCAGAGCTCAGCAGCCCTAATTATTTCAGTCCTAATGGTCAGGAGCAGGTGAGGGGGGAGAAGAACATAGCAAACTAACTCAGGGAAACTGAATATTATAATTCAGGGAAACTAATGCAGGGAAGCTGAGGCATTACAATTTAGGGAAACTGAGACAGGGAAACAAGTATTAAAATTCATGGAGGTATTATAATTTAGGGAAACAGGCATTTCAATAGGAGCTTTATTGGTTTGGTTAAACACTTCCCTTTCAGCCTCAACTTAAGCTAAATTTTTTCTTTAAAGATATTGAAACTACTTTCAAGATATAATCGCCTCAAAGGATTAAGGCTCAAGACTTTGACATAAGTTCCTGGAATCCTGGATACTAGGACAACTAAATGTCCAGAGGATAGAACACTAGGCTCAGAATCAGGAAGACTCCTCTTGTTCAGTTCAAACCTAATCTTGTAATGCTGGAACAACTGAGGCAAGATAGAGATTAGAGAGCATTCAGCAGCTAATGTGTGCTTCCCATGAAGTATATATACATGTAGCTCCAAACTACTGGGGCTTTTCCTTCAAACTTGGGATCCTCAATCATGAACAACACTGAGAAGCTATGCTCAACTCATTCAGTGCTTTCTATGGATGAAATCACTTCCTTGCTTTCCATGTTCTTTCTTTTCAGTGCTGAATGATCCTTTTGTTGACAAATGGATTTCTAATGTCTCATTGTCTTCTATATAGCCAGCCAGGAAACTCTCCTGTAATAAACTTAAGTAGTCATCCTGTAACTTCAATAAGAAGCTTATGTAGAGCAAAGATCTTGTTTGCCTCTATATTCTAACACACCTATTATCCCACCACTGCATTCAAATATCATAGCCTTTGCTTGAACTATTACGAAATAGTGTACTTTTCATGATTTCAAGGAAAACTTGGTATGTGACAATTTTATTTTCTGTTGGAGCAATAAAAATATTAAAAAAAACCAAACTCATCTATAGTTTTCAATTCATTAAACCTTTCATTCTCTGGAATGAGTGAGGAGAGCTGAATGGTCTAGAAATGTTCTCTTAATATAAAATTATGAGGATCAGTCTCTCAGTCAAATTTTGCACAAGGTTATAATACAGAAAATGCCCAGTTATTAGAATTCAATTTTCCTAGCTTATGAAGACCTTCATGTCTTGATTTTTAACATGTATTTTTAAATGTCCATTTCATGTCACTTTTGCATATCTTACCCTTAAATAAAAGAAAAGAGACATGAAAAAAAAATCTGACAAATGGCATTTCTAAGCAAATAGACTCATTATTATTCAGTTGATCTTGCTCCTAGGGGACTGTTTTGATTCACGAATAGAAAAACCCAATACATAAATTAAAGTGTTTAAAACAAGTATGGGATCAGTAAATAATTCCTTAACAGATATTCAGGTACTTGCTATAGCTTCCTATTGCAAAATAAATCTTTCACTTAGGCAAGTTTTCTACTCCTGGCCCAAATATATTGAAGAAGGGACCCCAAAACTCTAAAAATTCTTGATGGAGAAAATATCCTTCAACTCTGCTTCAGTGAGGGACCCCACCCAAGAGCTTTCTTTTAAGACCTCATCATATTTAGTTCCCTGACCAGGAATTGAACCCCGGGCCATGGTGGTGAGACCACTAGACCATGATGAGATTTAGGTTTTATAGTTCCCTAAATAATAAGGTCTAGATTTAGGGAACCAAAATGAGATTAGGGGTTTTGGTGGTCAGGGAGTTAAATGATAAGGTCTAGCGGCAGGTTTGGGGTTCAGGGAACCAAATGGAGAGGTTTGGCTCCCCTGTACCCCCTTGGGATTTGGCTCAAGAGTAGGGAGTTTTGGGAAATTCCCTTCTGGTGGTGCAGAGATTCTCTGTAAAGGAATTTATAGACCCAAAAATCTTGATTGATAAAAAAAAAAAAAAAAAAAAGTTTAACTATAGGGATTGGGAAGTAAGGTTAGAAATCCTGACAGAGAAACATAAAGTCTCGTTAGGGAAATAGATGAGAGTAAAGAGAGGGTAACACTGGAAAGGAATATTATTCCAGTGGGCAGAGGTTTCAATGGCATAGCTTAGCATGGCATAGCATGGCATGTTTGGAACCTCTGCAAAGAGAGGATTTTAGTTTGGCTCTTTTAGAATAGGAACTTTGGGTACAAGCTGAAGGGAACTAGTGGGTGAAGTCCCAAGTTGGCTCATCTACTCTCTGGGTTTCAGCTTGAGCTGGAATTCAATGAGTTTCTTCAACCCCATAGAATAGAATAAAATTCTGTTGCTAGATAACAGAATGAAACTGTCTTTGAAGTTTTCCCTTGGGTGGGGTCCCTCACTGAGGCAGAGTTGAAAGAGATTTTCTCCTTTAAGGATTTTTAGAGTTTCAGGGTCCCTTCTTCATCACTTCAGCCTATTTGCCCACTTAGATAAACCACTCTTCAGTTGTCAAACTGACTCACTGATTTCTAAAATGCCATGTTTTTTTTTTTTTTTTTTTTTTTTTTTGTTTTTGTTTTTGTTTTGTTTTGTTTTGTTTTGTTTTGTTTTTTCTTCATTTGAATTGGATTTCTTGATTGAAACTTCAACTGGACATAATTGTACATGAGGCAAATTAATTTGGGGTTCATGGTAGGGAAGTGTTCGTGAGACAATGCTACCACAAGTGAAAAAGAGAGAGCAGAAGTTTATCCTACAGTGTCTCAGATCTCACTCCCACAATCTCACAATCTTGGTGGGGGGAGGTGGAGAATGTCAGGTCCTTGGCATGAGAACCAGGAAAAATTGTGCCTTTTACCTCCAGAAGGCCTTGAGGTGGAACATAGAACAGTGGTCTATAAGAAGGAAGTATAACCTTGGTACTTTCAGGCAAACAAATTCAACCCATGATTATTATTTCTCTGCCTTTGCTTATTTTTCCCTTTCTCATTTTCCTACTCCAGCATGCTTTCTCTAATTCAGCCCATTTATAAAAAAAAATATATCTAGTCTTTTAAGTACTAGTGCAAAGTTCTACCTTACCTGCAAAACCTTCTTTGATTCTATTTTTTTTTTGCATTCATTTGCAGGAATAAATTCATATTTAACACTTGTTCTTTGTTTAAGCTCTTCATGCAAGTATATGTTTTATATCCCCAAATGGTCTTTAAGCTCCTTAAGAATAAGCTCTTTGAAGACAGGAATTATCTCACTTAATTAATTTATTTTTTTTTAATCTTCTGTGCTTAGGAGGCATTTAATAAATTAGGGGCAGGGAGTTAATACATATTTATAGGATAATGTGATCTATAAGTAATCTTGTCCAACTGTCCCCATTTTGTAAACATCTTTATATTCCTGACAGTGTTTTGAACATAGTATAAAATTTATATTTGCTGACTGACTGAATACTAGTTAATATTTTGTACTATAAATAACAGTGTTCCTTTTTTTCTTTATGAAACTAATTGCAGCCTTCTACTATCAGTAAATATATGGACCCTTTCACTGTCTTTAATATTCTTATGTTAAGTTACTCTTAATTTTTCCAGTCTATAAGTGGTTATTTTCTATCTCCTAATATATTATTTTGTTATGTGAATCAGAATGATGTTATTTAAAATTTAACTTGCCCTAAAAAAATAATTTAGAAACAGAGAACGCTTTTACTCAAATTAATTTTATGGTATTTGCATTAGGCATATTGCAAACTGTATACTGTATACCATCATTCATTTTCAGATGATTGATAGTTGCTTAGAAGTGATCAAACTTTTGAATGATTTTATATAAATCTTTGAAAATCTAGCCAAGGTAAGAAATATTTCTTTATTAAAAGTCTCTTTCTGCCTAAAAATTGTTTCTGTACTTATTGCCATGGTATCCTTATGTTCTAGAGAAGAAAAAAACCTGCTAAAGAAAAATATTAACTGAACTCTCATGATTATTATTCAGTTTTATAAAACTAATATAGATTTTTCCCTCCAAGTAGCTGAAATTCTTTTTCTATTTTCTTGGTACAAAATATTTGATTATTCTCCAAGGAAATGAGGATCCAATGATTTAATTAAACTGGTATTATTTAATGTGATTTATAACATGTTTGCAGCCTTCAAAGACCTTCACTGCTCAGTCTAAATTCTTAGTTCTTTTCTCAGCTTAATAATAATTTTATGTAATATTCATGTTGGTGTTTTAGTTTGTTTTAATACATTGATGGATCTGTCATCTTATTGATATATTTATGTCTTTCAGTCATGGAGATATAACCTGTTTTTTGCTTGCTTATCTTGGAGGACTATTGTGTATAATTCTTCATTATCATAGATATATAAATAAATAGATAGAAAACATACATACATACATATCATTTACATAGCATCTACTTATCTGCTATATGCTATGTTAAATAATTGACAAGGATGTCATTTAATACAATAATTCTAGGAGGGAGGTGTCTTTATTGAACTCATTTTACAGTTGAGGATACAGCCATAACAATTAAATGATTTACCCATGGTTATACAACTTCTTAGTGTCTGAAGTTGAATTTGAACTCAGATCTTTCTGACTCCATGTCTCTCCCCTTGCCACCTCATTGCCCTATAAACTGAAAGCCTTTCCTTTAACCTCTTGTCATTGTCTGAAATCTTATAGAGCATTTTACTATGGCTATATGATCAGTCCATTAAAAAAAAATCATACCTTTCTTTGATAATACTTCTTATACCACATTTAAAAAGTTCTTGTTAGTAATGCCAAAGGTAGATGGAAATGGCTCAGAAGGTCTAAGACAGCTAAAACTGGATGGATGGCAAGGGCCAGGGCCATTACATTAGTAAGTAGTTCAGATATTTGTGTTGTGATTGGAAGAGTGTAGATTCAGGAAAAATAATAAAGACTGGAGATCTTTAGGAGGAAGTTGCAGGTCAGTTGGTAAAATCTAGTGATCTTCCAACTCACTGGAAGAAATAGATAGAGGTAATGACTTCCATCTCATCTAAGATGTGGGAATAATCAATCAGCATATTTGAATTCTAGGTGACTAGGACCAGGAAAAGGGAAATGGTGCTTAGGAAAGGATGCCCCTAGGACAAGCTTAGGGTCACTAAAAATCACTGTGCTATTTCCCAAGGGCTATTTAATGGTAGCTAGATAGAGGCTTTTTACTTGCTTTAGAAAAGAGAATTAATTTAGCATTGATATTATATAGAACTGACATTCAAAGTATGTAAATAGTTTTTAAACAATCCTTAATAGAATGGTAATAGTACATATTTGTCAACAGTATCTTCTGTTTTGCATATATCTTTGGCTAAGTGGCAAAAATGGTCAGGCTACTGCCTGATATCTCTCAAATCAAATTAGATCTCCAGGTAAAATAATTAGTCTGACTTTGCTATAAACACCCAGAACCATAAGTAATAGTTATAAGTAAAAATAATAAATGTATAATATTATATAAATATTAAGTATAAATAAGTAATAGGTTCCATGTCCTAACTTTTTTATATTGTCTTTCTTTATATCTAGGTCATGTGATCATTTTGACATTTATCTTGGTAAATGGTAAGATATTGGTCTATGCCCAGTTTCTGTCATACTGCTTTTCAGTTTTCTCAACAATTTTCCTTTACCAAAGAATGAATGCCTATCCCCAAATCCTAAGTCTTTATACTTGTCAAATAAAAAAATATTATATTTATTTTGCTGCTGTAAATTGTATTCTATTGATCTACCTATTTCTTAGTGCCAGAGAGTTTTGATAAGTGCTGCCTCATAATATAGTTAAAGATTTGGTACTGCTAAACTTCCTTCCTTTACATTTTTTTTTTTTCATTAGTTCCTTTGATTTTCTTGACTTCTTGTTCTTCACAAATGAATTTTATTGTTATTTTTTCCTAATCAGTAAAATTATTTTTGCTAATTTAATTAGGATGGTATTGAATATATAAATTAGTTAAATTGTCATTTTTTAAAATTGGCCCTACTTATTGATGAACAATTATTTAAATCTGAAAAAGAAAGGATATATGAAGGAAGAAGTCATCTGCATCTAGAAAAAGAAAAAATGAAATATATATATACATACATATATACACAAAGAGAATGATTTTACATATAAATATATATACAGATATATACATATTTGTGTCTAAGGTGGGAGAGAGAGGAAAAAAAAGAGAAATAATTTACATAACTTGAACATAATAGATTTGAAGTTTTATGTACATTTTTTATTTTACAATATTATGGAAATTATTGTTTTATCCCATAAAATATAAATAACTTTAATTTTTTAAATTTAAAAATACTACAATCTAATTTGAATTGATAACTTAAATCTTGGGGGTTGGGAGGCGAAGGTTAGGAGAGATTAGTGCAAACTTACCACTACCAATGGACAGACAATTCAAGCTCATATTCTACTGGTGGTTAGTTAATAATCATCTTTCCATGGAATAATATTTTTTATATGTTCCTTATATACATGCAGAATTAAAAAAAAAAAAAAAAAGTTCTCTACCTATTTCACTATTTCTCACTCTCCTTTCTATATTGTGCTTGTCATTGTCCAGGCAAAGTTGGTTAAATTAAAAGAACCCGAGAAGCTTCATCTCCTTATTTTTCTGGAAGTAAGAGCAACATGGAAACCAGGAAATGAAACTCTTTCAGTTTAGATTATTCTGGGAGCAATGACACAGAGCTCAGAGAAAATTTGCTTAGCTAAATTCTGTGTAGCTCTCAGTAAAGGTCCATGCTTATCTGATTTATAGGCTGTCTTACCTATCAGCTGCTTTTGTTGACACCACACTAACTAACATGTTTTCCCTGGAGAATCTATTCACTTCAAAGAGCTAGAGTGATGAGATTTAAAGGGAAAGGGCTAGTGACAATAGAAATGTGGTACTGGTGTTGTTACTGAACACAGTCCTTTCAGTACAAATTCATTGAGGAAAATTGTTAACTTTACAAAAACATTTTTCTTATACATTAATTTCTTTTTTTCCCTATTCCTTTGAATGTCTTTTATTTCATTTTATTTTTACATATATTTCACCTCCTCAGCTACCCAGGGAGACATAGCTTGCAATAAACAAAAGAGAGAGATAGAGGAAAAAAAAATATATTTTTAAGGATTCCACAAGAGACTACATATCAGCTGAGTATGACTGCATACTCATGGGTTCCTATAGTATTCTACTTCAATTAAGTAATAGAGACATATTTTCTAATCTCTTGTGAAAACAATTTTGGTCATATATTTACATAGTTTCCTGCTCTTTTTCATGTTCTTTTCCATTTATATTGTAGTTGTAATTGTTTACATGATGTTCCTAGTTCTACTTACTTTATTTTAGATCAATTTATAGAATTTCAATGCTTCTATTTAAAAAATATTCAGTGTTTCTTATGGCAAAGTAATATTCCATTATATTGATTCATTATATGACTTTCTAAGGACACATCTTATGTAAAAAATAAAACTCAGTTCCTTACATGCACATATCCATTCCGGTAACATGACTATAGAAAATTTGGCCTAATATTCTTAAATAAGAAAAAGCTATTAGAAAATGTATTAATTAGGATTATGGCAGTAATCTTGCTCAGTATAACTATTTATAAACTTAATCTAAGACTTCTTCATTTTACAGCAGTTATTTCTCATTATAACAAGAAACATACTTGAATTTGACAATCATCAAATATTAACTTCTTTTCACATTCTAAGAATTATGAATATAAAATAATAAAACAAACAAATGAAAAAAAAGACAAAATCTCAGGTCAAAACAAGGATGTAGGAATTTCCACAGTTTCAGGGGATCAATGATAATATTACCTACCTCTTGAAATAGAGGGGACAAATTTAAGGATCAGAATAAGATATTTTCTGATATGGCCAATGTAAGAAACCTGTGCTCTGAGCCTACTTAAGAGACCAGGATCCAGTGCTAGTATGACCCAGGAATAACATTGGAAATCAATCAGAATATAGACAGTGATATATTCTGTTGGGATTCAGTTTGAAATATATTATAGTCATGATGAAATTCCCAATAGTCTGATGATGTGGGATTAGAGCATAGGAGAGAGACTGGAGAGCATATAGATCTAGGAGTCATTTGCATCCACATTATTATTGACTTTTTGAGAGCTGGTTAGATAACATAGAAAGAAAGAAAAAAAGTGGTCAAATGGCAAAAATTGAGCCCCTGAACTAAAGTGGTGACTGTGTAAATAGGGAAAAAAGAAGAATAAGAGAGATGCTATAAAGGTTGAATTGACAAGAAGAAAAATGCTTATTACAAAGTAAAAATCTAGAGAAGTAAGAAAATAGTGAGAGAGCACCAAGCCTCCTTCAGGGAATTCAAGATTTCAAAATTTGTTGAACTACATATAAGTGTACTGAAAAAATTGTTGATATTATCACTAAGCTATTGTCACTTATTTTTGAAAGATCATTG
Source organism: Sminthopsis crassicaudata (assembly GCF_048593235.1). NCBI lineage: Eukaryota > Metazoa > Chordata > Mammalia > Dasyuromorphia > Dasyuridae > Sminthopsis > Sminthopsis crassicaudata. Next base: position 153,544,540 of record NC_133621.1, read on the forward strand.
AAAATAACAAGTGATCTTCATGATTAGAGGACAAATATTCTCCCAATATCTTTCAAAAAAGGTAGTTAGTATAAATTACACACAAATGGGCTTGACTTTAATCCTTGGGGGGAAAAATTATGATGCATTTATTTTTATTGATCTCTTTTGTTTTTACATTATTCATATTTATAAATATATACTTTCACTCCCCCTTCCCCATCCAGTATATGGATCCAAATATATCTAGATATAAAGAATGAAGTAAAATTAACTGCCCATGAGTTAAGTCTAATATTGAATGAAACCTTTTATTAATATGAATACCAACTTCTTCAAAAGAAGAGGAAAGATAAAATCTCTCAAGTGTTCTAGTGTGTCTTCCCTCTGTTAATTACTTTTTATCTATTTTATATATAGCCTGCTTTGTATATAATTGTTTGCAAATTGTCTCTTCTATTAGATCGTAATCTCTGGAAGACCAGAGACTGTCTTTTGACTCTTTTTTCTATCACCAGTGTCTACTACAGTACTTGGTTACATAGTAGATGCTAAATTGATGTTTATTGATTGATGGAACACTGACATCTAATATGGCTCATTATGATGAGACCAGACTGTTTCAGTCATTAACAGGGTTATTAAAACTTTAGATCTGTTAATGTTGTTTACCTACATTTTGGTAAATAATTTCAAAAATAGTTTATCTTATCATTATAAACAAAGTATAAAGATGTGGGCTATCTCTGGAAAATCAAACTCAGATAGAAATCTCAATGGCAAAAACTATCCATAAGGATCCCTGTGAGCCACATATTGATTTAGAAAACCACATATTGACATTATTTCTGTTCTATTGTATTTTTTAAATTTTGTTCAATATTTCTCAATTACATTTTAATATGGCTCAGATGCATTCATGGCATTTGATAGTTCTGTATGAGACAATAATATTGTTAGATGTATTCACTTTTAAGATGGAAGAGTTTTTATTAATGAGGACACAAATTGGAAGTCTCTAGTGGAATCCTCCAATAATTTATCTTTGACCTTATGTTTTTTAATATTTTTCCATTATTTTGGATAAAAAAATAGGTTTCTTCACAGCAATCTTGAAATATAGGTGTTCTTATTATCTCCCTTTTATAGATGAGGAAATTGAGTCAGATTGAGATTAAGTGATTTGCTTAGGATCACACAGCTATTAAGAGTTCATGGTCAAATTGAACTTTTAAATTCAAATTATTTGCTCTCTCTACTGCATCACCTAGCTGTCCCACTGCTAAGCCTGTACCCTAAAGAGAGAAAATTAGAAAAGAAGAAGAAAAGGAATAGGTTCCATATGTACAAAAATATTTATAGCAGCTTTTTTTTTAATAGTGGCAAAGAACTGAGAACTAAGGGATTGTCCATCTTTTGGGGAACATCTAAGGAAATTATGGTATATGCATAAGGAATATCATTGTGCTGTAAAAAATGAAGGGAAAGCGCCATAGAAATTTGAGACTAAAGTAAATTAAAGTGAGCAGAATCAGAAAACAATAACTAAATGTTTATTATTTGATTAAACACTGAGATCCAATATAGCCTCATCATGAGGAGGCCAGACTGTTTCAGTTATTAAACTGGTCTGAACGATCAACACAATTATCAACTATTATTTTAGAGAACTGATGAAGAATGCTGTCCAACCTTATGATAGAAAAGTGATGGACTAATATGCAGAATTAGAAATATATTTTTCCATGTGGCTAATATAGGATATGGTTGGTTGAGGTAGGCTTAATTTAATTCAATGATTTTATATTTCCCTGGGAATTGAGAATGAGAATGGAGAGGAAGGAGAAAAAGTGGGGGAGGAAGAGCTTGATAATTTTTTTTAAAAAATGCCTCAAACTGAGGAGTTTCTCTTGGTGGCAATAATGAGTCAATAGAATTCACTGAATTAGGAACACCATGGTCATAACTATGCTTAAGAAAGATCATTCATACAGCTGTGTGGAAAATAGAGGGGAATAGACAGACAGTTGAGGTAGGGAAATGAATTAGGAGTTTCTTATAATAGTTCAGGCAAGAAATGATGAGGGAATAAACAAGAGTGGTAATTGTGTGAGTAGAAGAAAGGGATAGATATAAATATAATGTCAAATAGAGTCCTGAGGTTTTAAACCTGGGACACTGGAAGGAACATTTTATGCAATATTTACAAAATGTATAACATAACTAAGACATGTATGTTATATAAATGTTATGTTTCCTTACCATTTCATTATATATTTTAATAATAAGCAATTATAAGCAATAAAGCTTAATAAATCATTGATAATAATATTCTTATGCTAAGACTTTGTATGCATTGATTCTAGTGGCTTCCAAATATTTACCATAGCATTTAGATAATAGACTTCCATTTTTTGTTTTTGTTTTGAGGTTTTAAAATGGTCATTATATTCTTGATGAATTGTGCTGTAAAAATTAGCAAGCATTTCTAATGACCTAAGAAAGAATATATAACTTGATATTATTATATGTGTGGTTGATAATAATCAATTATCATATTTAACTCTTGTGTTATCTTCCACCTAGCATAGAGGCCATGATACTGTTTTAGCCCTGCTTAGTTTAATCATACATTTCCTTATTCCTCAAAAAATCCTGAGATACCACTCTGCTTTAATGTGTACTATGCAACTGTGTGTGTGTGTGTGTGTGTGTGTGTGTGTGTGTATTTGCATATAGATGTGTACTTTTGGAAAAGGTTATTTGCTAAAAATCTTTTTAGACTGCATTTAATGTGGATCACACTCTTCTGTGTTGTAAAAATATTGTCATGGTTACCTGGAAAACAGCAAGAAACAGTTGGGGAAAGTGAAAGTCCAAATATTTTTTGAATGGAATTGTTAATAGAAATTAAAGATTATAGACAAAGGGAAGAAGGAAAGTTGGGGTGGGTAGAGAGTAAAAAGAAAGAAGTTAGAAGAGAATTAATAATTGTACCTGCTTTAAAATAAAACATTGCCAAGTCATTTTTTCTTGTATGCAGTTTCATAGTTATTGGTCTTAACTTGCTGAATCTTGGAGAACTACTTTATTTAAGTAGCTCCTCATCGTTTCAGAATAAATCCAAAGGGAGTGAAATTGTGCTCTCTTACTTAGCTCCTTTTCAACAAGAAATAAAATGAGAACATGATTCTATGTCAGAAGGGATACTATACGAATGCACTTATTTGTTTATTTTTCTTGAATATTTGCCTATTGCTTCATGGGAAACTGCTGATTTCATTTGATTGTTCACTTTCATGCTCATTAAATTTAGTGCATTCTACTCTTGTTAAATATCTTTTCTCCTCAATTTAGCATTGAGATCAATGGAGATGGTTGAATTCCATTTGTTTTATTCCTAGTTAAAGCAAATAATCACTAATAAATTATAAGCTTTGACTTTTAAATGTATAGGTAACTGCTGTGAAGTCCCCAAATAAGAAACTGATATTGCTTAACTGGAAGGAGCAACCTGTAATATTCAGATTGTAGTAAATTTTTTTCTCTGAAAAGTTAGGAAAAAAAAGATGGAAAGAGGATTAAATAAGTTAGCAATTAATTTCAAATAAATTATTTACCACTATAACAGTGAGTGTGATTAGATAAAAATGGGAAGCTTTTTTTTTTTTTAACCTCTACTTCTAATCACCATGGAGATTGTCTATGACTGATTTCTCGATAGTAACCTTCACAATTGTTTTTCTAGATCTATGATGGTTATTCATGCTTTATTAGCAAATCTGTTCTCTAGGGAACAATGCAATGTCTGTCCTGTTCATATCATGGAAGATAAATGGAACAGATTTGATCACAATCCAAACTAGATTAAAATGTAATTGGGAAATCTTTAACAAAATGAAAAACACAATAAAATATAGATACTTTTAATATATAGTTTCCTAAGTCAATATGTGGTCCTTATATATGGCTTAGTGGCCCTATTGCTGTTAAAGTTTGATACCACTAGACCATATAAAGAAAAATCAGAAATAATCTTCAATAACCCTATGTTGTTATAAACCTGAGAATTAAAGTCACATGGAAGAAGGGATCACCATTTTGCATTAATTACTAAGAAACTCTAAAAGCAGTTTGAAAGAAATTAGATTTAGAGCAATGCCAGTTATTTTTTTAAGTGAGAAAAGAGGTCAGTAATATAAACAACCAAGGCTATAATGAGAATTTTCAGTCACATGAATAATTGCAAGGAGAGACAGAGAGAGAAGGAAAGAGGAGATAGAGAGACAGAAAGACAGAGGAAAGACAGACAAAGAGAGACTGAGGAGGAAGACTGTGTGTGTGTGTGTGTGTGTGCGTGTGTGTGTGAGAGAGAGAGAGAGAGAGAGAGAGAGAGAGAGAGAGAGAGAGAGAGAGAGAGAGAGGGAGGGAGGGAGGGAGGGAGGGAGGGAGAGAGAGAGAGAGAGAGAGAGAGAGAGAGAGAGAGAGAGAGAGAGAGAGAGAGAGAGAGAGAGAGAGAGAGAGAGAGAGAGAGAGAGAGAGAGAGAGAGAGAGAGAGATTCTCTCTTCATCAGAACCCTCAGTTGCCTTGGTCCCTCTGATTGGAAGACTGAAGGATAGGGTAAAAACCCTTTCCAAGAGGCTCCTTTTGTTGTGAGGATTCAGAATTCTCAGCTATTCATCCATTTCCCACCAGTTGTTTTATTATCTATTCCACTATCATCATGCCCCAGTGCTGGGTGTCCTCTGGAAACTCCTTTGCACCATTTTTAGTTTTCTCTGATTTATTATCATTCCCTATTAGATTGTGGACTCCTTAAAGGCAGGAACTATCTTTTTTTTTTTTTTTTTTTTTTTTTTTTTGATATGAGCATCTTGTTGCATTGGTGTATAGTATGCATATAATGTGTACTGTTTTGTATTGTTGTATTGTACAGATAGACACAGAGGTACAGATCACATAAGAGAAAATAAATTATTACATAAGTATTTTTCATATAAAATCATAGATATAAAATAAAGAAAAATATCAATTGAAAAAAATAAAAAAATTTTGTATTAAACAAGTGACTGTTACCAAATATGTATATATACATATATATGTGTATATGTCACAAATATGGAAAACCAAGAAATAAAAGGTAATAGATAATAGGAATCAATAGATAAGTGTTCAAAGAGTAGAAGCAAACAATTCTGAAAATAGGAACATCAAACTACTAATAAACATGTGAAAAAGTTTCTAGAATATTAATAATGAGAAAAATACACATTAAAATAACTCTGATGTTTCATCTCATAACTAGCAAATGGGTAAAATAACAAAAGATGGAAAAAGTCATTATTGGAGGAGTTGCTTAAAGTCAGGCAAAACTGAAGTGTTCTGTAAAGTTACAACTATTTCCAACACTTTAGGGCTGTTCCACTTGATTCTAAACAGTTTGATATAGTAAATAGAACACTGGACTTGAAATTAAGAAAATTTTCTTTTGCCCCAGACATCTGTTAGCTGTAGAACACTGTGTAACTTGATAATAATTTGTATTCATATAGTACTTTACATGTTAACTCACTTAATTTGTTTTTGTAATCTCTTCCAAGTTCAGTTTTCTCATCTGTAATATGGGGATAGTAATAGCATTTGCCCCAGAGGTTGTAGTGATCATTAAATGAAATAATAGATATAAAACACTTTGCAAACTTTGACTTGCTATATAAATATTTGCTTTTATTATGACTTCTTACCTCCAATTCTTACTGAATTGGAGCTTTTCTCTTGAAACCTGGATAATCCATTTTCCCCTCAGTAGTAATTGAACTAGAAGACTCCATTGCCCCTTCCATACTATCCTTCCATGACACTTTAAGATTTTCTTTTTTAGAGAGGTCAAGTAAGGAAAGAAGATATTTTAAGCATTCTTTCATTCTCTTTTTCAAATGTATTTTTTGTAGCCATTACAATTACAACTCACCTGGCAATGATTAAATTTGAGACACATTTGTTTCTTATAATCATCCATAATTCTTAGTTTGTGGCCCATAGTACCCTATGGTTTTCACTCCAAAGAGTGAAATATTATTTATTATATAATATTATATTATAGGTAAAAATATTTACCTATATGTACATCCTATGAAGAGGTTAATGCTTCTTCTCATGATAATTAGTAGTGTTTCTCGAAGGCATATTTTTTTAATTTAAATTTTCTTTTCTTAACCCTGAAGTCAGGAGAACCTGAATTCAAATCTGATCTCAGAAACTTAACACGTCCAGCTGTGTGACCCTGGGCAAGTCACTTAACCCCAATTGCCTCAGGAAAAAAAATTCTTTCCTTTTTATTTTAATAGTACATTATTTGTCAAATTACATATAGAGATAATTTTCAACATTCATTATGGTAAGATTTTGAGCTCCAATTTTTTTTCTTCCTTATTTCCTCCCCGCTCAAGACAGCAAGCAATCTAATATGGATTATGCATATATAATAATTTTAACATATTTTCATATGAATCATGTGGGGAAACAAAACAAAACGAAACAAAATGAAAATAATATGCTTTGATCTGCATTCAGTTTTCATAGTACTTTCTCTGGATTTGGATATTATTTTCCATCACAAGTTTATTGGAATTGTTTTGGATCACTTTATTGCTGAGAAGAGTTATCTACCTTAGTTAATCATCAACATGGTATTCTAAATGTAAGCTAGATGGCAGAATTTCTATGTGATCCTAGAATATTGGGGAACCACTGAAGTTTGAGAGTGAGATCCTTAGATGAGAATCTGAACAAAGGTGATGGCTTTTCATTATTTATTCTGTGGTCCATCTAAATTTAACTTAGCCTCCTACATAATTTCTCAATCTCATTCTACTCTTTTACACCTTTGCAACAGTTGTCCCTCAATCCTAAAGTGATATTTTTTTCACATTTCTCGACATTTCTCTTCCTCCCAGGGCTAATTTAGCTACTGTTGTTCCCAAGTCTTCCCTCATCTTAGTTCTGCCTACAATAAATTAGTTCTCCCTCTTTCAATCTCTCATATCACTGCAACCTGTTCTTTCTATATATATGGTATTATCATGTGTTATCATGTTACATTATTATATGTTACTGATCTGTTAAGACTTCAAACTCCATGAAGGAAGAGGCTATTTACCTTCATCTTCATATCTCCAAAGCATAGTAGTGATGAGGTCCTGGCTAATCAGGTGAACTTCAGCCGAGAAAGTCTGAATCACTTGAAGAAATCTGGAAGCCTAGCTGTCTCTGAGGCAAGCAGGGAGGAGCACTGATAGGATCACCTTAGCCTTAAGTGGACCTTTTGCTCTTAAGTAGGCCTTTTATTGCTTGCATTGACAACATCATCATGACCCCACAATTTATTGTATCCTATCAGACAGTGAAGTTGTGATGTCAAATCCCTGAGGTATTTTCTCCTACAAAAAATTTGCTCATACTGCAGAGCTTCCATAACTCCTTTTTAGGGCCAGCTCACTAGTCATAGCTATACTCTGCTTCATAGTTTATTTCTCCTTGTTACACCTATCTTCTCCTCCATTATGGGGTTAATCCACTTGCTAAATGTAACAATGAGTAACTTCTCTATGAGTTTAACCTGTGAATCAATGGTGTACTCCTTATTGTAGCTAACTCCTTTTAGGGTTAGTCAGCTAAATTCTTTTGCAATTTAGCCCACTCTTAGCAATGTAATAAAAGTTTTGACTCTTCATTCTGAAAATATCTAAGATGTCTGCAAATTCTTTTGAGATAACTTACAACACTGACCCATAACCTCAAATATATTTTGGGGTGTCACCATTTTGATGGCTAACCCTATCATTTGTTGACTCAGTGGGGAAGTCTGAGTGCATCTCATAACCTCAAAAAAAGCAGTTTAAAGTATTTACAGAATGAACAAGAGGCATGATATTCTCAAGCCTTTAATAAGATAATTTTTTTTTTGCTTTATCAACTATATCTCAAATACTATAACATACTTAGAAGTAAACTATAATAGTTAATACCCTGGTCTCCACTTTTAAGTCAAGGTATATCACATTTTTTTCTGTCCCTCAGACTTTTCTAATATCCTGAAGGATTTTCCAGATTCCATGTCATTTGATTCCAGGACCCTTTGATGTTGTTCCCTCAACTTTAGGGAGCATCTTGTATGGCAGTTCCATTTGCCACTTAACAGTTGCATTTGGTTTTCTAAAGGGATATTTACTTTAAATGAAAAGAAAGAATAAATTTATAAACATCTCATTCTTTAATATCTTGGAAGTCATAATCTCCCTTCATACACATGAGGCATCTCAGTCTGTGAAGAAATAAAGTAATTACTGTTACAATTTAACTCAATTCTTAGATAGCAAGTACAAAATTAAAATCCACCTTGAGCTTGAGTTCCAGGCACTATGGCCTGGAATTTTGTTTCTAAGTTTTCCATGGTATAATTCTAGGTGCAGGGATTCTATCACCTATGTTTCAAAGTGAAAGATGCAAAGGAAATAGACCAGAACACAACCCCAAATCCATTTATAAGAACCATGGGGCCTAAAATGTGGGAGGCAAGGTAGTTCTTTCCTTTACCAGTTCAATTAGTACTATTTGTACTGGGGGTGAACTTGGCCTTTTACTGCCATAGGGAAAGAAGAAGGCATCAGAGAGACAGAGACAAAGACAAAAAGGAAAAATTTGTCTGTGAAAGAGGAATAGGTTATTTTGCTAAATTATCTGCATCCTCATATTTGGAACTCCCTATCTCTATAGTTTAAAACAAAACAAAATGAAACAAATGAAAGAATTTTACCCCCTTGAAACTTGATTCTTGCTTAAGCTAGGAGACTAGGAGGATACCTCTTTTGAATACTCTTTCCCTAACAAAAGAACTGACAGGATTTAAGGGGAAAAACTAAAACAAAAGAACAAGTCAATGAAGGAGTAATCAGATGCTTAGGAAAATGATGAGTTTGTTTATAAGAAAGTAACCTATTCACTTTACTGCAGGCAGTTTGGAATTATTGAAACATTAAATAATCCTGCTTACAATCATTAATAAATTTGCCCAGAATTCTTAGGCAGTTTAGTGTTAGAAGTAATATAGTATGAAAAGTTGTTCTGTATTAAAGCATCTCATGAGAAAGTACAATTTCATTTTTAGTTATTAAAAAATCTCTGAGTTATTGCTAACGTTTACTTGCCAAGGCTTTTTTATTTGTTATTCATAACAATTTACTATACTTATATTTATTACCTTTTGTCAACTTGGTTAGAGCACAATGCCCTTTTACTCTTTATGATATTGGATGTATATATTAGAAGAAACAGAGAGTTGCCTTTGTAAAATGAATTAAATTTTTTAAACTTGAAAAGAAAACATGGTTTTATTAAATATAAACAGTTAGGATACTAATATTATTTTATTTTTTCCATGAGCTGATATTGAATTTTGATAGTTTTTTGACCTTCTTAGTTCATTAGCAACCCCCCAAAAAAACCTAAAACCCCAAAACCAAATAAACCCCAAACCAATGCACATTGGTGTCATCTGAACATGAATAAATCCTGCTATTTTTTGCAATTAGAAATCTCAATTCAATTATCATAGAGTGTAAATGCCTCATAACAGAACAAAGCTCAGATAATTAATCTATTCAATCAGTTAACTAATCTAATAAATTCAAATGAAGTTTCATACTCATAAAAACAAGTCCTTACCCTTGTGTTTAGGTTTGAAACCATTCAAGATAATGTATATTGAACATCAAGGATCAATGACTTCATGGACATGACCATTTGTGATTTTGCCAACTGTCAAAAATATAGATTGTAGGACATCTTACCCAACTACCTCATTTAATGATGGTGATGATATTTATACAGTGCTAATTTGAAAAGTCCTGAACAAATAGTACCTCTTTTATTGTCACAATGACTCTGGAATATGATTCTATTATTATTCTCATTTTACAGATGAGGAAATTGAGGCAGAGATTAAGTGATTTGTCTATGATCATATTGCTCTCAAGATAGCTAGATGACATAGTGAATAAAATGCTGGGCCTCAACCAGGAAGACTCAGCTTCCTGAGTTCAAATCTGACTTCAGACACTTATTAGCTGTATGACTCTGATCAAGTCACTTAATCTTGTTTGTCTCAATTATTCATCTGTAAAATGAACTGGAGAAGGATATTTCACTCAAGTATCTTTACCATTAAAACTCCAAGTGCAGTCACAAAGAGACTGGTACAACTCAACAATAACAAAACATTACAATTAAGTGTCTGGGGCTGAATTCAGATCTTTTTAACTCTCATCCCAGTGCTCTCTCCACTGCAAAATTAATGTCATAATTTTAAAGATGTAGAAACTAATGCCCAGGCAGATAAAGATGTGCCCATATAGATCATAAGTAATTTTAAACTCTTTTCTGTGGCAGAGACTTGAATCCAGGTCTTCCTGATTTTATGTCTAGAATATAATTCTCTCATATACACTATAGTGAACATGTTTTTAAAACATAAACTAATTGAATCAAAATACCTGTCATGTTTAAGACTAAATTCATTAAGAAATGATTCTTAGAGTGCATAATTAAATGTATTTCCAAAAATATATATTTTTCAGTTTCATCATTTTTACGTGCTGGTTGAAACTGATGCTAAAGATAAGTAGAAATGTATTTTAGGTGTCATGGTTTTCCTGTTCCCACAAGAAGAGCCTCAAGCTATAACATGCAGCTTTTCTCCCTGGTCCAATTATAACAGGGCACCTATGTTGTGGTGATGTATTTATACATCCTCAAAATGATCCACATAGCCACAGAACAAGAGTCTGCACATACATAGGTTTGCACTTACTAATGAGTTTTTCAACTGTTATACCAATCTATCTGACAGAATTTTCTCTCTAGAGGTCAATTATATGAGGGGAAAGGGCAAAAAGAACACATTTTAGCAGTCATGCTAATAACTTCAATTTTACCCTTCTGTCAAAGAATAGGTAACTGAATGGATCTGGAAAACTATCCTCAAAGAAACACTGTGCATGCAATTAGATTTTTCAACTAGTGGAAGTTTTGGCTTATCAAGAATGTTACCAGAGCTTTCTTTTCTCCAGAAGTATTAAAAATCTAAGAATGGAAGTTAGGACTTCTATATAGTGAATTGACCCTATTCCCATCAAGTACCTTTCAAAGCCTTTTAGAAGAACTATAAATCCCATTATATATGGATATACTTTCTGATGCTCACAAATAGTAGAAAGTTCAGAGATGAGCATGAAAATTTCCAAGAGAATATCTGATTTTGAGTTTTCTGTGCTATTTGTTGTGAATGGAACTGTCATTCATTGTCTTACAAATAAAGCTATCCTGTTTTAATGCCAGTTGGAATTTTTTCCTACTATATATAGAGAAAAAGGGATTTTCTTCATTTTGTTGTTTTGTTGGAGGCCAAAATCTGATTTGTGGTTTGGCTTCCCAGGTTTACTAAAAGAATCAAGTTTTGTGACTACTATATTATATGAATATGAGTTATATTTATCATTGCTTCTGCTGGATACCAGCTTTATGAACTTGAGAAAGTCACTTGAAATTTTTTAATGCTCCAGAAGAGAAAAACAAGTTCTTGATTTACATCAGAAAAGGGAGCCTTCACATTAATAAACGGACCAATAAAGTAATAGGTACACAGAAATTATCCAGTTTAGCTCCAAAATTTTCCATTTGCATAAACAAGAGCCTATAAGGAGATTTGTCTAAAGAATTGTCAAGTTAATGACAAGGTAGGCCTAGAACTCTAATCTTCTATGAATTAAGTATTTAAAATTATAATGTAAAAATTGGATAGAATTAAATAAAACTTTCAGTTTTAGTTTTTAGTTTAGTTTTAGTTGTCGCTAAAATTTTCATTCTTTTCCCCTATATTTCCAAAATCATTGGATTTAGATTTGACTTTAGGCCCAGAAAATATTTAGAGATAAAGTAGCCATAGATATTGTAGATGAAGAGCTTAGTCCTTAAAGGAGAAGAGATTTATATAAGATCATACAGTTAATTAGAGGCAGAACTAGAATAGAACTCAGATCTCCTTAAAGATCTTTTTTTTTTTTTTTTTTTTTTTTTTTTTTTTTAAGCTAGTTATATCTGAAAAATCAGCCAAGTGAAATGTCATTAAAGTAATTTTTTTTAGTAAACACCTTGAAAATGAGTTTCAGTGAAAGTATTTTATTGAAGACATACTTAATGCATTTCAGATTATTTTCTTCTACAAATCTAGCACCAGATAGTATGTCCAATGAAATCCAGTTTGCTAAAAATGATTAGGATGAAAAAGCTATTTTCCTTAAGAATTTTACAGGACTCCTATATACAACTATTGTCATCACCATATTAAAAAAGAAATGAGAACCTTGATTATGAAAAATATTGAGGGATCTCATTAATTCCTATGTCATTGAAGATTTTCAGTGAGATACTGAATTAGCATTTGTCAGGGCTATTCTATTCACTCATTCATTATTTATTCATTTCATCAAATATTTATTGAGTATTTAATATGTTCTACATTCTGGGGGAAATAACAGAGGTCAATGGAAAGACTTTTGAACTTGTCACCTTAGGACCTGAGTTCTAATCTTAGGTTGTTATATTTATTATTACCTGTGTGACCTTGGACTAGCCAATCAATGTCTTTGAATTTTCTTACTTGTAAAATAAGTGGATTGGATTGACCTCTAAAGTCCTCTAACTTCAAAGAATTTTTATAGATATAGCAGAAGGAGGTAGAAAACAACACAAATAGAAGCAAAGAAAAGGCATATATAGCATTGTGCTACCAGATGATTCTATATTTCATTATTGGCAAACTTTTGATCCATGCCACCTAATGTGCCCACAGAATACTCTAAGATTTTAATTCACAATCTGTGATCTCACAGCAGGGTAAATCAGACATAGGAAACAACATCAACAACATTATTTTCCTTTTTGCATAATATTTTTTTCTTTATACCCCAAACAGATTTGGATTACTAGTCTTTTAAGATCATATTCATTGCATTTATCTTGTGTGTTATAAATTACTCGAGGACAGGGATTTTTTGCTTTTTCTTTTTATTTCTAGGGCTTGCCATAGGGCCTGGATCATAGAAAGAAAGCTATCTTGGTCTTTAATAGCTAGATTTCTATTTTAAGGACTATGCCTTAAAACAAAATTACTCTGATTCTTATTGATTGGTCACCAATAGGTCCCAGGCCAAGTTCCATATAGTCATTTGAGTCCTTACTCTAAAAGAAGACTTTTCCACTCCCTCTTAATTTATAATTTCCTTTGAAGATTATTTCCAATTTATCTTATGTATAATAAATATACAACTAATTGTACATATTTGTTTGTAAATTTTCTTGCTCCCCCATTGGATTGCAAGCTCCTTGAGAACAGAATCTGTCTTTTGCCTTTCTTTGTATTCCTAGTGCTTAATTTAGTATCAGATACATAACTGATGCTTATTAAATATTTATGGACTCTTCTAGGCTCTGTGGTGGCACAATATTATTAGGTTTGTTCACTCTCCATCTGCAAAGAACCTTACCTTGTAGCTAAGAAAAAGTATGTCAAATGAACATTCATTATTCTTAATCATTTTTTTCCTAGTTAGATCCACCTACCTAGGAGATTACAAACAAAACATTTTTTAAAAGTGGAATAACATAAAAATTGTTTTAATTTCTTGGTACAACTCATTCCTTTATAAAGGCTTCCTTTGATACTCATTTGGACATGACACAGACTAATTTCTTGAAAAGTATGTCACCAAAATACAAGATCTAGCAGCAGATTGTACCAAATAATTTAAGCTTTGAATATGGGTTGGATTTTTGTCACTTGAATACTAGAAGACCAGAACTCAGTGAAGTTCATCACTGGAAAACTGACTACTAGGTAATTTTTTTTTTTATTATAGCTTTTTATTTACAAGATATATGCATGGGTAATTTTTCAGCATTGACAATTGCAAAACCTTTTGTTCCAATTTTTCCCTCCTTCCCCTCTCCCGCTCCCCCAGGTGGCAGGTCGACCAATACACGTTAAATATGTTAAAGTATATGTTAAGTACAATATATGTATACATGTACATACAGTTATTTTGCTGCACAAGAAGAATTGGATTTTGAAATAATGTACAATTAGCCTGTGAAGAAAATAAAAAAATGCAAGCAGACAAAAATAGAGGGATTAGAAATGTTATGTAGTGGTTCACACTCAATTCCCAGAGTTCTTTCACTGGGTGTAGCTGGTTCTTTTCATTATTGAACAAATGGAACTGGTTTGGTTCATCTCATTGTTGAAGAAAGCCACGTCCATCAGAATTGATCATCATATAGTATTGTTGTTGAAGTATATAATGATTTCTTGCTCCTACTCATTTCACTCAGCATCAGTTCATGTAAGTCTCTCCAGGCCTTTCTGAAATCATCCTGCTGGTCATTACTTACCGAACACTAATATCCCATAACATTCATATATACTACAATTTATTCAGCCATTCTCCAATTGATGAGCATCCACTCAGTTTCCAGTTCTACCCACTATAAAAAGGGCTGCCACAAACATTTTTGCACATGTGAGTCCCTTTCCTTTCTTTTAAGATCTCTTTGGGATATAAGCCCAGTAGTAGCACTACTGGATCAAAAGGTATGCACAGTTTGATAACTTTTTGAGTATTGTTCCAAATTGCTCTCCAGAATGGCTGGATGTATTCACAACCCCACCAACAATGCGTTAGTGTCCCAATTTTTCAGAACCTTTGACTGTAAAAAATGTTTTCCCAGTTTCTTGTTTCCCTTCTAATCTTGCCTGTATTAGTTTTGTTTGTACAAAAGCTTTTCAATTTGAATAATCAAAATTTTCTATTTTGTGATCAATAATGACCTCTAGTTCTTCTTTGAGCACAAATTCCTTCCTCCTCCACAGGTCTGAGAGGTAAACTATCCTATGTTCTTCTAATTTATTTATAATCTCATTCTTTATACATAGATCATGAACCCATTTTGACCTTATCTTGGTGTACAGTGTTAAGTGTAGGTCAATGCCTAGTTTCTGTCATACTAATTTCCAATTTTTCCAGCAATTTTTTGTCAAAGAGTGAATTCTTATCCCCAAAGCTGGGGTATTTGGATTTCTCAAAGACTAGATTATTTAAGTTATTGACTATTTTGTCCTTTGAACCTCACCTATTCCACTGATCATACTAGATAATTTTTTAAAATTTACATTTTTTTTTCTTCTAGAGCAAATTTTGACAATTGTTTGTGAAGACACATAAAATTTAAACTAGTGGAAGATGTACCAATAAAATTATCTTTGGTCTTTCGACAAATGGAAATCAAATTGCATTGATGAATGCCATTCTGAGAAGGGTTCCATAGGTTTCACCAAACTACTAATGGAAGCCATGAAGAAGGATAAGTACTCTGGCTCTAATTAAGTGATTTTACAAAAGTGTGGTTGAAAAAAGGGAAAAGACCTTAAGTTTGTATTCTAATATCTGCTCATATTAAAACTGAAAAGAATTCTTATGAAGCTATGCATCCAGCTAAATATTATTTTAGAACTTTAAATAATGGCAGAATAGTAGTTTTGGGGTGTCACTTGGAGATATATATTCTTATCCTAATCAACATACTAGTAGCCTATAATTAGTAAAGGACTAAATTTTTTCTTCTTCTTAAAATATAATTTATTCTTTTATCTTATCTTTAATTTTAATCTTGCCTTTTTATCTTATTTTGCATATAAAATCTCCGTGAAATAACTGAAAAACATACTCTGAATTTGCATATTTGGTACACCATAAAATTCCTTATGAAAGCCAAGACATCTTAACCTAGACCCCATGAATAGGGGTGGGGGGAATTACATTTTTATTTACTTTATATTTTTTCTTTCATAATCCTATGTATTTTATTTTATGCACCCAAAACATCATTATGAAAAAAGTTACATAATGTTCACTAGACTGCCAATAAGGAACGTGATAGTAAAAAAAGGAAAGAATGCCTGTTCTAAGTGCAGATTATATAGTGTATCTAGTCAAAATATCAGTGTTTTGTTTCTGTTTAACATGATTTTATTAGTGGAGGATTGGAAAGCACCAGATCATATATAATAGATATCATATATGCATAAATACTAGTGTTTTGACAAGAAGGAAGACATAGAATCATATGACATTGAATTTAGAAAATTAACTCCAAATTTGAGTATGTCACATGGAAGGAAAATCTGCTGATGGATTGCAAACATAGGTTAATGATCAAACTGAAATGTATCCAGAGAATGAAGGTGATGGTTGGCATGCCTTAGGGATTACTGCTCATCCTGCTTTTGCTTGACATCTTCATTGAAGTCTCTAAGAGAATAATCAACATGCTAATGAAATTCATAGCTGATACTAAAGCAAGTAAAATAGAGATGGGTGGGGAGGGGAAGAAAAGGCAGAAAAGAGAGAATAAAAAGATTCAATTAGACTTTCTTTCCTTTTAGCTAAATAGTTTTCTCTAATTATATATATATATATATATATATATATATATATATATATATATATATATGGTGTCTATTAATGCTTTATTAATGTCTTTTGCTTTTACAATGCTATTGCCTCCCCAGAGAATCCTCTCTTGAAAATAACTTAAAAATAAAATAAATCATCACAGCCACATGTTGTGATATGAGAGCCACCTGCCAGTGGCTGCTGGAGGGCTAACTCAGACCTATAGAATGCATCTTCTTCATGTGAGAGGAGAAGGAAGAGGATGATGATGATGATGATACAAGGAGACTGAGAGGCAGTTGCTGTTTTCTAAGCTCTCCACTGAGAGACAGTTGCATTGTCTGACCTCTCTCCTCTTCCCTCTTGCCTATAATTTATTTCATTTCCAATACACAAGGAACATCTGTGAAGGCTGCTTTGCAACTCCCTCAAGTGTTATAATTCACAGCTGTGAAGACTGTTGGAGAATTGACCTGCCCCTTCACCTAGGAATGGTCCTTAACAGCCATAGCCTATGACCTATAATCCTAATTGTGTATCACTTATTTTGGGATTATAAATTTGAACTTGGAAAGGATCTTAGAAAATACTGAATCAAAATCCTTCATGTTATAGATGAGAAACTAAAGCCAAAAGGGAAAGTTACTTTTCCAATTTCCCGCAGTACTAAGTGTGTGAAACTGAATTTGAATTTAGTTCTTCCGTCTTCAAGTCCAACATTGTATCCCATTCTACAGCCAAGATGCCAGTGTGATGCTCTGTTATTTTATATTTCATTTTCTTGATTCTACTTTATTTCTACAGCAGTTCATTTAAATCTTTCCATATTTATGTCAATTCCTCACAGTCATTTCTTGTGGTTTTCTGATATTCCATTATGTTCATATGTTGTCATTTGTTCCAGTATTCTCCAATCAATGGGCACCAACTGATCTGATCTTTTTTTTTTTTTTCCGGTTATTTTGTTGCCATCCAAAGTGCTGTTATGCATATTTGAATGGATATTTGAGACCATTCTTTATCACTGACCTCCTTCAGTTATATACACAACAGTGGAATAACTGGGACAAAAGATATGAATGGTATAATGATTTTTTTTTCTTACATGATTCTAAATTATTTTCCAGAATTGTTTTCCAGAATTGTCAGCCCAATTCACAATTTTACCAGCAAAGCATTAAAGTATGTCTTGCATTAGCCCCTCCAACATCGACTATTTCTTACTTTTGTTACCTTCTCAATCTGTTGTTTATGAGGTCAAATTTCAGAGTTGTTTTAATTTGCATTTATCTTGTTTATGATCTAGAACATTTATTCTTATACCTTTTTGTTCTTTGCATTTCTTCCTTTTAAAATTGTTTTAAATGACTTCCATCAAAGCTTAATATAACACATAAATTCTTCATTTTTTACATTTAAAATAATAGAAATTTTGCATTTATTTTTTCTTTTATAATAATAAGTTTAGATGAAGTGAGTAGAATTAGGACGTTATACAAAGTAACAGCAATATTGTAGGATGATCAACTTTGAAAAGCAACTCTTCTCAGAAATACAATGACCCAAGACAATTCCAAAGGACTGACTCATGATAGAAAATGCTATCCACAACTGGAAAAAGAACTGATTGAATCTGAATGCAGATTGAAGCACACTATTTTCATTTTTGTTGTTGTTTTTCCATTTAATCTGCTTCTGCTTTCATAGTGTGACAAATAAGGAAATGTTTTACATGATTGCACATAACTGATATCCAGTTGCTTACTTGTATTGAGTGAGGAGAGGAGAGAGAGGAAGATATGCAATTCAAATTAAAAAAAAAAAGAATGTCAAAACTTTCTTTACATGTAATAAGAAAAAAATGAAATACTATTAAAAATTAACTTTGGCCTCAACATGAATGCAAACATTACAGATACAAAGAGTAATGACCTGAAACAATTATCAGTTACATTTTCACAAAACTTTCAATAATGTTGCCACTGTTAGCAGGTAACTAATAAGATCAGTATTTGGAGTTATATTTTTTAACTTAAAAGAAATCTCATTTGACTTCTGATTCTTTTTGCCCTAAATTTCTTTTAGATATTAGACCTAAATATGATCCATGTTAAATTGCATGAATGGATGAGAGAGAGTAAGCTGGAGAAAATGATGATGCATTGGAAGCAGGAAATTATAATGAAAGCTCTAACATCAGCCTTGCAATATATTACATCTTAATATCTAGTCATTAGAGCACTGTGCCTCAAACAAGTAAGGAATAATGCTTGAAGGTTATTCATCACTCAATTTTCACAGCAGTGTATCAGCAGGAATTTATTTAGCACAGCCACTTGCATTATTTTGACACATTGAGAAAATTCGTTCCATTTAATTGGCCTTCAAACTCCCACTTCCACCAGTATGGTGTATTCATTTATTATTAGCTCACAAGATAAGGAGTGTGTGGCACACAGCAATTACAGTACAACTCTAGATCTGCAAAAATGCTTTCACCTTGCCTGCTTTATTCCATCTTTATTTCAAACCTTTTGCAGGAATAAGGAAAAGTCAACATTCTCAGAAAGTAGAAAGCCATTTCTGATGCAAATTTAGTCTAGACAACTTCACCTTCCCTGAAGAACAAAAAAATATACCAATGTGTCTTCTAGGAGAAAGAAAAAGGGAATAAGCATATATTAAGCATCTATTATGAACCATCTACTTTACAAATACTACTTAATTTGATCCTCATCACAATATTGGAAAGTAGGTACTACTGTTATATCCATTTTAAAACTGAGGAGACTGAGGCAGAGTGTAAGTGACTTCTAGCATTAGTAAGTGTCTTATATTGAATTTGAACTCAAGTTTTCTTGCCTCCAAGTTGTGTTGGATTCATGAGTCACATAGCTGCCTATCATCTCAGCAGCTGAAAATGATCTTTTGTGTGTGAGGTAACAGTGATAGAGTACAGTGCAAAAAACACTGGACCTGGAGCTAAGGCATATCAAGATTTGAATCCTATCTGTGACCCTTGCTAGTTCTGTCACCAGGGCAAGTCAAATAATATTTCCAAGCTTCAGCTTTCTCCTCTGCAAGATGGGACTCAGGATGGTAATGAGAATTAAATGAACTCATATGCATAAAATCTTCTGTGATTACAAATATTTCATAGTTTAGATTTTCTTTTGGGAAACATAATATAGTACTTTGCACAAAGAATACACTTAATACACATTTATTATTAGGAAGAAACAAGAAAACTTTAAAAAAATATTTGCTTTTCATCATACTTTTAATACATGTAATGACTATAAAGATTTTCACTTTTCTTTCACTATCCTACATCCATATGATAATTCAACAAGGAAACAAAATAGCCAACTATGGAGTGCTTTAGAGTGGATAACAGAAATCTGTGTTTTAGTTCTAGTCATAGATTTTACTAGATAAAAAGATCAGATCACCTGCAGGTACTTGAATGTTCTTTTCAGAATTTCTCTTTTTCTCTTTACTGATAAAGATGGACTACTTGACATAGTCCATAGCATATTAGACATAGAATAAAGAAGACTTGAACTCAGACCACTTCCATCTGACTTCCTTTAAAAAAATGAAAATAATGAAAATAATTACAATATTAGAATTCCCATTTCTATATTGCCTTACCATTTACAATCTTAAAGTAGATAATGCAATTATCATTATTCCCATTTTACAGAAAAGGAAATGGAGTCTCAAAGATGATAAGAGACTTACTTATCATCACAGAGGTGACCATACTCTTTCCCCTAACCTATGCATCATGTAATTAAAAAGAGAATTTTTGCAAACAAAAAACCCAGATACAATTCTCATGGTTCATTAGTTAATTGCCACATTTAAACAACTGCATTGTCTTTTATGAATTACCTGTTATTCTATAAAGTATTTTTAAATTCTGCTGATTAATAATATATATGATATATGATACTCCCTATTTTGAAGGATATAATACATTTCTACTATAGAGTTATGTAGAGATAGAACTTACAACCCCCTAGTCCTTTATGTTGTTTTTTTCTCTCTTCCCCTCCATTCCTCCCTTTCTCCCTGTCTCTGTCTCTCTGTTTCTCTGTCTCTCTCTGTCTCTCTGTCTCTCTGTCTGTCTCTCTCTCTCTAACACACACACACACACACACACACACACACACACACACAGAATTATAAGCAAAAGATGAATCAAATCAGTAAAATTGACTCATCAAAATGAAGTTGAACATTATAGACTGTTCTCAACCACAGTCTCCACATCTGTAAATAAAATAGAAAGGAGCATCTTCTCATTTCTTTATTGGGGACAAATTTGGTTATTATAATTTGACAGAATTCTGTTCCAATTGTTTTGTTGTTGCTCTTCTTTCCAAATTCTATTCCCCACTACACACTTGACCTACATCTTCACTTTCTCTACTTCAACCGCTCACAGATCTTGAAATCATTCTTACTGCATGTTTTATTCATATATGGAAGATTTCATTAGACAGTTTGATTGATAAGATTTTTCTAGTCATCATGTATATTCTTATTTTAGTTCTGATCACTTTACTTTGCATCTGTGTATATCTTCTAATACTTATTGATATTTATCATGTTGTTTCTCATGGTGCAATAATATGTACATGTTTATGTCACATTGTTGAGACTCTCTAGTCAATAACCTTTTTTATTTCTACTTCTGTGCTACAAAAATTGTTACTATAAATATTTTGGTGAATGTGGGATATTTATTTTTATCATTGCCATATATATACACCTGGCTAATGAATTTCACTATGTAAGTATAAAGGAAAAGTAGCATTCCTTCAAAATAAGAGAAATTATGACATCAGTAGAGTATAAATTCCTTGAGAATAAAAATTGTTTCATTTCTTTAAAAAATGTGTATGCTCTGCTTAGCATAGTACAAGGCATGTAGTGTTTAGTAAATGATTGATTGAATTCCTTTTTTAAAAAATTGCATATAATAGTAGGTATTTATATTATTAAATATAATTCTTTAGATGAAGTAGTCAATAGTAGAACCCCTCAAATTCTAGAATTATATATGACAGAAAATAGAACTTTATCTTTCTTTGATTTGTTCTACCTCCAAAGCCCAGTGATTGTTTAGTCCTCAACTCTCTTTGAGTGTTGTGATTATCATGAATAATACTATAAACAATAAACCCTGCTATCTCAAACATAGAGCTACTACATTTTTGGCCTACATGTTCACTTTCTCTCTTTTGACCTCTCATAGATCTTTAAATCATTCTTATTGTCTGTCTCAATCAGAAGAGGAAGATATTTAATCAGGTAGTTGATTGAGTAGGATTAAAGAGTTGTAGAATGGAGATTATGTGTGTGTATGATATTAAAGCCTATACCTACAGACAGTGGTGGATACATATATATGTCCACTGCATTTAAAACCTTTTTTTTTGAGGGATTGAACCAAAATTATTGTCTACCATAATTTAAGAAAGCATAAAACAGTTTACAAGATTTTTTTTAATTATACTTAAACCCCTGAGGAATTAATTAAATAGGATTTAGACAAATGAACACCAAAGCCAGAAGGTCATCTTGGATAAGCCATTTTTATTTTATAGCAATTGGCAGCCATAATTATAATTCTCTTATTTAGAATCTCCTGAATCTCAATGGAAGTGTTCATGTATTTAATTATGCATATGTTTAAAAAAAAAGCAGAAAAAAAGCACTTGTGTTGAGAATTCTTTTGCTTGTTAAAAATGTTGAGTGAAAATGATCATTAAAAATAAATTTAGGTGGAAAAGGTTTCTTTTTTTTTCTTTCTTTTTAAAAAATGTGACTACTCTAAGCTATATCACTAAGGAAGTTATAATTACTGAATTACTTTTAGTATATAGTTGGAAACATTTCAGTTTGTCTAAGCTAATAGAATTCTCCATCAAAGAATATCCTAGACATATGTATTTTCTTTGAGCAAATATAAATTTGAAATGAAAAGAGCACAACATTTGGTATGGTCAAATCCCAATCAGTAGGAAAATCTGCTAAAAAATGAAGCAATAATGGCGTTTTCTTGAAGAAATATATATTTAATCATGAAATATTTGATTTGGTTCCCAAAAGATCAGATAGTTGCTGAAGCTTACATTTATCAATAAAATTTAATACATATATAAATATTTTACTTATTTGTATCAATAAAATTAATCAATAACCACATAAATATTTGGATTCAATAAAATTACATATCTGGTGTTATAAAGATGTCTTCTAAGTAGCATTCCTGCAAACTGGACATCCAGCTTCTATGTGAATACCTCTCTGGTAACAGGAAACTCACTACTTCACAGGTAGTCCAGCATTATCTGGATTTATACAATTTATACAATTGAATTTATAGGAACTTCTCTTTCTTTAAAAAACAACAACAACAACAAAAAGTGTACTTTTCCCCTTTAAGCTGAACATCAATGAATGTGATCATTTCAAATCACCAAGAAGAACAATAAAAGATTATATCTGAAATTTAATGCCTGGCTTTCTTTTTTACTCTTTTCATTGTTGTCTTCCAGAAAGAGATCCTTTAGTTTTCACATGTTCTGTCACTGTTAGCATAATGCATAATATAATTCCCTTTAGATGTCTCAACAAAAGAAAGGCCTGATGATAGCAATCCTTGGTTTAAACCACAAGATTTTTCTAACTGTAAATGCTCAGAATCATTTTGGAGTTATAAATACTCATTAGCCCAGTAATGACTGCATGTTTTTTCTTGAACTTTTTGAAGCAGTTTTAAATTAAGCACTTTGGATTGATATTCAGCCTTCCTGGACTAAGTTATTAACAGTACTATGAATGCCAAGTAATAAAATTTAGCAATGTACTCCTTAATTCCTTTCACCTCCCAGGCATATGAGAATAGCAATTTATTTTTTAAATAAGGAAAATGCTTGAAAAAGGAAAAATAAACTTATAGAGGAAAGAGGAAATAAGAAGGGCAATATAAAGTGTTAGAAAGAAACTGGATTTCTCAGTGGAGAAGTGAGGGTTTAAAGAAAGGCATTGCCAATTACTGAACTACCTCAGTCTTTTGTCCTCCCTGTGCTTCAAATTCCTCATCTGTAAAAAGAAAAAAAAAAGTGGATTATGACCTCTAAATTCCTTAAGTTATAAATTCTATGACGGAAAAGAGGATATTGGCATAAACAAAATGTTCTCCTGCAAAAACATTATATTTACTTTAATAATATTCATTGTCTTTTGAGCTCCCAGGGCCAATATATCATTAAGGCACTTTGGGAAGGAAAACCCCCCATCAGTAAGACAGGGATTCATTAAAGGCTTTAAGTACTATGGCCAGAATATCTCTACTTTCACAAGTCATAACTGAATTCTAAATTTGGCTTTGGAAGGAAGGAAACAAACGTTAAGGTCTGTCATGTGCTAGGAATTTTGTTATGTGCTTTACAAATATTATTTCATTTGCTCCATATGCCCTTTAGAAATAATTTGCTAATAGTATCCCCTATTTTACATACGAGGGAAATAAGACTCTCAAGTTAAATGACTTACCTAGGGTAACATGGTTAGTTAGTATCTGAAGTTCAATTGAATTTAGTTCTTCCTGACTCCTGGCCCAGTGCTTAATTTACTGTACCACATGACTGTGTCACTTAAATTGTATAATCTCATCTACTCATGTTATTCCCTCTAGATCTTTGCTCTTCTATAAAGTGAAGAAATTAGAAATGCTGATCACTAAGCTCTTTTATAGCTTTAATAGTCTTAGTTTTGCTCACAAATAAAATCTAAAACATTTATTAAATGCCTCATCTATGTCAGGAACTAAGCTTGCCATTGTTTTCTTTATGATAACTCTTTGAAATAGGTGGCACAATTATTATATGAGATATGATTATAATGTAATGAGATGGATCCCATAAGACATATCATCAATCTTATGTGTTTATTATTATATTCACTTGGTGGAGTGTGCAGGGAGCCTATGCTAATCTTCTAAACAGGATCCCATTGAATGTCCACTTCCACATGTTGTTTTTACCATTTGTTAATTCATTTATTTTTTCATTCCTCATGTACTCATAAGGTGTTCCTTACACAAATTGAAACAGCAACCATCTTCATGACTTAGCAGATGATCTATATGTGCCTTCTTGGCAAAGAGGAAAAAAAATTAGATCCTTTCTTGGACACATTCTCATGATGTGATTCTGAGACTTTAGCCTGTCTGAGCTTTGAACAATAGGTGTATAATTTGTTCTGACTAAAAGAAGTTTGCCCATATTTGTTTTTCATTGGCATAACCTTTGAAAGCCCACAGTAATTCATTCAGTCAATAAATATTTACTTTGTTAAATTCTTACTATCTAGAAAGCATTCAATTGAACTGAATTTGATAATATTTATTATCCTCAAAGCTTTTTGTAAGATATCGTCCTATGTGGTGAGGATACACACAGCTACTAGTGTGCAGAAATAAAAAAATATATATACATAATATAAGCTAATTTAAAGAAAGAAATAGCATTCATAACTTATCAGATCAAGTTTGGATTTTCAGAGAGAGAGAGAGCTTAAGCTGGGTCTTGAAGGAAGATATGAGAAAAAAAGGGAGTGCATTCTAGAGTTAGAATATACGGGGATGGCTACAATGATGATCTTACCAAACAGCTAGTAGTCTAGCTTGACTTCCAGAGAAGGGAAAGTTGGAAAGGTATCTTAATGCCAAATCCTAGAGAGTTTAGATACCACAAAATTTGCATGTGATCTCATGAACAATAGAGTGCAACTAATGACTTTTAAAATAGAAGAGTGACATGGTGACTCTGCCTTTGAAAGATTATTTTGGCAGGTATGTGAAAAATGATTTGGGATGAATAAGACTGTAAATAATGGGAATAATTAAGATTTTTAAAAAATAGTTCAGGTAAGAAGCAAGAAAGGATTCCAACAGGGTGTTAGCTAAATGAAGAATGAAATATGAGTGAAAAGAAGAATAAACGTCTGTAATATTATGGAAGAGGGAATAGACTTTATGAAACTTGGCTACTTATCAAATGAGACAAGGGAAAGGAAATAGTAAGGGGTGATTGAAGCCTTGAGTTGGGATCTCTGGTAGTATAGAGATATCCTTGAAAGAAATAGGAATCTTGAGAGGAACATTTGATTTTTTGAGGAAAGAATCAATGAGAAAGATTAAAACACTCATTTATTTGAAAGGTATTCTGGTATAATGCAAGGCATGCTTTATCAACATTAAAAAGGACTTGGGTTCAAACATTGCTCTGTGGTTTACTTTCAATATGTTCTTGGATGAGTAACTTAGTTTCTGGCCTTTAATTTCTCAAATACAAAAGAAAGGGGTTAAAATAGGTGACCTTTAAATTCTCACCCAATTTTAAATGATCCTTATCTCACCCAATTGAGATAATCTTGGTCTTTCTCAACTCTAAATCTCTAATAAGCTGAGTTATCTCATATCTGAATTATTTTCATAATTCAAATTATGAAGTTGATTTGAGGGCTATTTTTTTTTTCTTTTATGTGTCCTAAGCATCAAAATGACTAGTAATAACTCTAGGATGATATCTTCTTTAGAGACAAAAAAGATCATTTTCTAGAAGAAACTCCAAGATAGACATTTAAAAAAAATTAATAGAGTATGTTATAGTAAATTTACTTTACCACAATTATATATTTAAAATATTTGATTAAGAAAAAATATAGATCCTATCCTCAAGAATGTTATCATCTAAAAAAATTAGATAAAATATTGTATCTAAACAAACCTTGTAAAGATAAATATATTAACAATCTAGTGAGATATTTTCTCTTAGTAAACTGAACATATCAGATATGTTGATTCCAAAAATTACAAACAAAATTGTTTTTTTCATAATTTCCAAGTATTTCCAACTTAAACAACATTACTTAAAGTACGAGGAACCTAGATTTTTAGAAGTTTAGAATAAACAAGTATTTATTTTTTCTCCTCCAATTTAAAAGCTAAACAAACAAAAAATTAATAACAAATATGCATAGAAATAAAGCAAATTGCAACAGGTATGAAACATAGAAAATATAATGATAAGGTAAAGATAAGAAGAAAAAAGAAGAAACTAGGAGGAGAAGTTAACGTTTTATATGGTGCTTTGCAAAATGTTTTACATTTGCAAAAGGTGAGATTGATACTGTTACTATTCCCATTTTACAGATTCATACATTGAGGTTTGCTCAGTATTACTAGCTAACATCTTAAGCAAGATTAGACATTTACTCATCTTGATTCCCTATAAAGTACTATAACTGCATCAACTTATCTACCAACCTATAGAAAGAGAAGATGAAAGAAAGGGCTGAAGAAAGAGTTGGGGAAATTTCTATTCAAAGAGCACAGGAGGAAACTAGCTAAACAGATTGAGAGGAAGCATCTGAGAGGAAAATCAGTTTCACAAAAGGCAGAGAAGAAGATAGTCTCAAATACTGCAGAGAATTCTGGGGACCCTAAAAGTGATTTCAGATCTTGGCTTTGGGGAAATCATTGGTAAGCTTGCAGGGAGATGTTTTAGTGATTTGCTGGATAGAAGTTATTCCCAAATTATAGGGAAGTGAGGAATAACTGAGTAGTGGGACAATAAGAGCCATCAAATGTAAACCAACCTTTCTAGATAATAAGAATCACATTAGACTGTAGGTCTCCTAATATCCAGTTGCCTGAAACATTGCTTAAAATACTTAGTTCCATTCTTTTAATTTGATATTCTTTTTCTTCTTCTTTTTATTTAGTGTATTTTCAGTGAATAAGCTACCTCTGCTCAGGCAATTTATATATCACTAAAAGAAAGGTAATTCTAGGTTTTTAATACTTTTTGTTGCCATTAGTGATACCATGCATTAAATTATTTAAAAGAGCCCCATTCTTGGCTGTAGTAGTTGCTGAACCAATTAGTAAAATGCTCAGGTTTTGAAATCCCTCTTTCAAAGTCCATTCCTTATAGATATTAAAAATAAGTCTGTCATGCAATCACAGCTGAGACCTTCCCTCTCTCCACCCTTCCCCCTTTGCAAAACACTTATTGGATATAGTTGTTCCCAAGAGGAAAGGGGGAGTCTGAATTGATATCTGAATGACAGGGCACTGTTGACATATATTTAAGCAGTGCCAAGATTTCCCTTATTTTTAAAGGAAGTTTCAATGGCAGGTCTCTCTCTCTCTCTCTCTCTCTCTCTCTCTCTCTCTCTCTCTCTCTCTCTCTCTCTCTCTCTCTTTTAACAGGAAGAGAAATATTATTAGGTAGAAATAAAATGAAAAGAAAGTGGTAATAAAGATATTTTGCTTCACTTTAAAGAGAGACAAAATGTTTATTCTACATAAACAGCTTTCTTTCAAGATCACTTATCAATAGTAAATACATGAAAACAGTGTTTTCTTTGTGTTGCAGATGACAATATATTATCACCAGAATAATCATCTGTCATCTTGTGAAAGGACTGTATACCTTTGGAATATTTATAAAATGAAAAACATACCTGACAGATTGCATTCAATTTTTTTGCACATGCAAGTAGATTACATTTTTACTTCACTTCAGCATGCTGTTGCAAAGTCAGAAAAAGTAAGTGTAGTAGTTCAAGATGCCTTTGGCTTGCAATAAATAGTAAATGAAAACAATATGGGTAAGTTATTTAATACAGTTGTAATCGATTGTCGCTGTTGCCTTTCCGGTCAGGTTATTTTGCAGGAGCAGATTTTTAATTAAATAAATAGCTGGGTCTGCAGGCAGGTGTGCTCTGGCAAGCAACCTGCCCTGGGATTTGGTTTTCAGTAGTTGCTTGGCAACACAACACAGACAGGCTCTACACAACAGCTGGACCCTCTGTTTGCAGCCAGCAGATGCTCATACCTCAGAGAATGGTATCAGCAATAATGGTCTGAGAATAATGGCTTGGGAAGCTCCCTAATAAACCAAAAACAAGTCTGTATGATAAAGATCAAAAGCATTTCAGACTTATATATTGGCTTTAATTTGTCTTTAATTCTACTACCAAAATCAAGAAAATGGAATGAAGATTCCAAAGACACTAAATTATCACTTTGTCTTGAAAAATAATAATAATAACTTGCTAGTATTAATATAGTTCTTTAAGGTTTATAAAGTTATATAAAACATATTTACATGCATTGTGTATGCATATACATGTGTAAAATTTATAAACATGTGAAACATTTCTTGTGTATATTTATGTGTATTTATTGTATATAACACATGTCTACACACATAATTTATATTCCAAACATATATCACACACATGTACATTGTACTCATGTATACATATATGTATGTTGTTTACTGTGTGTATATCATTTAGTATTTGGGTTATGCATTATATGTATATATATATATATGATAAATTTAATATACTATATATATACATATACAATGCATAATATTCATAACAACCCAATCATTATTTTTATTTTTTAGAGATAGAAGAAATACAATGAGGTCCAATGACTTGCCTAGTATCATACAGCTGCTTATGTATTAAGGGCTGGGTTTGAATTCAGGAGCTCAGGTTTTTCTAAATCTATATTCAGCTCTCTGTTCATTGTACCACCTGACTGTCTATTATGATTTCATTATGATTCCAGGGAGTTATTTAACAAATATTTTGAAGCTTTAGGATTTTACTCTATTGCTATTGTTGTCCATGTCTTTTTATGACTGAATTTCTTAAACTAAGATCACAGGAATAAGCTGGAAAAGGGCACTGCACAAAAGTGTAGCTAGAGTTGGTCTGGTGTCCTGCAGGTAGTGAAGATGGTCCACTGTGGCAAGAATAATACTTGTATATCCTCTCTACAAACTGAAAATAATAAGATAATAGATGTAGAAATTATGAAATTTTAGAACTGGCCAGGTCCTCAGATATCATCTTGTCCAATTTTTTACTTTATATAGTAAGAAACTGAAGCATAGAGAAGTTAATTGATTTGCTCAAGATTACACAAGTAGCAAATGACTGAAGTTTTAAATGAGCAAGATTAAAAACAGCATGGTGTAGAGAAAGAAAAGTTACATTTGGCATTAGTAATAACTCTAAATATAGATATTGATTTGGATTTTTAAAATGATTCAATAATTTCTTTAGTTTACTTCATATGAGAAACCAATGCTACCCACAAAGATTGGTGCCTTCTCTGTATTATAGTCTTAGAGAGTTGACTGGGAACACTGAGAAGTTAAGTAGCTTGCTCAGGGTCACACAGTTGGTATGTGGCAATAGTAGGACTTGCAACTGAGTTTTACTGACACTGAGGTTAACTTACTGTCCACTGTACTCTTTAATGTTAATAATAACTTGCATTTGTAGAACTTTGATATTTGTATTTTGCATTCACCATTTTAATTTGATCCTCACAACAATCTTATAAGTACTAATATCTCCACTTTACAGGTGAGGAAGTTGATTAAGATAGGTGAAGTGACATATTCAGGTCTATACATCTAGTAATCACCTTGTATAAGGTCCTGTATAGAACTCAAATGCAGGTCTTTCTGACTCCAAGGATGTTCAAGAACAAGCTCTGCCACTTGCTACCTGTCCTAACTTTGGTAAATCCCTTGATATCCTGTGTGTCAGTTGTTTTCTCTGTAAAATGAAAGGGTTGAAATTAATCATTTCTAGGGTCTTTTCAGCTCTAAAGGTATGATCCTAGAGCAAAAATCAGGCCTTTTGACTCCAGGATCAGTACTATTTCTTCCATAACACATCATATTTTTTGTTTCTATTTGACTAAGTCATTCTCATCTAGGTACCAATTTAGTCTCACCTTCAGCTTGATGTCTGGGGTCAAATAGCAATAATGCATAAAATATATCATCAAAGACATGTAGAAAATGAAAAAAGGCAGTTCCATGTTTAATAAGGAGAGATGACATATGGGTAATCTGAATGATACACTACTTTCTATGAAATATCTAAGGAAACAGAAAGATCCTCCCAACATGGTAGATGGATCTTCTGTGAAAGATAGAGATAAGACCTGCAGAGAAGGAGACCCAGAGATCAAAGATGATGCATCAATGTATAGTTGATTCTTTCTAAAGAAAATTGGAAGGAAAGCCAAATGCTATTTAGTGCTCTCTCTCTCTCCCTATCTCTCTCTCTTTGTCTCTCTCCATCTCTCCCTGTCTCTCTCTCTCTCTCTCTCTCTCTCTCTCTCTCTCTCTCTCTCTCTCTCTCTCTCTCTCTCTCTCTGTCTCTCTCTCTCATCTCTCTCTTTCTGTCTCTACCTCTCTCTATTCCTCCCTCTCTTTTCTCCCTCCACTCTCTCTGTCTCTGTCTTTCTCTGTTTGCTTTTGTCTCTCTCCCTCCCTCCTTCCCTTTCTTTATTTCCTTAAAAAATGAGGAAACTGAGTTTAAGGTCACGTAGTTAATGAAATATTAGAATCAAGATTTGAATATAGCTCTTTATATCATACCAGTTAACTCCTTTAAAATTGTGAATTTTATATTCAATTTCAAATGTCAATTTTGTCAAGAGTGGTATTTTTTTAAAGTCACTTTATGTAGTATTGCCCTATTTTCAGCTATTATTTAAGCTACATGGAGTATGACTTAAAAAGTAAGAATTCAGAAGTCATATATAAAATGACTCATTATTTTACATTTAGCTATACTTTTAAAAAGAGATATCATTTGTTTTTTCTATATCTAGGTAACAGATAACAGAGTTATAATCAAAGAAGCTTAAATGATTCAACAATGTTCTATCTTACCTGTTGCAGACCTAATATTTTGACTGAAAAGGTTTAGAAAAAAATGCACTACTATTTTTGATGCATTCTTTTATTCTTTTAAGGGAACTTTAAATGTTGAAATATTTTTAATATGTTTATCTGCCAACAATTTTAACTATGATATTTTATTTTTCAATTCTATGTTCATATTATATTAGAGATGAAATGCCTTTATTGCATTTTTATTTCATTAATTAAAAAGAGACTTGAATTCTAGTTTTATATTATTAACTGCCTACTGAATATTTCTACTAGAATGTCCAAAATGGAATTCATTCTTTTTTCTCCAAAACTCATTTCTCTTCCAAGCTTTCTTATTTATATGGAGGGAACACTATTTTTTCATTTATTATCATTCTCTACCTTGGAATCATTTTTCACTTTTCCCCTCTACTTTACCTTTGCTCCCCCTTCATTAAGATCACATATCCTATTAGTTGCTAAGTCTTTTTAGTTTAACCTTTATAAAATCTCTATAATCCACAACCTTTTCTTCATTCATATAATTCAGGGTATCATCACCTCTTGGCCAGACAATTGCAATAATCTTGAAATTCATCTCCCTGCTTAATGGGAATGAAAAGTTTATCCACCAATATGTATATCCAGGACAGACAATACCAAAAGATCACAAGTTGAGTCCAGAATTAAACAATAAAAATAAGGAAGATTGGATTGCTTTCAGGAAATTGCAAAGCTTCTTTAATTATATCAAACCCTGATTTTTTCCCCCAAGAACAGCTATTTATTGAATATCCATATTCTATCATTTTATATATATGCATATATATATGTATAAGATATGAACACATCAGTTTTTAAAACATGAAAAATGTTTATCAAAGAGAAGGCACATGATCCAGTCACATGATCAGTGTAAACAGACAAGAAAATATAAACATTTAAGGACTTTTGAAGAATAGAACTAAAAGATGAAATTGGGAAATTGTATAAAAGGGTTAGCCATGTTGTAAAGATGAAGGATGGCAAGAGGACTTCCAGAATGCTTCCCTGGAATCATAGTCAAATGAGGAGAAAGCAAGGAGGTTTTCTAACATGTTGGGTTGACCCCTGTGGTGAAAATACAGAAGATACCATATAAGATAAAAAGGCCAATATATGGGCTAAAATTTGTATTATTTGAGGATCGGTCAAAATTGATGTGATTACAGTTCCATTTATACATTTTATGGGGAGTTTTTTTCCAAATGGAATGAGTTTGTAAACTGGGGCAGTCTAAGGTTTTCTTTGTATTCACAACATCTGATAGGTATTTATTGGTTTTTATGATCTTTGATAGCATTATATCTGTAATTTTATTTGCTGAATGAACAACTATTAATAGTTTAAAAGAAAAAAATCCCAACAAATTAAAATGCATATTATAATATAAGGTAGGTAAAATATGAAATCCAGTCTTTTGTGTTTCTCTAGTTTTATTGCATTTTAGTAAAATAATACAGCAAAAGAAAACAAATTTATGCCTGGTGATATATGAATATAAATGTTGCAAATAATTTGAACAGTAATTTCAGGAAATTGTCTTTATAATTTTTATGTCATAATAAGATAAGCAAACCTACATACTTCTGAAGTAGCTGTCTTAATAAACCTGCTACTTGCTTTGAAGGATTCAGTTATTAGTAAAACATATTTTCTTTACCAGCACAATCTAGTTAAAGAGAGTTATATATATCCATTATAAGGCATGGTAGAATATGAAAGTGCAGGAAGATAGTTCAAAGTGCAAAGGGAGTTTACAAGAGGAAGAAATCATATCTCCCCGGTAGCTGTATTCAGGATATGCATTTGAACTGGGGGTTTAAGAACTAGTTTTACAGGATGCCCTAAAGTTCAGTCTTTTCACTGTCCATCAAACTTCTCAAAAAATAAGTCCTTATAGGGCAGTGTGTCCATGATTTCTAAAATAAATCTAATTTCTTTCAGTAAGCATTTAAACACCTACTATGTGTAAGCCTCCAATGCCTACATTGTACTAGGGGACTAAGGGAAGTAAGACAACACATGTACCTTTCAAAAGGTATAAAAACCAACCAGAAGTCAGTTATTTTTGGACCTGGTTCTTTATAAAGACTTCAGAAATTAATTTTTTTTTAACAAGGAAAGTGTCCTAGAAGTCATACAAAGCTGTAAAGGCAACAGGAAGGCAAGATACATTTATTAAGCATCATGTGTAAAGCACTGGGCTGAGTGCTAGGGATAGCATTTTGCTTATAAATATAAGCAAAGACTGAGGTAGTCCCTGCCCTCAAGGAATTCACATACTTAGAGGGTGACAACATACCAAAAAAAAAAAAAAAAGCTGAACAATGGTTGAGGAATTGGAAAGGGAAAGAGAGTATTGAAATCTAGAGAGTCAGAAGTCAAGCTAGGAAGGGATTAAAGGCAGACTAGCCTAGTCTATACCCAAAATGGAGATCTGAGGAAGAATTAACCAATGGCAAAAAAAGTAATTTGAAGGTGGGAAGGGCTCAGGGATAGAAGGATGTTCCAGATTGAGGACCCTCCAGAGACTTAGGGAAGCTCCAGAATAAGATGGTAGCTGAAGACTTGTGGTATAATCTTGAAAGCAGAAGTGTAGCTTAGAGGGGAAATTTTATTTAAGGATGAAATTCAGAAGACACAAAGATAAATAATACCTATGAGGAAAAAAGATAGAGTTATCTAAAGAGAATCATTTGAATGTAAAGGGAACTAGCTTTGATTTAAAAAAGACATAAACTAAAAGTTTAATTAGCAATATAGGGGGAGAGGAGTAAGAGGGAGAGAGAGAGAAAAACAGAAACAAAGAGAAAGAGAGAGACTATGTCTATCAATAGATTTATCTATGTCTAATATAAAAAGAACTTGTTTTAATGTCTATTGACATAATCAAATAGTTTGAGCCATTTTTAATTTAGTATGATAAATTATGTTACCTGTTTTCCTAAAATTGGCATGATTTTTTCATTGATATAAATCTTTTATTATGATGAAAAAATGGAGAGAGAGATTCCTGTCTCTATAAAACCTAGTGTCAGATTAAAATACTGATTTGATTTTAAAAACTTATGAAGAAAAAACCTACTTATATTTAATATCATGGAAAAATTATCTAAAACAAAAAAGCTATTATTATTCGCAAAAGATAAATACTAGAAGTTTTCCCAATACATGACATAATAAAGCAAGATGCCACTTTCTTTACTGTTATGTGACACAAGTTTGCATATGTTATTCATAGCAATAATACAACAAAAGGAATTAAAGGCATAGATACAAGCAAAGAAGAAACAGATTCTTCTCTTCCCTTGACTTATTAGGGATATAAATTCCTACCATTTAGTTATGTGGAATCAAGACTATCCTTATTTCTAAAAGCTTTTAGAGTACTTTGCAAAATGAAATATATTTTAAAAAAGAATACCTTAACCAAAATTCAATCTAAGATTAATTTCTTTTGGAAATAAAAAGCTTGTTAGTTCTGCGTATTTTGTTGGGGGAGGGTGGAGAGGAAGCAAATGTGACTTAAAGAGAAGTAATAAATTTTAACATGTATTTGTTTCCAAACCATTTAATATTATCTTAGTGTAATCTTATGGTTTCAATAACTTTACTTTATCATAGCTACATGGAATCTTATAGGAGAGGTAGAGTGTCATATTTAAAGTATAGGCACTGTTCAGGGAGAAGAGTAACTGGGTTTGGATATTTTAGTAGGGTGCTCTAAGAAACCACAGAGGGAGAATAGGAAGCTGGGAACTTGAGTCCAAGGCTGCTTAAAACATGGAATAGGAAAGAGGGAAAAATTGAATTGTGCTGAAAATAACCATTCTATAATATAGCTTTGTCTCAACAAATCTGTATGGATTTATAGCAAATCTAAAGATCAAAGGAAAGTAATGGTATGACTGAACAACCTGACTAGACTGAGGAAAACCCAGAAATGCCTATTGTTAAAAGCTGACTTTCAGTATCCATGCAATAGAAGTGTAACCAGGGATTATTGAATGGTAAAACTATTCTACAAGCAATCTAATTGTTCAATGTGCCACCTGGTGGTACAAATCAGAAAATCATTAGATCTCACACTGGTTCCTAAATTCTCTCATCTCACAGTGATAACAGAAGTCTCTCAGCAATCAATAAAGCATTACATTCAAAATTCAGTGATTTGACAAATAGCTTATCAAATGCTGAAAGACCTCAATTTAGAGGAAGCATTTTATTTTAAATAATAGGGAAATTATGTATGTATGTATGTATGTATGTATGTATGCATACAAGCATTCTGTACAAGCATTCAAAATTGATGTTCAGGAAGAATCAGACACTCTCCAGTCATTAAGTCACTGACATAAATGTTGCTTATGTTTCCCAAACACAGCAAAGACTTGTAACATGTCTATCATAGCTGTTCGTATGTTTGGATTCAGAGCCCTTCTATATAGGGAAAGCCATGATTATCTGGATATGGTGAAGAATATATAATTTTAATAGTTTTCAGAAATTCACCAAATTTAAGGGACCTAGATTCCACGTGGCTGCGACGTTTTTTGTTCTTAGATATCTAGGAAGCTATCTCAGGAAGAAAGAGCAATAAGATGTGTATATTTTAAAATCTATCCTTGTGTTCTCAAAGCCTTGCATGCCATTCTGAATAAAGTGGATGTTAAAGGCTTATTGGATTGGATTGGTCTGAATTGAATTAACACAAATGTAGATCATGTTATTCCTATGGTGTATGGTTTTGCTCCCCAATTTAATTCATGATTGCTCAGAATAGAAATTCTTGATATCAAGAAGAGTATTAAAAAAGGTATTCAATTGTATTTTGACACTGTAACATTTCTTCTTTTCCTAAACACTGTCTCAACTGACTAGGCACCCACCTTTTAACTAAGGAGAATAGATTGTATAAAAAGTAAAACAAATATAATTTGGGAAGAATTAAAGAGGAAAATATGCCTACAATAATGATTTTAGAAAAAAAATTCCGGAACAAACCTGCAAATTCATCAATGGGGGAATTTTGAACAAGATGTAGATCATATCATCTATGAGTTCTAATATGAGGAGTTTCTGCACATGGAGGGGTTAAGTGACTTGTCTATGAAAACATAGTAAGTAGAAATGACCTCATTTAAATTAAGGCATCCTATTTCTAAGATAAGCCCTCTACTCAGAATGCCAAATGGATTATTTTATTTAAATTTTATTTTAATGAATCAAAAATCACTGATTTAGTAAAATTCAATAAAAATATCATAGGGTCATATTTTTACTTACATCTTATTCATAAAAAAAGCAGAAAATATATACATTATATAGAATGGGATCAGGATAATTTGGGCATAAAAAGGCAAATAACCTTTTGATTAGATTGCTACAGATACTTGTTCAGCTATTAATTTTTAAAAAAAAATTTTCCTTTCAAATGGAGTGAAAGTGATAGTCAGTTACTTAGTACATAAATATTGATATTCAGTGGATAGAATACCTACTCAACATTACAAACTAGTGAACTTTAGACTATTTTGGAAGTGAGTTCAATGGAAATACCCTAGGACAATAATTACTCCAGAAGGGGCATGGAGATGTAGAACAAATTATGAGTTCCTAATAAGAGGGGTTTAAACTTAAGTCTCCAAATAATAATAAAAGAAATTTACATAATGCTTTAAAGTTTGTAAAGTCTTTTGTATAGATTTGAATCTCAAAGCAAATCTATAAGGTAATTTCTATAAATATTATTATCCCCCTTTTATAAAGGAAACTGAAGTTAAGAGGTTGGCTGCAAAATGTGTCTTTTTGACTCAGTCAAGCAAAACATCCAGAGTTCCCTATTGTTTCTAAAATAGTCCAGGATATTTTTTAGTCACTTTCTTACTACTATAGGTTAATACAATTTAGAGCGGCAAGGAACCACAGGGATTATGAAGTCCAATCGCCTCTTTTTTATAGATGAAGAAATGGAGGCCTAGAAAAATCTGAGTGGTTTTCCCCAAATCACAAAGATAAGTGGCAAAACCAGGGCTGAATCTTTGACTATTGACCTTGGTTTCCTCTAAATCCCAATCAAAATCCCACCTTCTACAAGAAGCCTTCTTTAATTCCTATTAATTATTTTCTATTTAACCTATATATAGTTTGATTTATATATATATATTTGTTTTTAGATTGTCTCCCTTAATAGATTATAAGCTTCTTGAAGGAAGGAGCTGCCTCATGTCTCTTTTTGTACATCTGATGCTTAACATAGTGCCTGGCACTTGCTAGGGTGCAATTGATCAATATTGGCTGATTTATAATATATTACTATTAGTATAATTCTAACTCCTTTTTCCTCCATAATTATCAGAAAGTAAAGTAAATGTGAGGCCTGATCAAAGAAGAAAATTAGATCTGGAGATCCTTGATTTAGAGCTTGAAGTGTATTTATATTTCATCTATTTTTATTTCTTTCTGTTATAGATGAACTTGATCACCAGGGAGTTTAAATGACCTACAAAGAATCATAGGAGTGATAAGTCACAGAGCTAAAATATGAACACTGGTCCTCTGGCTTACTTTGACTATGCCAGGATAAAGACACAAAGTCTTTTCTATTCTTTTGCTTGCTCTTACACACTAAAGAGAGAATCCATAGGGAAATGTGAGTGAGTGTTCTTTGGAGGAAAAAAAAAAAAGAATGTGTAAATATATTATAATGTCATTATAGCTTATCTGGACTAGGTATACTCCATTAAGGCAAAATTTTTATTGTGTTAAATCTCAATGAATCAAGAAAAAGTATAACAATTTTAATATGTAGGCCTATGTTGGTTCTGACATTTAGTTTACACTTCAAAATTAGATTATGGATATGATAATATGTGATCTAGAAATATAGGGAAAGTAAGTGAGGGTGAAAGAGAATCAGAGAAAAACAGAGACAACGGGGAGAAGAAGGAGGGGAGTAGAGGGACAAAGAGAAGTAGAAGGTATAGGAGTATTATGTAATGGACAGAGGGTTGATGTTGGAAGCACAAGAACTGGATACAGGTACTATATCTGACACATACTGATACTGACCAAATCCTTTAAACTCTAAGTTTTCCAGTTAACTTTCCAATACTAAAATTTGAAGAGAAAGTACTAACATTTATTATTAAAGGGAATTTTCTCTCATCCAGATGCTCCCTGCACCAGTGAAATAATAAGTTGTTTGTCTGTCCATCCATCTATGTATCATTTAATGAAGTTTATTAAGCTGGAGAAAAATCAGAAACGAACTGGTGAAAAGCCTTCTCTTAGAAAGGTCAATGGGAGGAAGTGGTTATGTTTAGTCTCAGAGGAGACAAAAGTTATCTTCAAGTACTGGAAGGGTTGTCATATGGAAAAGGTTAAACTTGTTCTCTTTGGCCTAGAGGACAAAGACAGAAGCATTGAATAGAAGTTGCAAAAAAGCAAAATTTAGGCTTGAAGCAAGGGATATATATATTTTTTAAACAATTAGAGATATCTAAAAATGGAATGAAAATTCAATAGATGAATTAGCAAAGATGCATTAAGTGACTATTATGTTATTAAACTTCACACTACACATTAGCAATATAGAAAGAAAGGTGAAAGAGTTCCTGCTGCAAAACATTTATATTCTGCTGTGAAGGATGCATCATGTTCACAGATAAATACTGGATATTTATAGGTAAAATGCAAAATGACTGGCAAAGAACACACATAATGGGAGAAATGAAAAATCTCTAGAAGGAAGTCACACCTCAGCTAATACTTGAAGTAAACTAAGTGGAACTAAATTATCTTCATCATGCTTTGAGAAAAATTTATATTTCAACTTAGAAGCAATGAGAATATACTACCGTTTCTTTTAAATTTTTTATCTATTTCTTTACTAAAATTTCTTATGTCAAGGAGTGACATTGTTAGACCTGTATTTTAGGATCTCATTTGACATCTGTGTAGATGGCGGGTTATAATAGGGAGAAACTGTGTGGGGATACAATTCAATCAATAAATTTTTATTAGGTGCCTACTATGTGCCAGGCATTTTGCTAAGAGATCCTAAGACAGGCCCTTAAATACTTGGAAATACATTGATGAGGAGACAGCACTGTTTTGACCTAGTAATTGATTACTCTGACTTTTTAACAGGAAATAAAATTCCCATATGAAGAAAATAAAGTGCTGTTCCTCCACACTTTAAGAGTAATATCTCATGAATATTATGGATCTTCTACAGTAAAAGTATAGGTTAAACATCAATCCTGTAGATAATTCTAGCAGATATTCCTTTCTATGGAGATGATAGTCATCAATTAGTGTGACTCATCTAATAGTTCAAGTATTCTGCCTAAGATGAATGAGCAGGTAACCTACGTTCCATTGATAAGTAACTTCTAGGACTATAACTTCTGGGTAATTATTATTGGAAGCTATAGTCCTATAGATTTCTGTTTCAGCAGCAACAAAATGATTGATGGAGATGTGACTCTAAGTTTTGTACTTATCCAGCTGATCCCATAAATTACTATATTAATGGAAGAAGGATTCAATTCCTTTGAATTCTATTCAATCCAATGTTTGGATTAAAATACATACTAATTTATGTAAATGACTGACTTTTGGATATTCTCTCAAAAGAAAAGTATGTTTTGGGGACACATCAAAAATAAAGCATAGGGAGAGTGAGAGGGTAGAAAAATAGTGTGTTTTATATTGTTGGCTTGTCCTAGCCCTGTCCATTTGAATAGTTAGATTTTTAAGCAATGTCATCTCAATATATTCAATACTGACATCCTATTTTATGAAATATAATTCACAGCTTCATAATCAACCTGAAGTGCCTTTATATCAGAATAAATTTGTGATTGTGCCAAACATCTTGTTTGGGTTGCTACAAAAAGGCTACATCATCCTAGTGCCAAAATACTTAATCAATTCTGTGCATGCATTGGATGTCTGGCACTGTGAAGATGAAACAACTTGGTGATTGAATTTTTTTTACCGGTTGGTTTTTGGCATCAAATAGACAAATCCTTAGTATTTCTAATTTTATTATTCTTTGATGGCATTGCTCTTGTCATATTATATGCTTATATCTCATCTTCATATACTATGAAGGACTAGACATTGGTAAGTTTGATTCTAATCCCAACTCTATAGATAATTAAATAAAGATTTTAAATATCACTTGCTGTGCCTCATGACTAAATGTTTCAGTGTTTTTAAACTTTTTTTTTTTTGCTTATTCTTTACCATAAAGAATCACAGGACATTGAACATTTAAGTTGGTAAAAAGAAAGGTGTGAAGATAGTTGAGACTCCAAGTCTATTACTAGAGATTGGATTTCTCTGCTCTTCTTTCCCCTCTTCCAACCCTTTATTCTCTCCTTTCTTCACTTTACTCATATTAGAAGCAGAGGCAATTTGGAGTCTGTGTAGATTGAGTTGATATTTTGGCCTACTGGAGACCAGGCTGGGAAGATCAGGCAGCAGGCTGCAGTTGAGGCTGAAAGATCTATCTAAGGAATGTGGAAATCTGGAATGTGAGGAGTAGTTTATGTCAGACTTGGTGAAATACACAGAAGTAAGGAACACATCCTTTGAGAACCACTAGATTAGTGATTTTTATGTTTTATTACTACTCTTCTATTCTGCTTCAATATTCAATGATACCTTCATTTCTAGAACATTTGATGTGATTTAGAACCTTCCAGCAAAGAAAAGTAAAATGTAGAATTCACAAGGCCAATAATGTATTTATTCCAGTTATATAAGAAGGAATCACTATCATGCAAACAATCTAGTGTGTAGATGCAGATTGAAGTTAACAATATGTCAGGAAGAAAATACCTTAATTATCTCCAAATCAGAGCAAGGTAATAGTTCTCTAGTTAAAGTTTTTGTGGCATATTGATATTTGAACAGTATTCCCCACTTAGAATATCTCCAACAAGTGTTCATCCAACTTTTTTCACAATTATGTCTAGAAATGAGAAACTTATTACCTTCTAAGATAAGCCATTCTGTTTTTAATTGTTAGGTAGCTTAAAAACCAATAACATCAATAACAACAGAGTCATAAAATCAGAGAACTTGAAAGACCTAAAATGTATTAACTAGGTGGAGTAGTTCAAAGAGAACTGAGCCTGGAGATAGGAAGACCTAAGTTGAAATCTGGCTTCCAAGACTATATGATCTTGGGCAAATCACTTAAACTTGATTGCCTCAGTTTCATCATCTGTAAAATGATCTAGAGAAGGAAATGGCTAACCATTCCAGAATCTTTGCCAAGAAAATGCCCAATGGAGTTGCAAACGATCAGACATGATTCCATTTCTGAATAATTTTAACTACTAGAAACTTTTTCTTCACATGAAATTTAAATTTTTCCCTCCATGACATCCACTCATTATTCTTAGTCTTGCCTTTATGGTCAAACTAATTCCTCTTCTAAGCAATAGTCTTTTAAATTCTTCAGGACTGTTAAAATGTCCCTATATAGTCTTAGTAATGCAACCTAAGATCCCTTTACCTTTTGGGTCCATGTCACACTATCTCAACTCATATTGATCTAGCAATTCACTAAAAACCCCAGATCTCTTCATGTCAAACACCACCTCTCCCATCCCTATTGAGTGCTTGTGACTGTTGTTGTTGTTTTAAACCAAACTGTGGGGCTTTTCATTTACTTTTATTACATTATAGTATTACTTAAAGTCCCCAAATCATTTTTCAAATATGCTATTGTACTGTTAAAAACAATAAATATGAAGAATTCAGACAAACAAGGGAAGACATAAATTAACACAGAGTAATCAGAGCCATGAGAACAATATAGGCAGTAGTTGTATTAATATAAATGAAAGTAATAATAAAAGGCAGCTGAGCTCAGATTAATTGCAATGACTATTATTGGCTTCAGAAAACAGATTATGAAATATATTTTTCTCTTCTTAGAGATGTGTGGTAGATGTATAATGTCAGATATATTGTCAGACATTTTATTGATCACTTCTATATAACTTTGTTTGCTAGGGCAAGGTTTAGAAGAATGAAATCTAATAGAAAATGGTTATGGTGCAAAAAAGGCTTTAAAAGCAGTTTAAATTAATATTCACTTAAAATAATTGTGCAATTTAGAATTTATTTGGAAATTATATTTGCTATGTATTTTCACAACTATAGAGAGGTCATTGCTCCACATATACTATGACTAATATTGTTAAGATTTCCTTTCTTCAGGAGTGAAAAAAGAGCTATATTGAAAAATGCTTAGCATTTGGGGTAAGAGGACTTGGTTTCTCATAACAGCTTTGCTTCTGATTACCTGTGTGACCTTGTTACTTAATCATATACATATATAGTTAAGTTACTTAATCATGTACATAGATATGCTTCTGCATATGTAAAATTGGAAGATTATATATGATTTCCCTGTAAAAGTCTTTCCTTTTTAAATCCTGTAATCCTTGTAAAAATGCATTTAAGAACTAAGGACACAATATAATAATACTGATAATGGCTGATTTAAAAAGTAGATGAAATGGAAATAGTAGTAACACTTTGATGCAAACAAAAATACACATAATTTGAAATTTCACATTCACTCACTGAACAATTATTGAATACATATTATGTGGAAGACAATGGGCTAGACTTATAGGGAAGAGGGGAAAGTATAACCTGTATATTCCAAGAATTACCTAGAGCTAGACTCAGGTGTAAAATGACTTCCACATGTAGAAGATATAGAAGTCCCTACTTGTAAGGAAGTAGATATGTAGAAAATGATATCCCCACATATGAAAAGACTCTTAAACTGCAACTCACTTGTAATATGACAGCACATGAAATAGAATGGAACAGTATTTATTAAGGGCTAATTTTGTTCCAAGAACTAGAGAAACAAACTAAAACAAAACAAAAACCAAAAAAAAAAAAAAAAAAAAAAAAAACCAACCTTTTAACACCTGTAATCAAGAAGTTCACGTTCTGATTGGGCAAGATAACATACTGAAGGAGTTCAATCTCATGACATATGAAAAGGTCAGGTGGAACTCAGATCACATACAATCAGGGTAAATGCAAGTCTACAAGGATATTATAGAGAAGTGTCAGGCCATGAGGTCCACTAAATAAATAAACCAATAAACAAACAAACAAATAAATAAATAAATAACAATTGGGAAAAGGGATAGTGCATCTGAAGATCAGAGTGGAGTATTTGCCTTAAGTTACTTTAATCGGAATTGGGATGGGGAATAGGGAAGCCCTTGTCCCCAGGAAAGATTGGTTGTGGAACTTTTGTTAGTAACTGGACAGTGGGGATATAATGGCTACTAGTGCTGGTCTGAATTTAGGTTGTCTGTTGGTATGCTAGGAAGTGTGAGGAAAAACCCTTTTAAATATATTAAAAAGATGTTTACATATATTAACAATGATTTTGAATATAATAATATGATGTAAATGGTGTCATTAATGTCTCTTACTAGGTTTAGGGGACACCAATGATTTTTATGCTTTCATTCTGTTATGAATTCCAGGATTCCTCCCTTTTCCAGCTCAGGTTTTGCTGGAGTGAAAGAATGCTTCCTAGTGCTTCAAGGGTAAAACCTTCTCTTCTCCTGATATTGCACAAAAAAAAAGGATAACAAACATTTGCTAGAGGTCAATGAATTTTGATGGCCACTGTTTTCTTTTTTTTTGTTTTGTTTTGTTTTTAATCAGACATGAAAAGTATAAGAATTCAAAGAGATAACAGAGAATAAAAGTACAAATACCCTGGCCAAGAGAAAGAAATTGTTTCTCTTTCTCCATCTTTATCTTCATCTTCTCACTAAAAGGAAAGAAACAAAAAGAATTGCCCTATGATTCAGCTAGGGATAGGAGTTAAAAACTAAGCACCCTTAAGTGCATATAGGAGGAGGAAAGAATAATGGCTGCCTGAACAGTTAAATTTCATGGGATTTGCCCATTAGCTTTAGAAAGATTCTTTTCTGTATCTTTAGATTCATCTCTCCATCCTCTATATCAGTAACTCACAGTGTCTTAGGGGTTAGGAGTAGGTGCTGACTTCAGTCCATCTTGCTCTCTGTTCAACCACATGGCTTAGCAGAGGTGGATTCACTATAACTTCCCCACTTTCCTTTTCTAATGCCAAGTTCAAATGTCACTAGCCCTATGTAATCTGAGTAAAAGTTAGCTGAGTTGCTATGGTTACTTCCAAGATCTTATTTTCCCTTGGCAATGCACACTAAACTAACAATCCAAGAGATGTTGCACATGTTAATATAATGCCCTTTGCCTCTCTTCTTTATGGACCC
The DNA here is from genome assembly GCF_048593235.1 of Sminthopsis crassicaudata. NCBI lineage: Eukaryota > Metazoa > Chordata > Mammalia > Dasyuromorphia > Dasyuridae > Sminthopsis > Sminthopsis crassicaudata. Next base: position 153,589,238 of record NC_133621.1, read on the forward strand.
TCTGCAAACTATCCCAACTTTAAGAGACTTTATTACTCAATTCCCACTCAGAACCATAGCTCTTATGTTATTTTTTTTCCTCCTAGTACATCAACCTAGAGGATACCTCCAGAACAGCAACCATATAAATCAAATAACATAGCAATATAAAAAAATGAAGATTCCTCATACACAAAATGATGAGATCTTGGATGGGGAACCATGATATTACTGGTGTGAAGGGAACAAATAAACCAAAGTTACATATAGGGACATACGTGAAGAGAACAAGTGGCTAGGTCAGAACACATCACTGATATTGCAGAATGGTCATAAGTCTTCAGAAGATATCACTGAGGAAGTTGTTTGTGTACAATGATGTGGCATCCTTTGCTGCTGAGAAATCTCCTATACAACTGCTGAGCAGTTAGTCATTCAACAAAGTATTTATATAGGCATTTATCATTTGCCAAGTACTATGCTAAGAAGTAGGGATATAAATAAAGGCAGAAAACAACTCATATTCAAGGTGCTAACATTCTAGTGGAAAAAACAAGTAAATAACTTTTTGTTGTTCAGTCATTTCAGTCATGTCCTATTCTTTGTGAGCCCACTTGAGGATTTTTTTTCAGCCAAAGATCTTGGAGTGATTTGCCATTTCCTTCTCTAGCTATTTTATAGATAAGTGTAAATAACTAGGAATATATAAGTTACATACAGAGCAGATGGAAGGATATCTGAAATGGGAATTGTTACTAGCTGGAAGAAGGGAGGGCTATTAGTGTACTGGGAAAAGCCTACTATAGATGGTTATATTTTAGTTGCATCTTGATTGAAGTGAGAGAGAAAAATAGGCAGAAGTAAAAATACAAAGCATTCTATAAATTGGGAGAGTTAATAAAGAGCCATGGAGATGGGTGATGGCATGGAAATGGAGGAAAACGAGTGAAGCTACCTCATGGAGTTTGTGGAACGGACTAAGGTATAAGAAGACTGGGAGATAAAGAGTTAGGTTATAAATAGCTTTAAATGTCATACAGAGGAGTTTATAATAAAGAGAATAGAAAGTTGAAAAGAGAAAAAGTCTAAGACAGGATCTTGAGGGATATCCAACATGAAGGATATGACAGATAAAGTACCAACAAAGACTGAGAAAGAGAAGTCTGAAAGATAGGAAAGAAATAGGAGAGAACTGAGAGAGTTCTAGATCTGGAAAATCTTGGAAAGAATGACTAGGAGGAGAAAGTGACCATCAGTATGCAGAGAGTCAGGAAGAATCAGAATTGAGAAAAAGTCAGCAGATTTGACCATCAAGATCACCAATAACTTCTGGAGAGGGCAGTTGCTGTTGAAAGGAGAGAACCCAAAGCCAGAATACAGAAGCAAGTGAGCAAACAGTGAGAGGCAGTGAAGGCATCTAGTATAGATGAATTTCTCACAAAATTTAACAGGAAATTCAATAGGAGAGCCAGCAGGGAGCAGAGGCTCAAGTTAAGTGTTTTGTTTTTGGTTTTGTTTTTAAGAATGGGGGAAATTGGGGCATATCTATAGATAGGAGAAAATCTCTTATGATGGTCTTTGGTACCATCAGTTGGTCTTCATCAGTAGTAGGCTTACTTACCTGCAGAAGGAAAGTTTTGCCAGTTCTTTTTCTTTTATTTTGGGATGATTCTTACGTTGTTTTGATATAAATGCAACCAAATAGTTAAGCTTTCAGCACTTTCATCTTTTCAGCCTTTTTCTTCTTGGCTGTTATTCCAGTTATGATTTGTTTTTATTTTCCTTTTTTATTCTTATCATCCATTTGATTTAAGCAATATATTCCCAAAAGGCTCCCTTTAGCAAGACTACTATGAAGTTTCGGTAAGGAATTTTCATCTTAAATCTCAATCTCACTATTAGTTATCCTTTCAAATCACAATAGTTGAACTGGGTGGAAAAGGCTTGAAGTGATTCTCCCCTTTCTTCTTCTTCTCTCTCTCTTTTTTTTTGCAATAAAATTGCTTCCTTTCAACAAACACAAGTTATAAATACACAAGAGAAATATAAGGTACTGTGAGATTTCAGAGAATGGAAAGGTCAAGGCCAGCTAAGGAAGATCAGGTGATTCTCTATGGAATAGGTGACTTTTCACGAACAGACTTTGAAGTTTGGACATGATTTCAGAAGATGAGATTAGGGTGGGATATTACTGATACAGAATGATGTGAACAAAAGAACGAAAGAATAAAGTACAGACCATCTGGATGACAGCAAGAATTCTTGTTTTAGTAGGTTATGTCTAATAGGAACAAAAATAGCATGAGATCAGGTTGAGACTATAGGCAGATTGTAGAGCTCTCAAATATCAGGCTAAAGGCTTTGGCCTTTATTAATTCAACCCTGAGAAACTGTACTTTGGGGAAATTACTGTGGTAGAGATCTGAAGGAAAGATTGGAAAGGGTATGGATTGGAGTCAGGGAAATTAGTTAAGAGACTATTACAATACTCCAGGTGACAGACAAATAATGGGCTTAAAGGGACAGTCCTAGTGGAAAAGATAAGTAGTGGGCAGATATGAGTGATATTTGATAAAAAAAAAAAACTAACTCAAGAACCTGGAAAGCTTACCTATATAAAATTTATTAATGTTAAATTAAAGACTACATAGAATACAACATTTGACTTCAATATAGTGATGTCATTTTGATCCTCTCAAAAACAAAGTACAAGAAACAACTACAACAAAATAAATGCAAGGAACAATGAAAGTTGTATAATGATGAGTATAGATCTTAGTTTTGAAGAACAGATGAGAAAATGCATGTCTCCCTTTTCACTGAAGAGTTGGGGGAACATTGGTATGAAATTTGCATATATTATCAGACACGATTGATTAGTTGGTTTTGATGTACTTTTTTGAATTTTTTTTAAACCTTACACATTGTGGCTTTCCTTCTTCATCCTTACACAAGATACATGCATCTCCCAAATCCATCCATATTTTTGACAGATTATACTCCATGCCTGGAATATACTTCTTTTGTCTCTGTTTCTCAGAATCTCTAATTTCCTACAAAGTTCACCTTGAATGTCATCTCCTCCATGATCTTTTTCCTGTGATTGCTCCCCCTCCAGCCCTAAACACTTTAAAACTTTTCCTGCTTTTTATTGGATGAATGAATATTTTTAAGATGTATTTATTAACTGCTTTGTTGTTATTCAGTCATTTCAGCCATGTCTGATTCTTCATGATCACATTTAGATGTTTTATTGGTAAAAATACTGAAGTGATTGGACATTTCTTTCTCCAGTTCAATTTACAGATGAGAAAATTGAGGCAAATGGGAATGGATGATTTGTCTAGGGTTACACAGTTAGTAAGTAACTGCAACCAGTTTTGAATTCAGGAAGAGAGTCTTCCTGACCTCAAGCCTTGCTCTCTATCCACTGTGCCTCCTTGAACATTTACTCTGCTAAATGCTAAACACTGAGCAAAGGTCTTGGAATACAAATACAAAAAATGAAGACAATTCCTGGCCTAAAGGAATCTTCATTCTGATAAAGGGACACAATATACATAGAGGAATGGCACATCAGGAGTGGATTTTGAATAGTTTGTTTCAGAAACTTTTGGGGACCTGTCCTTTCCAGAAACCATTCTAGTCTAGGGCTTGTTTTTTGGATCTAATAACATGGTTATTATTGAAAAGTTCATTATTGTTGAAACCTTGGACGTCTGAAAACCTGGTTCTACTAGGAATTACGAATATGTCAGGGCTAAGAGTTTTTTTAGGATCCCAAGCCTAAAAGTAATGGATAATAGAGCTGATCACCAATTAGGAAAGGAAGATCTCAAGGTAAGAGTTCCTGGCAAAATAATGTTATATTTATATAGGTACTTTTCCCCCCAGAAGAATATGTTTCTGGAGGGTAAGATTTACTTAATTTTTGCTTTTGTACCCAAACATAACATAAAACTAGCCCTTTTTTTTTTTCTTTTCCTTTTTTTGGGGGGTAGAAGTGGGAGATTTGATCTATGATTTCACTGGTATAGGAAATTTTTGGTGAAGAAATTCCCCTTACCAGTGAATATCAAAAGATGTTCTATAATACAATTTTAGGAGGCTGACTGGAACATATATATATATATATATATATATATATATATATATATATATATATATATATATATATATATATATATATATATACCTCTGATAACCTTTAGGCATTTATGAGCTCATTATTTAGACTGCTGTCCTTTGTAATCCCAAATAGTTTCTCCTTCATGTGTTTGAAAAAAAAAGCAAAAAACAAAACAAAACAAAACGACCAAACAAGTCATAGTAGAATAACTAGAAAGCACTGTGACTGAGCTAAAATATAATGCCCTGATAGAAAAAAAAGGATGTCACTTATATAGTATATAGGTGTTTTCTAGGATAGAGCAGGCAGCCCCCTGAGGAGTATGACAAGTACATAATAAAGTACAGAGAAAAAGCTACAATATATGAATTTACTGTCTGAGCTTTTTATTTCATAAACTTACTGTTTGTCAGAATATTTATATGAATATCACATTGCATCTAGTAAAATTTATAGGAATTGCAATTTTTTTTACTACGGGGAAAAATGTAACTTGTAATCAATTATTTTTTCATGTTCTCATTTCAAAAGAAATGGTATTATCTGAAGGAATACATGTTGGGCGATTTAAGGAATTTTTGACTTTGTCTACTTGCTTCATAGGTCATTTGAATAATCTTATAAATAGTTGACTAATTTTTTTTCAATAAGTAGCTAAGAAATAAATAGCTCAAAATTGTTGGTGCTTGATGGGCACCCTGATACATAAGAAATGCTCCCTCAGGGGAGATACCTCTCTATGTAATAAGAAGGAGAAAAAACATCAAGGTGTCTGGTTATTATAATTGAACCTGAAGTTAGTAACAGTGATTCTCTTGAAATTGAAGACCAACAAAATAATTGATGCTGATTCAGTTTTGATGAGGTCAGAGAATGGATATAGTTGGTAGCATTAAACAGTGTCTAATTCAACTAATTAGAAGTCATAGAGGACATCAAGAGAAAGCCAGAAGAAATTAACTACATGAATAGCCATCTAGAGAGTAATGCCTGATGGTCCTTGTTAATAACCACAAAAACCAAAGGATAATCCTGAGCAATCATTGCCAATATTTTTTGTAGCTTCTTATGAGCTCTACAAAAGTATAGGAAGATATAATGGGAAATTTCAGGAGAAGCCATGCTATGAGATTCAGGGAGAGGAATCTGGCAATAGAAGACTGCAATTGGCTGAGAGAATTCTAATTAGATAAAGAGTTGAATATTCTGCATTATTTATATTTTGCATCTCTCAATAAAATACAAAAATTTGTATTGACAAATAAATTTAATTTTTAAAACTGTAAATTATACAGTTGCAAGAAATATCAGTGTTAATAACATGAAATAAGTATAAAGCAATGATTTTCTTATATCTTTTGGCTAGGGATTATTACTTTTTAAGACTTAAATGTTTCTTGAGAAATGAACTAATTCAACATTTCTTGTGGCTACTTCTTCATTATTTTCCTTGCAATCCTAATTCTAGTGAACATCAGGGAATCAGAAGACTCACTCATTTTCTTGAGTTTAAATCTGGCTACATATACTTACTAGTTATGGTTCTGGACAAGTCACTTAATCCTATTTGCCTACATTTTTTTAAATTTATAAAATGAACTCAAGAAGGAAATGGCAAACTATTCTAATATCTTCACCTAGAAAATCCCAAATAGATAATGAAGAGTTGGACACAACTAGAAAAAGAAATTGATTGAAAATCTCAAAGAAGCAGTCTTGAGTTGTAGATAAGAGGGCTAAGACTATGAGGTAGGAGGAACATTTCCCCATAGTTCTCCAGTATGTGGGCTGAGTTACTTTTTTTTTTCCTTATAAAGACACTGGAATTATTAATTGGCTCAAAGAGCTAAAATCTGGGGCCATTGATATCTTTTCCTAGTTGCCTAAATGATTCTTCTTGGTTGTCTCTTCCTGCTTTCCTTGCCTCTCATGCTATATTATTCACAGTTTTTCCTTTGGTTCTTGACAAAATTTAAGTATAAATAGACATCAAAAACTCCAACTCCTCTTTGATCCATAATCTGTGGCAATCTATAAGCAAGGAAGCTGCAAATATATTTGTTGACTAACTATCCTGTGCTAAGTAAATGCTAAATAAAACCTTTTGTTGACTGTTAGACTAAGTATGAGTGTCTCATTTAAACCCAAACTGGATCCTAAATTATAAGGGCACTAGCCTGAGTCAGTTCTTTCCTTCCACAGACTAAATAAATGTGTGAGCAGATGCTGATGCTGATCTTCATGGGTAGAGAAAATTCTGTGCTAATGACTTCTTATTGCCATGAAACCAAGTCTTTTACCCACCTTCAAAAGATCTGAATCAAAAATAACTTTTTTGGGGAAAGAATAAACTGGCTCACTAGCTTGTATCTTATCTATAGATAAAGAAGAATTACAATATAAATGGAAAAATAATCGAAGCAACTTGTGCAACCAACTCATCTCTATATTTTGATACATCTCTTTGACAATGTTGTTTAAGAAAACATTTTCTCTTGGCTAAAGATGATATGTAATTATGAATATTGTTCATTACTATTATGAGACAATCAATATTTATGAAAAACTTAAAAGGACTGAAAAAAGACTACTCAGAAATAAAATAAAATCCCAAAATTCTGGACAAGTAAATGCCCCTATGGATCTCATCTTACCTGAGATAGGTAATATATTAGAATTTGTTATTATATCAGTGCCTTGCTGTTGGCAATAATTTGTTGTAGTTTGTTCTTCATTTTCAAAGAGGACGAATATCAACAGGAAGGTGATATCTTGACTTTTAAGTACACTAAATTCATTTATTTATTTATTTTATTTTTATTAATTTTATAATTATAACATTTTTTTATTATATATATATATTTTATAATATTATCCCTTGTATTCATTTTTCCAAATTACCCCCCTTCCCTCTATTCCCTCCCCCCGACGACAGGCAATACCATACATTTTACATGTGTTACAATATAGTCTAGGTACAATACATGTGTGTGAATATCATTTTCTTGTTGCACAATAAACATTAGAATCCGAAGGTACATGCAACCTGGGCAGACAGATATTAGTGCTAACAATTTACATTCACTTCCCAGTGTTTCTTCTCTGGGTGTAGCTACCTCTGTCCATCATTGATCAACTGGAAGTGAGTTGGATCTTCTTTATGTTGAAGATTTCCACTTCCATCAGAATACATCCTCATACAGTATTGTTGTTGAAGTGTACAGTGATCTTCTGGTTCTGCTCATTTCACTCAGCATCAGTTGATTTAAGTCTCTCCAGGCCTCTCTATATTCCTCCTGCTGGTCATTTCTTACCGAGCAATAATATTCCATAACCTTCATATACCACAATTTACCCAACCATTCTCCAACTGATGGACATCCATTCATCTTCCAGTTTCTAGCTACAACAAAAAGAGCTGCCACAAACATTTTGGCACATATATGTTTCTTTCCGCTCTTTAGTATTTCTTTGGGATATAATCCCAGTAGTAGCGCTGCTGGGTCAAAGGGTATGCACAGTTTGATAACTTTTTGGGCATAATTCCAGATTGCTCTCCAGAATGGCTGGATTCTTTCGCAACTCCACCAGCAATGTATTAGTGTCCCAATTTCCCCACATCCCCTCCAACATTTGTCATTATTTGTTCCTGTCATCTTAGCCAATCTGACAGGTGTGTAGTGGTATCTCAGAGTGGTCTTAATTTGCATTTCTCTGATCAGTAGTGATTTGGAACACTCTTTCATGTGAGTGGATATAGTTTCAATTTCTTCCTCTGAGAATTGTCTGTTCATATCCTTTGACCATTTATCAATTGGAGAATGGTTCGGTTTCTTATAAATTATGGTCAGTTCTCTATATATTTTGGAAATGAGACCTTTGTCAGAACCTTTGTTTTTAAAAATATTTTCCCAATTTGTTACTTCCCTTCTAATCTTGTTTGCATTAGTATTATTTGTACAGAAACTTTTTATATAACATTTTTTTTTGACAGTACATATGTATAGGTAATTTTTTTTTTTTACAACATTATCCCTTGTACTCGCTTCTGTTCCGAATTTTTCCCCTCCTTCCCTTCACCCCCTCCCCTAGATGGCAGGCATTCCCATACATATTAAATATCTGATAGTATATCCTAGGTACAATATATATGTGCAGAACCGAACTTTGTTATTGTTGTTGTTGTTGCAAAGGAAGAATTGTATTCGGAAGGTAAAAATAATCTGGGAAGAAAAAAAATGCTCATAGTTTACACTCATTTCCCAGTGTTCTTTTTCTGTATGTAGCTTATTCTGTCCATCATTGATCAATTGGAATTGGATTCGCTCTTCTCTATGTTGAAGATATCCACTTCCATCAGAATACATCCTCATACAGTATCATTGTTGAAGTGTATAATGATCTTCTAGTTCTGCTCGTTTCACTCAGCATCAGTTGATGTAAGTCTCTCCAAGCCTCTCTGTATTCCTCCTGTTGGTCATTTCTTACAGAACAATAATATTCCATAACATTCATATATCATAATTTATCCAACCATTCTCCAATTAATGGGACATCCATTCATTTTCCAGTTTCCAGCCACTACAAAAAGGGCTGCCACAAACATTTTGGCACATACAGGTCCCTTTCCCTTCTTTAGTAGTTCCTTGGGATGTAAGCACTGCTGGATCAAAGGGTATGCACATTTTTGATAACTTTTTGGGCATCATTCCATATTGCTCGGCAGAATGGTTGGATTCTTTCATAACTCCACCAACAATGCATCAGTGTCCCAGTTTTCCCACAGCCCCTCCAACATTCATCATTATTTGTTCCTGTCATCTTAGCCAATCTGACAGGTGTGTAGTGGTATCTCAGAATTGTCTTAATTTGCATTTCTCTGATCAATAGTTATTTGGAACACTCTTTCATATGAGTGGAAATAGTTTTAATTTCATCATCTGAAAATTGTCTGTTCATATCCTTTGACCATTTTCAATTGGAGAATGGCTTGATTTCTTATAAATTAAAGTCAATTCTCTGTATATTTTGGAGATGAGGCCTTTATCAGAACCTTTAACTGTAAAAATGTTTTCCCAATTTGTTACTTCCCTTCTAATCTTGTTTGTATTAGTTTTGTTTGTGCAAAAACTTTTTAATTTGATGTAATCAAAATTTTCTATTTTGTGATCAATAATGATCTCTAGTTCTCCTTTGGACACAAATTCCTTCCTCCTCCACAAGTCTGAGAGGTAAACTATCATATGTTCCTCTAATTTATTTATGATCTTGTTCTTTATGCCAAAATCTTGGACCCATTTTGATCTTATCTTGGTATGTGGTGTTAAATGTGGGTCCATGCCTAGATTCTGCCATATTCATTTCCAGTTTTCCCAGCAGTTTTTGTCAAATAATGAATTCTTATCCCAAAAGTTGGGATCTTTGGGTTTGTCAAACACTAGATTGTTATTTTTAGTCACTATCTTGCCATGTGAACCTAACCTATTCCACTGATCAACTAGTCTATTTCTTAGCCAATACCAAATGGTTTCGGTGACTGTTGCTTTATAATATAGTTCTATATCAGGTATAGCTAGACCACCTTCATTTAATTTTTTTTTTTCATTACTTCCCTTGAAATTCTTGACCTTTTGTTGTTCCATATGAATTCTGTTGTTATTTTTTTCTAGGTCATTAAAATAGTTTCTTGGGAGTCTGATTGGTATAGCACTAAATAAATAGATTAGTTTAGGGAGTATTGTCATCTTAATTATATTTGCATGGCCTATCCAAGAGCACTTAATGTCTTTCCAATTATTTAAATCTGACTTTATTTTTGTGGCAAGTGTTTCGTAATTTTGCTCATATAATTCCTGGCTTTCCTTTGGTAGATATATTCCCAAATATTTTATACTATCAACAGTTATTTTGAATGGAATTTCTTTTTGTATCTCTTGCTCTTGGAGTTGGTACTGTATAAATGTATAATGTATAAAAATGCTGAGGATTTATATGGATTTATTTTGTATCCTGCAACTTTGTTAAAGTTCTGAATTATTTCTAATAGCTTTTTAGCAGAGGCTTTGGGCTTCTCTAAGTATGCCATCATGTCATCTGCAAAGAGTGATAGTTTGATTTCCTCATTTCCTACTCTAATTCCTTGAATCTCTTTCTCGGCTCTTATTTCCGAGGCTAGCATTTCTAGTACTATATTGAATAGAAATGGTGATAGTGGACAACCTTGTTTCACTCCTGATCTTGCAGGGAAAGGTTCCAGTTTATCACCATTACATATAATGTTCACTGAAAGTTTTAAATATATGCTCCTTATTATTTTAAGGAATAGTCCATTTATTCCTATACTCTCATGCATTTTTAGTAGGAATGGATTTTGGATTTTATCAAATGCTTTTTCTGCATCTATTGAGATGATCATATGGTTCTTTATTAATTTGATTATTAATATGGTCAATTATACTAATAGTTTTCCTAATATTAAACCATCCCTGCATTCATGGTATAAATCCTACTTGATCTTGTATTATCCTGGGGATGATTTTCCGAAGTCTTTTTGCTAATATCTTATTTAAGATTTTAGCATCAATATTCATTAAGGAGATTGGTCTATGGTTTTCTTTCTCAGTTTTCAATCTACCTGGTTTAGGTATCAGTACCATGTCTGTGTCATAAAAGGAATTTGGTAGGACTCCTTCAATCCCTATTTTTTCAAATAGTTTATATAGCATTGGAGTTAGTTGTTCTTTAAATGTTTGGTAGAATTCACATGTAAATCCATCTGGTCCTGGGGATTTTTTCTTAGGGAGTTGGTTGATAGCTTGTTCTATTTCTTTTTCTGAAATGGGACTATTTAGCCTACTTACTTCTTCCTCTGTTAATCTGGGCAAGCTATATTTTTGAAGGTATTCTTCCATTTCATTTAATTTATAGAATTTATTGGCATAAAGTTGAGCAAAGTAGCTCCTAACTATTGTTCTAATTTCCTCTTCATTAGTAGTGAGTTCTCCCTTTTCATTTTCAAGACTAACAATTTGCTTTTCCTCTTTCCTTTTTTTAATCAGATTTACTAAGGGTTTGTCTATTTTGTTGGTTTTTTCAAAGAACCAACTCTTAGTTTTATTAATTAATTCAATATTTTTTTTTACTTTCAATTTTATTATTCTCACCTTTTATTTTTAGAATTTCAAGTTTCATGTTTGTCTGGGGGGTTTTAATTTGTTCCTTTTCTAGCAATTTTAGTTGTAAGCCCAATTCGTTGACCCTCTCTTTCTCTATTTTATGCAAGTAGGCCAAAACTTCCCCTTATTACTGCTTTGGCTGTCTCCCACACATTTTGCTATGGTGTCTTCTTATTGTCATTTTCTTGGGTGAAGTTATTAATTATGTCTATTATTTGCTCATATCATTTTACTCAATCATTCTTTAGTATAAGATTATTTAGTTTACAATTATTTTTTGGCTTTTTATTAAATGTAATTTTCATTGCATTATGGTCTGAAAAGGATGTATTTATTATTTCTGCCTTACTGCATTTGATTTTGAGGTTTTTATGTCCTAGTATATGATCAGTTTTGGTATATGTTCCATGAACTGCTGAGAAGAAAGTATACTCCTTTCTATCTCCATTTAGCTTTTGCCAAAGATCTATCATATCAAACTTTTTTAGTATTCTGTTTACCTCATTGACTTCTTTCTTATTTATTTTGTAGTTTGATTTATCTAATTCTGAGAGTGCAAGGTTGAGATCCCCCACTATTATAGTTTTGCTGTCTATTTCTTTTTGCAGCTCTCTTAATTTCTTTTTTTAAGAATTTAGATGCTGCACCACTTGGTGTGTATATGTTTAATATCGATACTGCTTCATTATTGATGCTACCCTTTAGCAGGATATAATTCCTTTCCTTATCTCTTTTAATTAGATCAATTTTTGTTTTTGCTTGATCTGAGATGAGGTTGGCTACCCCTGCTTTTTTAGCTTTGCCTGAAGCATAGTAGATTCTGCTCCACCCTTTTAGTTTGAATGTATCACCCTGTTTCAGGTGTGTTTCCTGTAAACAACATATAGTAGGATTCTGACTTTTAATCCAGTCTGCTAACTGCTTCCTCTTTATGAGCTAGTTTACCCCATTCACATTTATGGTTAGAATGATTAATTCTATATTGCTTGCCATCCTGTTAACCCCTGCTTATGCTTTTCTCCTTTCCTTCCCTCTTACCCCTCTCCCCAGTATTAAACTTGTGAACACCACTTGCTTTTCACAGCCCTCCCTTTTTAGTTTCCCTCCCCCCCTTAAAGATTCTCCCCTTATTTTACCCCTTTTCCTCACAATTTCTGTATTCCCTTCCCCTTAGCTTACTCCTTCCCTATCACTTTTCAATGAAGTGAAAGAAGTTTCACCATAAATTGAATATGTCTATTGATATACACTATGTTCATCTCCCTCCTTTCTTTCTCTCAGATCTAATAGGTTACCTTTGCCTCTTCATGAGATGTAGTACCACCACTTTACCTTTTTTTATGATATAATTTCCTTTCCACCTATAGTTTCTAGGACAAATTATACATGTGTTCTTTACATATCTTTATGGCAGAAATATAGTTATCAAGATTTATTTTTACCTTTTTAGAAATTTCTTGAGTTCTGTATTTGAAGATCAAACATTTTGTGTAGGTCTGGTTTTTTCATCAAGAATAGATGGAATTCATTTATTTTGTTAAATGTCCATCTTCTTCCCTGAAAAACGATGCTCATTTTTGCTGGGTAAGTTATTCTTGGCTGCATACCAAGTTCCTTAGCCTTTTGGAATATCATGTTCCAGGCCCTGCGTTCTTTTAATGCGGATGCTGCTAGATCCTGGGTTATTCTTATTGTGGTCATCCATATCTGAATTGCTTTTTTTCTAGCAGCTTCCAGTATTTTTTCCTTTGTCTGATGTTCTTGAACTTGGCCACTATATTTCTTGGTATTTTGATTTTAGGGTCCCTTTCAGTAGGTGATTGATGAATTGACAGTCTTTTCAATTGTTCCGTTTTTCTGGTTTTGCTTGACTATTTCTTGGTTTCTCCTTGAGTCATTCATTTCTACTTGTTTGCGTCTAATTTTCAATGATGTATTTTCTTCACTCACTTTTTTTATAACTTTTTGTAATTGTCCAATTTAAATGAAGCTAGGCTGTCAAAAATCCACCAGCCTTATTCTCTCCTCCAAAGTCATCTGGGTTCAGTGGCAAAACTTAGTAGATCAGTATGACTTGAAGATGGCTCTGGATGCAGAGGGAGACCATGGTCCTTTTAAGTTAGGTCTTTCCCAGGTTTCAGTTTTATCATTTAAAAAAAATAAATTGACGGCAGGTTAATAATTTAAGGCAAACTATATTAGCCAAGAAGGAGCTTGGCTATTAATACTCTGAATTCCTTCTTCCTTCCTCCCTTCCTTCATTCCTTTCTTCCTCCCTCCCTTCCTCCCTACCAACCTTCCTCCTCCCTCCCAACCTTCCTTCTTCCTTCCTTCCTTCCTTCCTTCCTTCCTTCCTTCCTTCCTCTTCCTTCCTTCCTTCCTTCCTTCCTTCCTTCCTTTCTTTCTTTCTTTCTGTCTTCTTCCTTCCTTCCTTCCTTCTTCCTTCCTTTCTTTCTTTCTTTCTTTCTTTCTTTCTTTCTTTCTTCTTTCTTTCTTTTCTTTCTTTCTTTCTTTCTTCTTTCTTTTCTTTCTTTCTTCTTTCTTTTCTTTCTTTCTTCTCTTTCTTTCTTTCTTTCTTTCTTTCTTTCTTTTTTCTTTTCTTTCTTTCTTTCTTTCTTTCTTTCTCTATGTCTTTTTCTTTCTTTCCTTCTTTCTTATTTTCTTAGTCTCTTTCTTTTTGTTTCTTTCTTTAGTTCTCTGTTTCTTTTATTCTTTCTTTCTTTCTTTCTCTATCCCAATTTTGTACTTTTCTCAAAAGTGTTGGACTAAATATGCAGAAGACTTGTTATTTCTGCTCATATCATCATGTAGCTGTGCTGTCATCCCAGCAAGAGCAGGGGTAATTAATGCACATCATCTCTGTATTATTGCATTCTTTTGGCAATAAGTAGATTACTTAGGGTTTTATTTTGCTCTTTCTCTTTTATTGATGCACAATTTCTAAGAAGGTAAAATGGAAGAGGTAAATATTTTGGATGAAATTATATAATAAAATATCTTTGGGTATGCTTATCTCATATATCTGAACTCTGGGAGGAAGATTCTGAAAGATATAAAGGGAGGGTAGAACTCACAGGTTTTTAGACGATTGATGAATTATGCTCAAACTGCTGTTGACCTTGAGCATAATGGACACTAGGAAGCATAGAGCCTATTTGACTAAATGAAGTTCCCAACTGTGTGAAACCCAAGCCGTAGAAAGTCAGGTGTTGGGAGGAAAAGAAAAACTGTGTCAACAAATATTTGTTGTATGTTCTGTAGCATAAACGAATCAGTTCTTTTTTGTTGTTGTTGTTATTCCTTGTAATCCTACAATTTCAAAACTAAATAGTCTAAAAAATATGATCATTAGAGTCTTACAGATGGAGAAATTGGCTTTGAGAGAGCTTGATTTTTATAAAGGTAACAGAAGCAGGCTGGGTAAAAAAGGATTTTATATTTGGAAACCTGAAGGAGAAGTCTAGAAGATTAATAAACTTTCATATCTCAATGTGGCCATGAGGAGGTAGTAATGTGATGTGTGGGGAGTCCGCACAATTTGAAGTCAGAGACTAGAATTCCAAATCCAGCTGAAGTCATTACAGATTTTGTCACTGGGCTGTGCATACACACTTTACCACTCTAACTCATTTTTCTGCATGAAGGAATCATTAGACCACAAATTTAGAGTTGTCAGAGATCTTATAAACTATTGAATACAACCCTTTTATTTTACTGCTGAGGAAACTAAGACTCAGTGAGGTAATGATTTGCTTAAGGAAACAACTCATAAGTGACAGAAGCAAGAATAGGTTAGATCTCTTCTAAAGTCCCTTTTAGCTATAAATATGAACTTCCATGAACTAACAATGCAAAGACTGATTGGCTAGGAGTAATGGGGAAGAGGAAAGTCACTATTATAATGTAGGCATTTCCTATGTCATGTTCACTGCAAAAATCCTGGAAGATTTATGGTAATTTTCTTCTCTATGTTATCAATATGAAAACTCTAGTAATAATGAATAGGGAGAGAAAATTATATAAAAAGTATTTCTATTGTATATGACCTCAATTAGGGAATAGTTGACCAGGTTGCGGTATATGGTTAGATGGAATAGTACTGTGCTATAAGAAATGATGAACTTGATGGTTTTAGAAAAACGTTGATAGACCTGAATAAAATAATGAGTGAAATGATCAGAACCAAGGAAATATTACATACAGTAATAGCAATATAAAGAATAACATTGAGTGACTAAGTTTTATAAGTACCTAAATTATTGTTCTGTAAGAAATGACCAACAGGATGATTTCAGAAAGGCCTGGAGAGATTTACATGAACTGATGCTGAGTGAAATGAGCAGGACCAGGAGATCATTATATACCATATGATGATAAATTCTGATTGATGTGGCCCTCTTCAACAATGAGATGAACCAAATCAGTTCCAATAGAGCAGTAATGAACTGAACCAGTTATACCCAGTGAAATAATTCTGGTAGATGACTATTGACCACTACATAAAATTTCCAGTCCCTCTAATTTTTTCTGCCTGCATTTTTTTTTTATTTCCTTCACAGGCTTATTGTACACTATTTCAAAGTCCAATTCTTTTTGTACAGCAAAACAACTGTTTGGACATGTACACATATGTTGTATTTAATTTATACTTTAACATATGTAACATATATTTGTAAACCTGCCATCTGGGGGAGGAGGGTGGGGAGAAGGAGGGGGAAAATTGGAACAAAAGGCTTGGCAATTGTCAATGCTATAAAATTACCCATGCATATATCTTGTAAATAAAAAGATATAATTTTAAAAAATAAATACCTAAATTAAATATAAAGACCTATGAAGGAAGATGTTATTTGCATCCAGAGAAAGAACTGATGAATAGAAGTATATAATGAATATTTATATATGTATGTGTATCTACATCTATACGTTGAGAGAGAGACATAGATATATACATACAAATACACATATTTGTGTCTAATTGTAAATTTCCATAGAATGGAGGTAGAGGGAAGAAAAAGGCGGGGAATTACATGAGAATGTTATTACATATTTAAAAGGAATAACAAGTTATATATAATAGATTTGTAAATTTCATGTGTAATCTTTAAAAAATACACTTTTACCATGCTATGGAAATGTTTGCTTTATTTCATAAATTTAATAAATATTTTAAAGAGTATTTACAGAAAAATTATGGGTGAGAACTAGACCTATGACTCTAATGATAGAGGAGACTTCCAAATGAGGATTCTCTTTCTAGTTCTCAGCAACTTGTAGTCTTAGAGAGTAGTCTAGAGCATTGAGAGGTTAAATGACTTGCCCAAGATCACACAGTCAGTAATTAGTAGAGGCAGTACTAGATCCCAGGTCTTTAAGGTTCTATGGCTAGCTTTCTATATACTAGGTCACATGATTGACTCTCTAGAAGAAATAGTAATGATAATAAAAGAAAAATAAGATCAAAGAAGAACTAGAGAACATTGTGAAAGATAAAATGGACAACTCTGATTACATTAAATTAAAAAAAAGTTTTGCACAAACCAAACCAACAGAAAAAAGATTGAAAGGGAAGTTCAAAGCTGGGACAAAATATTCAAAACCAGAATTTGTGATAAAGGTCTTATTTCTAAAATATATGAAAAACTGTGTCAAATTTATGAGAATAAAAGTCATTCTACAATTGATAAATCGTCAAAAGATATGAACAAACAATTTTGAAATGATGAAATTAAAGTCACCTATAGTCTATGAAAAAATGCTCTAAATCCCTATGGATTAAAGAAATGCAAACTAAAATAACTATGAGGTACCACCTCTCATCTCTCACATTGGCTAAGATGACAGGAAAAGATAATGACAAATATTGGAGGATATGTGGGAAAACTAGAACACTGATGCATTATTGATGGAGTTGTAGGAATAATCCAGCGAGTCTGAAGAGTAATCTGGAACTATGTTCAAAGGGCCATAAAACCGTGCAAAAAATGTTTATAGCAGCTCTTTTTGTGGTAGTAAAGAATTGAAAAAATGAGTATATGTTCATCAATTGAGGAATAGTTGAACGAGTTGTAGTACATTAAGATAATGGAATATTTTGTTCTACAAAAAATGATGAACAAGCTGATTTTTAGAAAGACCTGGAAAGATTTACTTGAACTGACACTGAATGAAACAAGCAGAACCAGAAATACATTGTATACAGTAACAGGAAGAATGTGTAATGATCAACTATGAAAGACTTCATTCTTCTTAGTGGTTCAGTGACCTAAAGCAACCCCAAAAGACTTTGGACAGAAAATATCAGTTGCATCCAGAAAAAGAACCAAGGAGCTTAAATGTAAATCAACACATTTTTATCTCTCCCATGTTTTTTCCCTCTTGCTCTGATTTTTCTCTCCTAACATGATTCATAAATGTGTTAAAAATAAATAAAAATAAAAATAAATTTATTTTTACAAGATTAAAATAAAGGTAATAGAGGAGATACTGGTAATGAGAAGCAACTGAAAATGTGTATTTAGATAGTATTTAAGCATTGATGTCTTATTTTAAATGATAATTAGTAAACTTTTCTATTACTTAAATACAAAATATAACTATGTAATTATATTCATACACTGCAAAGTTTGTTTGTTTGTTTGTTTGTTTAAATCAAGGCACCAAATCAAGAAAACTCATCTTCCTGACTTCAAATCTGGCCTTAGACACTTACTAGTTGGGTGACCCTGGGCAATTCACTTAACTCTTTTGTCTCAGTTTCCTCATCTATAAAATGAGCTGAAGAAAGAAATGGAAAAAATAACTCTAGTATTTTTGCCAAGAAAATCCCAATTAGGATCACAGATAGTCAGACACAACTGAAAAATGACTGGGTAAAAACAACTGTACCCAAAGGTATATCATTCATATAACAGACTAAATAGCTTTCAAGGGGCCATTAATTGGCTGGAAAATGTATTTATGAGGAGTATATTATGGAGTACATAGATAATTTACCAACTGAGACTATTCAAAGGAGAGAAAAGATAATGAATATCTGTGCAATTGCAAGTCTGAAACCAAAAAATTATTCACTTTAATTCTTTGAAGGATGAAAGATGTATACACTTTTCATGAAACACCCCTCATCTTTCTTTTAGGAATCACTTATTCCTTGACTTATACTTTATCATATTTTATGTGTGATACATGGACATTTTAGTGTTACAATTTTTCATATGCCTAGAAGAGCATCTCTACCAGAGATATTTATATTTAAAAGTCAACTGCATTGCATGTGAATGTGTTTAATTTTTGGTTTGAGGTGTTTTTTTTTGTTTTGTTTTTTTTTTGCCAAGACATGTACATGTGTATCTGTGTGTGTGTGTCCATTCAAGCATTTATTAAATGCCTACTATGTGCTAGGTGCAAGATTAATTTGTGTGTATTTATCTAGCATATCTTAAACCCTTGACAAATAGTAATCATAGCTCACCTTTATATTCTGCTTCTATTTAGAAAACCTTCTTCAGAACAATCCTGTTCTAAAAGCATTATCTCCATTTTATATATGAAAAAAATGAAAGTCAGAAAGGTTGACATTTTTCCTTCACATTACTACAGGAGGCAAAGCTATATTCTTTCTACTATAGAATAATCTCTCTCACCAAAATATTCACAAAAAATTTAATTTAATTTAGTTTTTTTTTAATTAACAAAATTTTATTTTCTTTGCTTCCTGCCCCTCACCATTAAGAAAAATAAACCCTTGCAAAAAATACATATACTCATGCATAACAAGTAGCCTCATATGTCATGTCTACACATGGATATCTTATTCTATATCTTTAATCCATTCTCTCTTTTTCAAGAATAGCATACTTTGGATTTGAGACCGATCATTATGTTCATCGGTTAACAAGGCTATACTAATTTTTGTATGTACTTTTTAAATAAGTAAAATTTGTCCTTTTCCCAGAGTTCAATATTTCAAATATTTTACTTAATATTGTTTATCACTTAGGCAATTGTGTATTTTTATGGCTATTCCAAAGGGATAATCTTCAAAAATGGAGCTCCAAGAAAGGCAAGGGTTCTCATATTGATCCATGAACAACAGCTCATCTCTTGAAAATTTGACTTTATAATAAGTGATTAAACAGAAACTGGAATCTCTAGAGGTTTGGGTACAGAGTGAGGGTGACAGGGAAGAAGGCTTAGATAAAAGAAAAATTATATTGACTCCCTGGTGTATTCACTAAAATAACTTCCTACATCCATAAAAATGTAAAGATCCAAGGTAGTATAAAAGTATAGTAGATATCATAAGTTGCAGATCATAATTCATCAGTTTATGGAACAGAGCCCTCAAAAGAACAATGAGATTGTGGTTTTGCCCCTTGTGCAGCGGCATAGGAAAAATTGCTTCCTCCATGCTATTATCTTGAAATGCACAAGATTTCCAAATTCTTGTATATAACAACAACTATCCCCACAGTCTCCTCAATAAGGGGTTCATCTCCTAAGCCTAACTTTAATGGAGATAAAGGTCTTAGAGAGACAATAACCCAAAATTGAATGTTTTCTGAGCCAAAAATTCCCTTTCCCCCTTATTTAACTAATTTTTTTCCCATCTCTATCATCACCTCTATCTCAATTTCTATATCATTCTGGGCCTATGCCATTATGATAACTATTAAATCTAGTTATAATTTTCCCTTTGTTTCAATATTATTAGTTAGAATAAAAAACACATAGATTTGTATTTATATTATACTAAAGTACAGGAAAAATTATTTGTATCATTTGTGCTGGACATTGTGTCATATGGCTGCAATTCCTGAAAACAGGGAGTCTGTGGTGGATCATTTAAGTTCATGAGTCTTAACTATGCTTCATTGGGATTTAATTGATCAGTGATCTCTTCCATTTCTGTTGATGACAATGTATTTAGTCTCTAATGATAGAAAAAAAGAGCCTTCACTTTCTCTGCTCCACCTTAAAATCCCTAGATTAAATCTTTATAGATCTTTGATAATGATTCAATATGATTACATGTACATATTGGTTATTAGGACTCTAAGAGCTGAAACTGGTAGTTTTGTATTTGGATAGCAAATTATACATACACACACATAGGTATATATATATATATATATATATATATATATATATATATATATATATATATATATATATATATATATATATATATGGATATCTCCTTTTTGCTAAAAGATTTTAATTTGAATAAATATTAAGTACTTTATGACTTTCTTTTCTTCTTAACCCCTTCTGCTTCTGCTGAGTCCTGAATTTGGAAATCAAATTTTCCATTCTGCATTGCTCTTTTCATTACAAAAGTTTGAAAATCCTCTATTTCACTGAATGATCACCTTTTCCTCTGAAGGATTATCTCAGTTTTGCTGGGTAGATGATTCTTGGTTGTAATTGCTCTTTAGAATATCGTGTTCCAAGCCTATTGTTCCTTTAATGTAGAAGCTACTAAATCCTGGCTTATCCTGACTGTGGCTCCATTATACTTGAATTGTTTCTTTCTGGATGCTTACAATATTTTCCCCTTGACCTGAGAGTTCCAGAATTTGGTTATAATATTCCTGGGAGTTTTCACTTGGGGATTTCTTTCAGATGATGAGATTCTTTCAATTTCTCTTTTCCTCTCTGGTTCTAGAATATTAGGACAGTTTTCCTTGATAATTTCTCAGAAGATGATGTCCAGGTGCTTTTTTGATCGTGACTTTCAGGTAGACCAATAATTTTTAAAATCTCTCCTGGATCTATTTTTCAAGTCAGTTGTTTTTCCAATGAGATATTTCACTTTTTTCATTTTTTCATTTTTGCTTTATTAAATTTTGATTTCTCATAAAGGCATTAACTTCCATTTGCTCCATTCTATTTTTCTTTTATTTATTTATTTATCCATTCACCCATTTACTTATTTATTTATTTTTAAAAGTTAATTTGTGGTTTTCTTTTTCTTTTTTTTTTAAATTACTTTTATAATTATACATTTGACAGTATATATGCATAAATAATTTTTAATAACATTATCCCTTGTATTTATTTTTCCAGATTTTCCCCTCCCTCCCTCTACTCCCCAGGCGATGTTACAGTTTAACCTAGATATAATATAAGTGTGTAAATCCAATTTTCTTGTTGCACATTAAGTATTGGATTCCGAAGGTATAAGTAACCTGGGTAGATAGACAGTAATGCTAATATTTTACATTCAATTCCCAGTATTCCTTCTCTGGGTGTAGCTGATTCTGTCCATCATTGATCAGCTGGAAGTGAGTTGGATCTTCTTTATGTTGAACATATCCACTTCCATCAGAATACATCTTCATACAGTATTGTTGTTGAAGTGTATAGTGATCTTCTGGTTCTGCTCATTTCACTCAGCATCAGTTCATGCAAGTCTCTGCAAGCCTTTCTGAATTCATCCTGCTGGTCATTTCTTACAGAGCAATAATATTCCATAGCCTTCATATACCATACTTTACCCAACCATTCTCAAATTGATGGGCATCCATTCATTTTCCAGTTTCTAGCCACTACAAAAAGGGCTGCCACAAACATTTTGGCACATACAGGTCCCTTTCCCTTCTTTAGAATTTCTTTGGGATATAAGCCCAGTAGTAGCACTGCTGGATCAAAGGGTATGCACAGTTTGATAACTTTTTGCTCCATTCTATTTTTCAAGGAATTATTTTCTTCAGTGAATTTTTGTACTTCCTCTCCCAATTGTCCAATTTTGCTTTTTAAACAATTTTTCTCCTCATTAGCAGTTTGTATCAAACTCCCTTTTGAGCTCTTACATGGCCTGAGCCCAATTCTTATTTGTCTTGGAGGATTTAGATATAGGAACTTTGACATTGTTAACATCTTCTGCGTATGTGTTTTGATCTTCCTTGTCACCATAATAATTTTAAATGGTCAGAAACTTTTTTTTGTTTTGTTTTCTGCTCATTCTCCTAGTTTATTATTTGGCTTTTAACTTTTTGTTAAAGTAGAGATCTGTTTCCAAGGTGGAGAGTGCACTGTCCCAAGCTTCAGAGGTTTTGTGCAGCTATTTTCAGAAATCCTTCTAGGAACCTGATGACAAGCCCTCTTTTCTACTCTGAAACTATTGTGCTCCCACCTCTCTATTGCTATAAAATCTAGTATGCTAATTTAATAGAATTCTTTACTGATGCTCTGGCCAAGTGTAGGAGCCAGGTCTGTGCTGGTGCACCCTGGGCTGGGACTGCACAAAGGACTCTCACATGTCGCCACAGACTCACTCCATTGACCTTTAGAGGTCCTATCTCACTGACATTGGGATCTGGGCTGGAGCCAGGATTGCCTTGGCACAGCTTGTGGTGGGAATGCATGCTGGGCTCCTGACTTGTTCCACAGACCTTTTCTGCTGACCTTCCAAGTTCTATTTGATGTCTCTGGCTATAGAGATCTGGAAGCCATAAGTATTGCGGCTGATTCAGAGGATGAGTGGAGTCAGGATCTGGGACTATGGCTGAGACTGCATGCTGGACTACCACCCTAGCATTACAGACCTTTTTCCTTATCTTCTGACTTTCCTTTGGTTAGAGAATATTCTACTCCATCTTTTGGTGGTGTTATGATTAATTAAAATTTGTTTCGAGTCATTATTTAAAGGAATTTGGAGCAGTTTGGGGGAGAAATTGAGTGACTTTGTGACCTTCTCCACCATCTTGGTTCCACTTCCCCACCAAATATTTTTTATGCATTTTCTGTGTGAAGTCTTATAATGGGTTCCAAAGGTTGTTTGAAACTTGGTCTTTGCTCTGATGAACCTTAAAGTTTCATAGAAAATAGGATGAGAATGTGCTCTTTAGAAAGGCATTTCACTGGTAAATTAAAATTTACTTTACTTTTTCATAAACTTCCCCTGACAACACCAACTCCCACGAGCATAACAAGGCAACGAATATGTGGCATAGTGGCTATTTATGTCCTGTCCTCTTTGTTGCCAGGGTAATAGCAGGAGAACTGAAGATACTGGAGGTGTTATGATCAGTGAGGATGCTTCCAAATGGAAAAACTGTAAAAAGCAAAATGTAGGCTGGCATGTGGGCAGCCATACAGTGAAAGGGATAAGAGATATGCATAAATTAGATGAATGGATTTTTCCTTGTTAGCCAAACATGATATTAATCTTGGAAATATGACTTGTATAGGCTATCTTTCCAGTAATGGTATAAAAATGTATCATCAACCCAGCCACATGAAATGTTAATGAAGAATAACTTCTGAGAGTGATTTCATTGGCAAATCCCAGTCCAATCATCTTACACTATAAAGAATAAATGTTTCCCCTCTATCCTTCCTTTGTTCTTCTTTTGCTCTTCTACAAGAAAGAAAAATCATATTTTAAAAAAAATCAGTATTTTCTTTAGGGGTGGTAGAATAAAATTAAATTCCTCTCTAGAGATAAATGGAGCAATATTTCTCCTTTCCATCCCTGAATTATATCCCTATACCTAAAGGAAAATAAACCAAAACAACCACATAAGAAAAAAAATCAATGTGTTTGGTAAAATTTGGAAGAAGTAGTCTTATATATTGGAAAAATAACATTTTTTGCTATTGAATATTACCTTATTTTATCCTTACAACACCTATGGGAGGTAAATGCTTCTATTCCCATTTTATGGATGATAAAAATAGGATAAATAGAGATTATCTATTTACCTTGAGGTTACACAGCTGGTGAGCATCTGAGATCAGATTTGAACTCAGGTTTTCCTAACTCCAAGGGCAACTAGGTGGTTCAGTGCATAGAAAACTTAGCCTATTGTCTAGGTAGATCTAAATTCAATTCTGGCCTCAAAAATACTTAACTAGTTGTGTGCTTCTAGGCAAGTCACTTAACTCTGTTTGTCTCAGCGGTTTTTTTTTTTATTTGTAAAATATCACTCCAGTATCTTTGCAAAAAAAACCCCCCAAATGGATTCATCCAAAGTCAGGCAAAGCTGAAACCGACAGACAACTTCCTAATTCCAAGTCCAATGTTCCTAATTACTGCACCATCTATTTCAAAGGATTTATGTGAGGATCAAAAATAAAAATGCTTATAAAATATTCAAAAACCCTAAAGTACCATATAAATGGCAAAGATTAATATTTTTATCTGTCAAATAAGGATGAGATTATCTTTAAATTCTCTATCAAATCTAAAATTATATGAATCTTATAAATCAAAATGTGGAATCATTAGTGATCAAATGATCTCCTTTAATTTGTGTAAGTTATGCAGTTGCTAGGAGAAAAGAAAAAACAACAAAGACAAATTTTTGTCCTCCTTCTAGCCTATGTTCTATTAGCTTTTCAGAAGAGTAGGACCAGCTGTCATCCTTAATCAGGTTATTTAAATTTTCCTAACCCTAGTTTTTCAACTGTAAAATGAATGATTAGATGATTTCTAAGTTTCTTTAAACTTCTGTGATTTAAAAAAATGTTTGTAGCCAGCTTTCCCTCAAAATTGATGCAGCCAAAAGAAACTTTACTTTACTTTTTCATAAACTTCCCTGACAACACTCATTCCCACGAGCATAATGAGGCAATGAATACGTGGCATAGTGGCTATTTATGTCCTGTCATCTTTGACCTCTTCCTTTTCCTCTTCCTCCAAGTATAACCAATCACTTATTTTTGTTGATTCTACTGCTCATTATTTCTCAGGAGAAAGAGAAAGAGAAAGAGAGAGGGAGAGGGAGAGGGAGAGGGGGAGAAGGAAAGGGACAGGGGGAGGGGGAAGGGAGGGGGAGGAGGAGGGAGAATTTTGAGGGTAGCCAGTGTGATGGGTTGAATTTTGATCATTAAGTTATTTAAGACTCTTTTATTGACTTTGTTTCCCTCTTGCAGATGAGAGGGAATGTTAGGAAATGTAATATTATAAAATCATGTTTTCCCTGAAAAAAAGAGGGAACAATAGAAATGTAGTAATTTTCCTCTATTTGGAGATAGTGTAATGAGATTAAATTCCTTTAGAGAGTGTAAGGGAGATGGTATACCCCATTCTATCCATATCACTTAGTCATTGAAAGTTTCATGATTAGCTGGGGATGAACCTCAAATTGAAAGCACAGACCAATAAATTTTAGTCAGAGAGTCCAGCAATGAGTGACTTCTAAATTTTTCTTGAGTGTGTTCTGATACCATTCTTATTTTTAGCAAAGAGGGGAGCAGGACAGAATGGCCAGTGTTTCCTAGGTTTCACAGGATTGTGGATGAGATCATGCCTAGGGAAATTTAATTAAGTATTTAGTTAAAAAGATTAGGGACCATGTAGTCTGGAATTTGGTAGATTTGTTTTAAGCAGAATTCTAATCACCTTCCTCTTCTGAATAATTTTGAAAATTTTCTATTTCTTGAGTCATTTGTGAATAAGCACTGCAAATATATTCTTTTGATTATGAGTGGGCAGACAAAAGAAGGATAGAAAGAAAAACAAGAAGGAAATGCCAGAAATTATATCCAGATGTGTTGACAGATCACTAGGAATTAGGTATGACAATTCAGATTTCTGATTTCAACAAGGTAATCAAAGTAGCTCTATTTAATTCAGTTCAACTCAACAGACGTTTATTATTTTTGTAAGGCTTTATTTTCTCCATTTCCATAGAATAGAAAAAACTAACCTTTTTTTTTTTAAATAAAAATTACAATCTTGACCTGTAATGTCTGGGTTAGCTTTCTGGAAGATCTCTGGACGGGCTTGGTGTTTAGGTGGAGAAGTGATGAAGGCAGGAGAGCTACCAGGAGGCTGGTCAAAGATGGAGTCCGGAGTCTGGGGTCTGGATTCTGGAGTCTTCTTTTGTGTCTGTGTCTGCGATTCTCAGATCCTAGTCTTCTTAGCTCTTAAATACCTCAGTATGATTATATCACTACGGCAACTGAGCATGTGCCAACTAGAGTGATTACATCATTACATCACACTGAGTAGTTGCTTAACTATAAGCACCCTGCTGTCCTTGATTCAAGTATACCTTTCCAGAGTTCAGGCCCTACACATTGATCCTATTCATTCAAGGAGTCTAAATTCTTTGGAGATTTTTGGACTATTCACCAGCATCAGTGCCAAGTATTGGCAATTTTCAAGGGAGACTGAATCCAAAATAAATATATAATTTTGATGTTGGTGCAGTAGATAGAGTATTGGTCCTGAAGTCCAATTTCAATTCCAGTGCCAGACACTTACTAGCTGTGTGACTCTGGGCAATAATTTAACCCTGCTTTCTTCAGTTTCCTCATCTGTAAAAGTTGCCGAGAAAAAAAAATGGCCAACCATTGCATATCTTTGCCAAAAAAAAAAAAATCCCAAAAGAAGTTACAAAGAATTGAGAATGATGAATGAACAAAACAAAAACAAATTTTTGAGGGAGCACTAATAAAAAAGAATCCAGAACTGACTGCTTTTATTTGTTTCTCCAACACTGGGTATAATAACATACCCAGTATGTTGTCATTCTTCTTTTATTAGAAAATCTCCTTTGAGGGGAAAGCCACCACTTCTAGAAAACGTGTGAGTAGCTATAATTATTAGATTTTCCCTTATATCAAGCCTACATTTATTTACCTTCTTGCAAACTGCATCCAATGTGATGTCATATAGGTTGGCCCTTGATTGCAAAAACTTGATAAAGATCATTTCTACAGACAAGAATGAACATCCTATGGCTTTGTATTCTCCATGTCAGCTCCATGCCTTAATAAAAATAATTCACTTAAGGTGTATAGCCCTGAGTTGCTCTGCTTTTTTGTAAATCCCTTCATCATGCCTTGTGTTTTACTTACTACCAGAACATTACATTCTGAGGGAGAGGTGTACCAAGTTTGCTTTATGTATTTGATATATGTTTATATAAAAACACATCTGTGTAGATGCAAATACATTCCTATATATGGGTGTGATATGTGCATATATGTAAGATACATCTATTCTTGTGTGTATATAATGCACATGGTATTTACATGTGCATGCAGAGAGTGTGTATTCATGAATCCTATTCTGATCTCCCACTTCCTTTACTAACAAAATTTCTATTAGCTTATTACCATTTGTGTATGTACCAAGACTGGGATCAATGAATCATAGGATTGGCAAGGACTTTGAGAAGTCATCTTGTCCATCTTCTTCTCTAATTGATCAAGTGTCAGCAATTAGTCAAATGCCAGTGACATTTATCAAGTATGAGGCAGATGCAAGACACTAGAGACATAAACAAAAAGTTGTCTCCCTGTGAAAGATTTTAGAATTTTGCAAATTTAACAAATGTTTCTTAATGAAAGAGTAGTTAAATCAGTGTGTGTGTGTGTGTGTGTGTGTGTGTGTGTGTGTGTGTGTGTGTGTGTGTGTGTGTGTGAGAGAGAGAGAGAGAGAGAGAGAGAGAGAGAGAGAGAGAGAGAGAGAGAGAGAGAGAGAGAGAGAGAAATATCCTGGAGGAGTCATTCTTTCATTCTAGTTATTTTGTCTTATCAATAATGATTTTGAAAATTGATTTTGGAATCTTTATATTTAAATTTTGTTAACTTTAAATGAAGCTTTCATTGTGCCTCATTTAACCTAAAACATCAAATATTAAAAGTCAGTTTTTTATGCATCACTTTGAAAAGTTGAAGTGTACAATTTGGAATTAAAAGCTATTAAAATGCAATCTTTTCAGATCTAAAAATTATGCAAATTAATGTAATAATATTTTAACACTGGATAGAAAAAGACTAGCAACAGAGATAATGAAAATTTTTGTCATAACTGTTCCTCTTAAATAAAACCGAATATGGGAGTGGAGCCAAAATGGCAGAATAAAGGAGGAACTTGTCTGAACTTTTCCAAATTTACTTCTTAAAAGAAAACTTAAAATAATCCCTAAAAATGAATTCTAGAGAAGCAGAAGCAACAAAAAGACAGGGTGAAATGATTTTCAGCCCAAGCAAAGTTAGAGGGTTGGGAAGAAAGATCTGTCTCATTTGGATAGAAAGGAAATACAATTTAGTGCAGGTAGCTTTCAGGCAAGTCAACAGCAGGGTATGCCTCAGAAAGCAAGCAGGAGGCCCTGAGCTCTGACACAGATCAGTGATGAGAACCCCTGGCCTTAGCACTGCCAACATCAAGCCAACAGCACAGTAAGTCAGTGATTAGACCCTATAACTATGATGCAGTGGGCCAGAGGAGGGACCCCAGGCTCTAAGCAAAAGAAGTTTAAGACAGCACATCCTTAATGTCTGAAACAGAGCCCGAATTTAAAAGTTGTGAAATAGACTAGAAAAAAAAAATAAAAAAGAACCTGATCATGGAAAGTTACTATAGTACATGCAAAATCAAAGCACAAATTCGGAAGAGGATAAAATGCAATATATCTATATATAAAGCCTCAAAAAAAAAAAAAAAAAGGTAAATTTTTCTCAGGATCCAAAGGAGCTCTAGGAAGAGCTGAAAAAAGAATTTTAAAAATCAAATAAGAAAAATAGAAGAAAATTGGGGAAAAATAAAGTGTTTCAAAATTATCATGAAAAAAAAGAGCTAATAGTAAAGAAAGCACAAAAATTGGAAAAGGATGCACAAAAATTCACTGAAGAAAATAACTCCTTAAAATCTACAATTGGCTAATTGAGGTACAAAAGCTAACTGAGGAAAATAATTCCTTAAAAATTAGATTTGGAAAAGTGAAAGTTAATGTCTTCATGAGACACCAAGAATTAACAAAATCAAAGGAATAAAAAAAAATTGAAGAAAATATAAACTATGACCTGTAAAATAGATTCAGAAGAGATAATTTTAAAGTCATTGGACCACCTGAAAACACAAAATTTTAAAAAAGCATGGCTATCACATTTCAAAAAATTATCAAGGAAAATGCTCTGATATTCTAGAACCAGAGGGTATAATAAATAATTAATAATATATATATATCATATATATATATAATATATATATATATATATATATAAAATAAATAATTAAATCTCTAATTAAACATAAAATTGGAAACCCTGAAAAATCAAAGGAGAAAATAATAAGAAAACCATTGAGAACTAATAAAACTAGGAGGTGATTTTATGGGAAGGCAACAATATTGCAGATTAAACCATTGACAAATTTGGTTTTTAAAAAGAAAAAAAATACCAATATCAAAAATGAAAAGGATACGTTCACTCCTATTGAAAAGGAAATTAAATCAATTATTAGAAGCATTTTGCACAATTGTATGCTAATAAATCTTATAAGTTAAGTGAAATTGATGAGTATTTATAAAGCTATAAATTGTCTAGATTAACAGAAGGGGAAAAAGAGCACCTAAATAAAACCATCCTAGAAAAATAAATTGAACAAACCATCACTAAACTCTCCAAGAAAAAATCTCTACAGTCAGATGAATTCACAAATAAATTATACAAAACATTTGAAAAACGATTAATTCTAATACCACACAAATTATTTGGGAAAAAAAACTAGGCAAAAAAGTTCTACAAAATTTCAAAAACAACAGCTATAGACCAATTTCCCTAATGAATATTGATAGAAAGTTTTAAAAATAAAATACTAGCAAGGAAATTACAATAATATATTACTTGAATCATACACTATGACCAGATTGGGATTTATACCAGAAATTCAGGCTAGTTTAACATTAAAAACCTATCAGCATAATTTGCCATATCAATAACAAAACCAACAGAAATTATATGATTATTTCAATAGGTACAGAAAACCTGTGACAAAATGCAATATCTTTTCCTATTAAAAACTCTAGATGACATAGGAATAAATGCAGCTTTTCTTAAAGCATGAAATAATATTGATCTAAAACCATTATCAGGCATTATCTGTAATGGAAATAATCTAGAAGATTTTATAATAAGATCATAGGTAAAACAAGAATGCCATTATCACTACAATTAATTTTCAATCAAATTTAATTTATTTAAAAAAAAAAACCACATTGCTTTAAGAATTATGTTGGGAGATAAAAATCAGAACAAAAGGGAAAAAAATCATGGGAGAGAAAAAAACAGAAAAAAGAAGTGAACATAACATGTGTTGATTTACATTCATTCCTCATAATTCTTTTTCTAGATGCAGATGGCATTTTCTATCCAAAGTTTATTGTGATTGCACTCACTGAGAAAAACCAAGTCTTTCATAGTTGATCATCATACATTCTTTCTATTACTGCATGCAATTTATTCCTGGTTCTGCTTGTTTTACTCAGCATCAGTTCATGTAAGTCTTTCCAGGTCTTTCTAAAATGGCTTGTTCCTAAATTTTTTTTATAGACAAATGATATTCCATTACTTTCATACACCACAACTTATTTAGCCATTCCCCAATTGATGGACTTCTACTCATTTTCCAGTTCTTTGCTACCACAAAAAGAGCTGCTACAAACATTTTTACACACGTGGGTCCTTCTCTCAGTAGTGGAGCTGTTAGGTCAAAGAGTATGCACAGTTTTATAGCCCTTTGGGCATAGTTCCAAAATGCTCTCTATAATGATTAGATTGTTTAACAACTCCACTAACAATGCATTAATATCAACATTCTTATTAAATATCATACCAGACATGTTTTAATAAATACATATATATATATGTTTAGAGAGATAGAGAGAGAAGAGAAGAAAAACAAACTGAAGGAATTAAAATTTGCAATGAAGAATCAAAACTATCACTCTCTGCAGGTAATATGATGGTATATTTACAGAATCCTAGAAAATCAGCTAAAAATCTAGTTGAAACCATTTAGCAAAATATACCCATATAAATGATCAGTATTACTGACAAAGTCCAGTGGCAAGAGAGAAAAAAAATTCCATTTAAAATAACTGAAAATAATATAAAATACTTAAGGATAAAACCCAGAACTATATGAACATAATTACAAAATAGTTTTTACACAAATAAAGTCAAATGTAAACAATTGGAAATATCTCAAGTGCTCATGGGTAATTTGAGGTAATACAATAAAAATGATGATTCTATGTAAATTAATTTACTTATTGAGTACCATATCAATTAAACTACCAAAAAACATTTTGTAGAGATAGAAAAATAATTACAAAATTCATCTGGAATAACAAAAAGTCAAAAATATCCCAGTAATTAATTTTAAAAAAATAAAGGAAGATGGCCTTACTATACCAGATCTCAAACTCTGTCATAAAGTGGTAAACATCAAAAAAATCTACAAAAATAGTGGTAAAAAAATAGTGGTAGAGCAATGAAACATATTAGATACATAAGGCACAGTAAATAATGACCAAAGTAACCTAATATTTAATAAATCCAGAGGTCCAAGATTTTGGGACAAGAGCTCCTTGTTGTTGTTACTGTTGCTGTTTATTCAATTCAGTCACGTGCAATTCATTGCAATCCT
Source organism: Sminthopsis crassicaudata (assembly GCF_048593235.1). Taxonomy (NCBI): domain Eukaryota; kingdom Metazoa; phylum Chordata; class Mammalia; order Dasyuromorphia; family Dasyuridae; genus Sminthopsis; species Sminthopsis crassicaudata. Next base: position 153,620,916 of record NC_133621.1, read on the forward strand.
GTCTGGGGTTTTCTTGGCAAAGATATTGGAGTGACTTGCCATTTCCATTCTCTAGCTCATTATAGATGACAAACTGAGGAAAAAAAGAATCTAATGACTTGCCCAGGGTCACACAGCTAGTAAGTTTTTGAGGTTGAATTTTAACTCAGATCCTCCTGACTCCAGGCTCAGCACTGTGTCTATTATGGCACATAGTCATCCCTGTGACAAGAGTGGGTTATTTGACAAAAATTGCTGGGAAAATTGGAAAACAGTATGGTAGAATAAGGTATATACCAATATTTTACATGTGTATATAAATTAGATAATTAAGCTAACAAGAAATAGTTTACTTGTCAAATCTATGCAAAAAGGAATAATTTATGACCCACAAAATATAAACAATATTACAAAATGTAAAATGGATAGTATTGACTATATTATAGTACCCAAGATTAAAAGGAAAACAAAAAGCTACAAAACAATTTTTATAGCAAATGTCTCAGATAAAGGCCTTATTTCTTACATTCATAGAGAACTCAGAGCAGCTCTATTTGTAGTGACTAAAAATTGGAAGTTGATTGGATGTCCATCAATTGGGGAATGGTTGAACAAATTGAGGTATATCATTATAATGGAATACTATTGTGATATAAGAAAAGATGAGCAGGATGCTCTAAGAAAAACCTAAGGAACATCTATCTATATATAGTAGATAGAGCACTGGCACTGCCCCAGACACATGACACTTATTATCTGTGTGACCTGGGCAGGAAATTTAATCCTGATTACCTCACAAAAAAGGGGGAAAAAAGAAAAAAGAAAAATGTAGAAAGATTTATATGAACTGATGCAAACAGATGCAAAGCTAGATATTGTTCAGAGTAAATAGAAAGATAAGATGATTGACAAAACTATTTTCAGTAATACTAATAATACAAGATCATTTCAAAGGACTCATGATGAACAATTCTATCCATATCCAGAGGAAAAAAAATTGATGGAACCTGGATGCAGATCAAAGTATACTATTTTCCACTTCATTTTTTGGTATTTTTTTTTCTTTTGGGGGGAGGTAGTCTATGTCTTCTTTCACAACCAAGAATAATAAGGAAACATGTTTGCTTGCATAAACTATATCAAATTGCTTGCCATGTCAGGAGGGAAGGAAGGAAGGGAGAGAAACAGAGAAATTTTGGAAATTGAAATTTTTAAAAGGTGTTAAAATTTTTCTTTGCTTGTAGTTGGGGGAAAAATAAAGTATTATTTGAAAAAAAGTAAAATACAGGGTGGAACCAAGATGATGGAGTAAAGGTTAGAATTTATGCAACCTCTCATCCAAATTACTCCAAATTCCGTTAAATTATTCTAAACAAATTTTAGAGTATCAGAATACCTAAAAAGGCAGAGTAGAACATTTTCCATCCAAACACACTTTAAAAGGTCAGCAGAAAAGGACTATGGAACCAGAATGGGAGCCTAGTGCACAGTTCCACTGCAAAAAGACCCTATCTCTCACTCCATGCCAGTAAAGTAGGAATGGGTCTAGGGACTTCTGAATCAATGTCAATACTGACAATTTCTAGACCTCTCAACTCAAAGATACCAAAGAAAACTTTAAAGGTTCAGCAGGCATCCCATGCAGGCTGTGCCACAGCAGTCCCAGTCCTAGCTCCTGTTCCAGTTTTGGTCCTGACCCTGATCTGAGCACCAGCTAAACAAGACTATATTGCTTTAGAATACTAGATCTTATAGATACACTGGAGGGTTTGGAGGTGGGTGGGGAGATACATTTTTTCCTTTTCCAGTGCAGAAAAGAGGGCTTGTGATCAAGTTCCTAGAAGGAACTCTGAAAACAGCTTGGAACAATGCACCCTCTACCCTCAAAACAGAGTTTTCTTAATAAAAAAGAGCCCATATTTAAGGAAATTGTCAAGGAAAATTGTTCTGATATTTTAGAACCAGAAGGTAAAATAGAAATTGAAAGCATTCAAAAATCACCTTTTGAAAGAGATCCCAAAATGAAAATTCCCAAGAATATTATGACCAAATTCCAGAACTCCCAGGTGAAGGAGAAAAGATTGCAAGCATCCAGAAAGAAACAGTTCAAGTATAATGAAGACACAGTCAAGATAACCAAAGATTTAGCAGCTTCTACATTAGACAATCAGAGGGCTTGAATGATATTTTGTAGAGCAACACAATTAGGACTGTAACCAAGAATCACCTATCCAGCAAAGCTGAATGTAATTTTTCACAGGAAAATGTAATCATTCAATGAAATAGAGGATTTTTAAGCATTCATGATGAGAAGATCAGAGTGGAAGGAAAAAACTGATTTTTAAATACAGGTCTCTGGAGAAACATAAGGAGGTAATCAGGAAAGTGATATCATAAGAACTTAATAAGGTTTATGTGTTTACATTCCTATATAAGAGGATGATACTTGTAACTCAGAACTTTATCATTATTATGGCATTTAGGAATATATATAGATAGAGGACACAGGAGTGAATTGAATATAAAGGAATAACACCTAAAATAAATGATAAAATTAAAGGCTAAGAGAGGAATGTTCTGGGAGAAAGGGAAAAAGAAGTACAATGTGTAAATTATCTGCCATAAAAAAGAGACAAGAAAAAGCTTTTATAGAATAGGGGAAAAAGAGGAGAGGGAGAGGGAGTGAACCTTACTCTCATCAGAATTGGTTCAGAGGAAATAACATATACATTCAATATGGGTATAGTAATCTATCTTACCCTAAAGAAAATTGGAGAAGAATGGAATATGGGAAATGGGGAAGGTGATAAAAGAATGGGCATACTGGGAGAGGAAGTGGTCAGTAGCAAAACACTTTTGAAAATGGGCAGAACAAAAGGAAAGAAAGAACAGAATAAATTGAGAACAAAATAAGCAATTTCAGTTAGCATTAGAAATTGTAAAAAAAAAATTTGGAAGTTTCTCTAAGGTCTCATTTTTCAAACATAAGAGGGAAATGAGTTAAATTTATAAAAAATAAGAGCCATGCCCCAATTGATAAATGATTACAACATATGATCTATGTCCAAAAGACCATAAATTCATGCATATCCTTTGACCTAACAACACACTACTAGGCATGGATACCAAAAAAATATGTTTTTAAAAGGAAATATCTATGGTAGCTCTGTTCTCAGGACAAAAACTTGAAAATTAAGAAGATGCTCATCAGTTGTGGAATGGCTGAATAAACTGTGGCAGGTGTTTATAATGGAATATTATTATTCTATGGGAAATGTTGAGCAGGATACTCTCAGAAAAAAAATAAAATCTAGAAAGTCCTCCATTGAACTCAAGCAGAGTGAAATGTGATATAAATATTGTTTGAAGCGGGGAGAGTCAAAGTTGCATAGGACTTGCAATCAGGGAGAGGTAAATTCAACTCTCACCTTAGCCACTTAATAGCTATAGTAATTAGGAGATACTTCTGTGAATCATTTTCCTTGGGGTAAAAAGAAAATCAATACTTCACAGAATGATTATGTAGATCAGATGAGATAATGTATGTTGAGCTTTATAAACCATGAAGTGCTATGTAAAGGAGACCTATTTTTCATATTATGAAATAAAACATGTTTAGGAATAGAATCTCCCAAGGAAAAAAAGCAATAAAGAGACACAGATTTCAAAGCCAAAACAGAAATAGTTTTTGGTTTGCTTGGTGTTTAATTATTCTATGCCATTGTTAACCTCTATTAGTTTGTATAATTGAGAATTCATTGAACTGACATGGCAATAAATAGAAATAGTTACCATTTCTTTAACAGGGAACTTCCCAGGAGCATGTGCATATTTACTTGCACAGATGTTTACATACACACACACACACACACACACACACCACACACACACACACACACACACACCACACACACACACACACACACACACACACACACACACACACACACACCACACACACACACACACACACACACACACAGAGTGAGACAGAGAGACAGAGAGGGGGGTAGGAGGGTAGAGATTGTCCTTTGATTGCCATAGCTATCTTTGTGTTTTTTTAGGGAGGGCTCCTCTTTTTCCACATTGCTCCCTTTAAAAAAAATGTCTTGTCTTTAGCCTTTTGCTCAGTCCCTTTGACTTAATCCTTCATTCTTCTGATAACTCATCCTAGGCTGTGAATCATGAGTCAAATGCTTTTGGTTCTTTCCTATGCCTGAACTTTCTGAATATAACCTTATATCAATGGAAACTTGAGCCAATATTAAGGAAGACCCTTAAATTTTATCTCATAGCAAGTTTCAGGCCTGGACTTCTGCAGGAAAAATAGGAAAAACATGACCTGCTAACATTTAAAGAATGTATCATCTATCTACTACTGGAGAGGTGATATATAACAATCCACTATATGAAAAGTATAGAAGGCACAATGTATAAAATTAACAGTGTTTCACACTATAAAAAGAAAATGTTCTATGAGTGTGAAGACCATTACAGGAATCTCACAGATGCTCACTTCAATCCATAAGACAAATATGCTACAAAGACAGACTAGATAACCTATGATAACAGCATTGATTTGTATGTTCATTGCTTAAATTAAATCAAGAGGAGCCTAAAAGAAATTGAAATAAATTTATAGGGAAAAGTAAAATGGAAAAGGTCTAATCTTACACATATAAATCTATATATGAAAGCTAAAAATCATATTGTAAAAGGCATCTACAACAGCCTTCTCATGAGGACAAATCCTAGATTAAAAAATGAAATAAAATGTCATATTAATATTCATAGAACATTGGGATATATTATACTTTGACTGACCAGTATAATGAGACTGGATTGGACATGTAACCAAATAGGAGATCTAAAAAGCCAGATAAAGTAGTAGAATAATAAAAATAATGAATTAAGATTTAGAAGGAAATTCAAGATCATCCTGCTTATGTGTGTTTTGTACAACCATAAGCTAAAAAAAAAAAAAAAAAAAAAAAAAAAAAAAAAAGGTTGCTTTATTTATTTATTTATTTTTACATTTTAAAACAAAGTTTTATCGTATTGACAATCTTCGTTGACTACTTCATTCAGAAGTAGGCAGCAAGCCAGATTAGCCCGCTAGCAATTTGCAATCTCTGATCTAGTCAATGAAATGGCATGAGTTAGAATTCAAAAATTGTGCCTCCATAACCATTTATGTTATAAATATAAATGTGGGGAGAAAACTAAACATTGCTTTCCCATTTTAATTCAAGGCACTATCTCAGTCTTCCAGTCTCAAAAACTCAGTAATCTTTGATTCATCCTTTTTCCTCAGTCCCTAACCTCATTCAGAAGACAAATATTGTTTCTTCTACCTCCTTAATAATTCTATACCTTCCCTTTATTCATGCTAATACTTCTTTAAACAAGTTCCTGAAAGTCTTGTGCTGTTCTGTGACTATCTTTTGCCTAAAAAAAGTATGTTTGAATCTCTTGAGTTTTGTGATGAAAACTAGTTTCCTTTTCTATAAAATATGTTTTTAAAAAAATTGTTCTATCTCTAAATCTGGAAATGCATGAACTGATGCAGAGTGAAATTGAGCAAAACCAACAGACTATTGTACACAGTAACAGCAACATTGTGCAACGATTAACTTTGATAGACAGCTCTTGTCAGCAAAACAGTGATCTAAGACAATTTTCTTTTTTTTTTTTTGTATTTTTCCCTTTTTTTTTTTTTTTGATTCTTCTTTCACAGAATGACTAAAGTGGAAATAGTTTAATATAATTGTACATGTATAACTTATCAGATTGTTTGTCTTCTGGGGAAGAATGGAAGGTAGTGAAAGGGAAGAAAAAATTAGAATTCAAAATCTTATAAAAGTGAATTTTCAAAACTATCTTTACACATAAAAAATTTTAAATGCTATTAAGTATGTGTGAGGGGAATTATTCTAGCTCTCCTTGCTGTTAGCTCTTTTAGGAGGACATAAATTCCAACTTGTATTTCTGATTTCAGCTATGTGATTTTTGTCTTTGTTTTAAAGTTTTATTTAAAATATTTATTTTGAAAATTTATTCAGAAATCAACTTCATGAGTATAAGAGACAGGAGGTATTGGTGAGTAGAAAGAGCATGTGAAAAAAGTCAGTAATTTTATTCAACTAAAAAAAATTCAATGTAAGTCTGCTATAAGATCTACAAAAACAAAAACAAAAACATAAGAGCAATATTGTTGTTCAGTTGTGTCTGACTCTTTGTGACCCCATTTGGGATTTTCTTGGCAAAGATACTGAAATAGATTGCTATTCCCTTCTCCAGCTTATTTTACAGATGCAAAAATTGAGGCAAATAAGGTTAAATGATTTGCCTAGGATCACACAACTAGTATCTAAAACTGAATTTTGTTTTCCTGACTCCAATTTCAGTTCTCTACCCACTGCATCATTTAGATATCCTAAACAGCTTCTTCCTAGGATGAGTTTCTCTGGAATGTATAAACATCAACATGAAGAAATGCTAGTATGTTGTTGTTATTTAGTCATTTCACTTGTGTCCACCTCTTCATGACCCCACTTTGTGATTTTCTTGGCAAAGATACTGGAATGTTTTGCTATTTCTCTCTCTACCTCATTTTGCAAATAGGTTCAAGTGTCTTGCCCAGAGTCATATAAAGATTGAAATCACTGTTTCCTGACTCTACTCCATTCCTGGCAAACTATCCATTGCTCTACTGGTGGTAATATTAGATAATATTAATAATGAAATATTAAAGTAAAGTCTCATAAGACCCAGAACTGATTGCTGGGGTGATAATCCTCCTGTTCTTTTTACTTTTCAGATCACACCTAACCAGGAGTACTAGTTTCAGTTTGACATACCAATTTTTTCCCAATTTGATTTCATTCTATTTTCAAATCTTCCTCCCTCCCCCATCACAAGCAAGAAAAACAAAGCTCCAGTTATAGACACATAATCAACAAAACAAATTCCTGCATTGACTTTATCAAAAAAAAAAAAAAAGACAGACATAAAGAAAGAAAGAAAATGAAGATACATTTCAATATAAAGGTATACATAACAAAGATATGTGTGCATGTAATTATATTTACTTATAATTACACACAATATGTACACATGTACATGTACATATGTGTGAAGGTCCGGGCTAGCTCCTCTGAAGGGCTCAGAATAAGTCCTTGCCAGGATAAGCAAAAGTCCTTGCCCCATGTTATGGGCGCCAAATTGTGAAGGTCCGGATTTGTAAAGGTCCGGTCGTCTCTAAGTTATCCTTTGGGACTGCCATCTCAACTCAATCTCCCAGCTAGACTCTTCCTCCTCCAGAGTGCTGTCCCAACTCTGTCCCAGAGTAGACTACTCCTCCGAGCCCAATGTTGTCTTCTTTTATCCTCACAGACATTGTAGTGAGAACTCCACGGGGCTTGTGAGAAACACTTCAACCAATGAACTTGCTTCCTCAGAATTCTAAAGGTGTAAACTCCCTTTAAAGGCCCAAACCAAAGGTGTGAATTCTGAGCCAGAGAACTGTCCAGACAACCTGAGTTCTCACCTTGTAATCCTAACATCAGAGAACTCTCCAGACAACCTGAGTTCTCACCTTTTGCACACATATAAAAATATAATATGTGTGCATCCACACATACCTCATTCTCTATGTCTATCATCTCTATATCTGGAGCTAGCGTATTTCATGTGTACTGAGTCTTCTCAAATTATGATGGATCCTTGTATTAATCAGGGTTCCTAAGCCTTTCAAAGTTATTTATCTTTTCAATATTGTTGTTATTGTATAAAGTCCTCTCCTGAATATTGTTCATTCCTTCTTCATCAATTCATATAAATTTCCTCAAAAAAAAAACTGTTCCCATTTTCTTTTCTTACAGCACAGTGGTATTATATCATATTCACACATCATAGCTTGATCAGTCATTCCCCAACTGACAGATACTCCCTGATTATTAATAAAGGATTTCAAATTCTTTGCCACCAAAAACTTGATACTATATAAATGATTTTGTAAATATGAGTGGTTTTCTTCTTTCTCTAATGTTTTGTGGAGTATATAAACCTAATAGTAGTAGTATTCCTGGGTCAATGAGTATTCAGAGTTTAATAATTGGGGATGGAACATAGTCCTAAATCATCTTCCAGTGTGGTTGTACCAATTCTAGGTGTCAAATTTGAAAGAAGTATCTTAGTTAGAGTTAGGTTCAAGTTCTGCTTCCCAGACATGTAGCTGAATAACCTGAACAAATCATTTAAATTTTCTGAGTCTTAGCTTCTTATTTTTGTAGAGAATAAGACCTACTAGTTTAGGGTTGTTATGAAAATTCAATGAGGTAATGTATTTGAAACATTTGAATATTATTTATTTTATTGCCATTATTTTTGTTTATTATTATTATTGTTATTAATCACAGAATTGGAAAAGGTAACCAAATGGTATTCATGCCACTAGAGGCCCATAGGCTAGAAAAGAGACATGAGAGAAACACAATAGCAATTTTCAAGTATTTGAAGTATTGTTCAGAGGTAGAAGAATCAGACTTGTTTTCTTTGGTCCTAAAGGACTGAACCAAAGATAGTAAGAGAGGGAGTTGCCAATGGCTATCATGTCAGCTCAAAAGTTTCCTTTATAAGCAATGTGTTTCATTTCACTGGAAATGTTCATGCAATGCCTGGATGATTGTTTTCAGTTATATTTTAGAGTGGATTCTTTTTGAGGTATGGGTTTGGTTTGGAGCTCTTTTGAGCTCTCATCCACTTTTTTTTTGTGATTTTATTACAATACATATCTGGTCCCTTTTGACTTAATTTTTGGAGGAAACTGTCATTTGTGGTAGGATTCTCTCTATATAGTCATTTAGCCTAGTGAGGGGGTTAAAAAAATTAAACAGCCAGGAGGGAAAGAGATTAAAAATTCCTTTTTGAGCTATAACCATTGTAAGCCAATTGGAAGTTTTGCAAGTCTAATGATTTTGGAAAACTATTTCAAGGGTGAAACATCTATAATCAAAAAGAAGTTTGATGTTTTTCAAAAGATTGACTTTCAAAAGACTCCTATTAGTTGGGTCTCCCAGTAGCAGGATGATTATTATGGAATGCCCTGATTAATGATAGCCTACACAGCACACAGAGTTATTATGCATTCTGAATGGTTACTAGGTTAAAAGGCCAGCTGATAATCATGCTGGTTGGCTTTAGAGATTTTCCCATTGTCTGCAAATTGACCTAAGTAATAATAACACAAACAATAAAATTGAAGGTGAAACAGAAACAATGTCATTTACTATATAAAATAAAAATAACAGTTTCATAGTAATATTATTCCTCCAAGTGAAGCCAATGGCAGGCTTAAAAAAAAACACAGAAATTCTTATAATGACCTTTTGGAACCATATTTGGACTTTCAAAGTACCTTGAAGTTCATTGTTATGTCCTAACCTAATCACTTCATGAAAAAAAAATTCTCTGTTCTCTCCTAAAGGAGTGTAATTTATTTTAATTTGACAAACATTTTACATATGCCTACCATGAGCTGATTTAATAAATTCTGATGAAACCAAGACCAAAAAAGAAATCCAGTCACTGATTCTAGGAGCTTATATCCTTCTTGGGATATAATATAATATAACATAACATAAAAAGATAAGTAAATATCAAATAATTTGAAGAGGAAAAGAAAACTGAAAAATAGGGGAATCAAGATAAGTTTCCAGGTGTCTGAGCCTTTAAAGCATCCAAGAATAGTGAGAGGCAAGAGTACATTTTGAGAATGGGAGACAGACTGTGGAAATACAGGGAGTAAGAAATAGAATCCTTAAATGTTCAGAAGAGCAAGTAGAACCCATTTGTCTATAATAAAAAATGTGTAAAGGAAAATATCATGAAATAAGTCTGGAAATATAGGTAGGAGCCAGATTGTGATAATGTTTAAGATTAAACCGAGGAATTTCTATTTTATCATACATGTAAAAAAAATACTGAGGTGGGTATAGATAGGGGAATGACATGGGTAGAACTGTTTTGATTTGGTTTTAGCAGATATTTACAGGATGGATTGGAAAGTGGAGATCAATTAGGATGTTAGCATAGTGATTTAAGAAATGATAATGACCTCAAGTGTGGTGGTAGCTTGTGAAAGAGAGAGATGTGAGTGATGTTATTAAAACAAGAGCTGATGACCCTTCTACTTTAGTTAGAAGGGAATAAGGAGGAAGGAGAGAAGGAAAAAAAATCCTCTATTAAGCACCTACTAAGTGCCAGGCATTGTACTAAGTGCTTTGCAAATATTATCTTATTTGATTTTTGTATTAATTCTGTGTTAGGTGTAATTTATTCCCTTTTTAAAATTGAGGAAATTGAGGCAGATAGTTTAAATGAATTAATCAAAGTAATGTAACTAATAAGTGCCTTAAGTTGGATTTGAATTCAGGCCTTCCTGACTTCATACCTAGCACTATGCCACCTAACTAGTTAGCTATGGATTTTAAATCCATAGAAGAACTGTTACTGGCGATGGGTAGGTGGGGTAAGTGGATGAATTGTGACAAATATGTGATTTCATTGGTTCAGGAAATTCCAAAATTGAAAGTTCTATTCATTGATGTAAAACAGAAAGTCATCTGCATTTTGTATTCTTGGAGAATTATCTCTTCAAATCAATTTTTAGCAGCAGTTTGACAAAATGAAGAGTGATGATTCAAAATTTCATTTTATCTTCAACTATTTTAACAAGTAAATAATAAACTGAAATTCCCAGAGAACAAATGATTTTGTTAAATCTAAAATCTGTGCTTGAAGATAAATCATTGTACTATATGAGTATGTCCAAAAAGCAATACAAAATGATGAATGTCATTGAAGCTAATTATTTTTGAAAGTAAAATCTAGAAGTTCAGCAAATGCAAATAAGAATTTAAATATTTTATCAGCTAATAATATTTCTTGAAACTTTCCCACCAAGAATAAATTCTGGAAGGACTTTTCATCATATACAAAACAATAGTCACTTCTTACCAAAACTTTAGGAAAGCAAAGTAAGAATAGATAGTCTTCCTACATAAACTCTCAAATTTTTTTTTCCTTAGGAGAGGAATGAAATGGAAGAGATATGATTGCTGTTTCAAATGAAAGACAGAATGAATGGAACTTCTGGAAAAAAGTATTAGACTCAATGTATAAAATTAAACAGGTATAGATGACCAGTTTGTCCTACCACTTTGTAGGAATTATGGTTATCCTGAAATTGAATAAACTAACTTGCTAAAGAGCTCTTCATCTCTTTATGTTCATAAAGAGGGTGGATGACCACATGGCAAAGATCTTATAAAGATTCTTGTTTTGGACAGTAATTTGCACTTTAAGAATTCTTTCTAATGTAAAACATGATGCTACAAACTCAGGTAGTCATTAACAGTGACATGCTTACCTTATAAAAGAGTGAGAAAATCTTAAGATACAGTGGTTTGCTGGCAAATGTTTAACAGTTTAAGAGGTGGAGTCAAGAGAAATGTATGGAGGATACAATTCTAAGTTTGAACTGCAGTATTGATACTATCTCTGTCATTTTCTTAGGTCTAGTCAATCAATATAACAATAAATTAAGCTGGTGATTTATAGCAGCAGTTTTCAGGGTGTTAATGCTTACACTGATAAAAAAAATATTTTGTTCCAGATAAAGCTGTGTCCAATACCTCCTTGGTATATAAGCTAATAATTAAATACAGACCTTAACCTTAAATACACACTTTAATATTTTAATTGACTTTGTATATTCCTTTGCTACTTGATAATTTCAATCTGTTTCTCCCTTAAACTAGCCAAGATTCTCTTACTTGGTCTCAGGAAAACTCAATTCATTATTGTATACCTTCAAGTCCACCCCTTGAATCTGAGTAAAAACTCAGCAACAAAATGAGCAGTTTGCTTGCTCTTCTGAATTGCTTCTTAGCATCTCTGAATTAACTGTCTTTTCACTTAGACCCCCCCTCCCTATTTATCCACCAAAGGCTTATTCTCCCTCACTAACCTCTCATTTCTCAATTCCTTCCCTCTGCTAATTTCCTCTATCTCATTTTTGACTAATCTTTTACAGCTGCTGTTCTAACACTTCAAATGCTTTCTGGAAGAGGGCAGAATGCAAGCAAACAAACAAAGTGCTGTTCTTTTGGCTACTAGAGCCATGCTTTAGTTCAAGTCATTGCTTTATATTGATTCCTGTTTTTTTAAACATTTTTTTTTGGCTCAAATATAACCTTTGAACAATTCCTATCCTAAAAGTACTCTAATAAAATTAACATAGATAATTCTATAAATTTACAAAGAAATATATATGCATATGTATGTGTGTATATACATATGTCTGTCTACAGATAAAATGTTACTAAAACAGACAAAAATGTTACATGTATGTAAAATGTGATCCTCACCACAATTCCAAGGAAGGAGCTACTAAAAATATTAATCCTATTTTACAAATGAAGAAACTGGCCTCTGAAATGTTGAGTGACTTTTTCATGGCTCTTATAAATGAGATAAATTTTGACCCCATGTCTTCTTGACACAAAATCTAGCAATATAACTATTATACTTTTACCCTGTTCTAACCTCTGCCAATTATTTCTGTCCTGTGGTGGAATAAGGGTTCTCAAGGTTTTCAAAGTCATGTTTCTTTTAAAATGTTTAAGAATCTATTTTGTTGATATAGAAAGAGGAAAGAGGAAGAGTTATAAGTGAAGGTGATTTGAAATTTTCCCCAAGATGCTATAATGTAAAAGGAGATGAAAACAATTTATTCTGATGGCAATGACGGCAGGTGAAGCAGGCACTGTGGGATCCTTACAGCTTGGTCAGCTACTGAAGACACCAAGGTCATCCACTACAGCCCAGGCTATCTCCTGTTGTCTTGGCTTTCATTCTACCACTGGCTCTGGAAGAAAATGACTATGGAAGACCCAATGTAGCTGCCAACTTTATGCAACTTTGCCTCCCTTAAAACCCAGTTCATGTGCAAATCATGACATCACCCTATGATGTCATGTTCCTATAACACTGATGGTCCTCTTCAGAATATAAAAGACAAACAATAATTTAAAAGGCACGAAGAATCCTTTAACTCTCCCGACATCATGAGAACATAGGAATTTAGCTCCTAGCAAAAATAATTTAGTTACATTAGGAAGAAAAATAATAAGTTAAAATAGGAAGTCCTCAAATGACATCTAGGTGATCCAATAAAGTGTGTGTAAAGTAATCATGACTAGGGAGTTAATATAACAGTATGTCTATCTTTTCTCCTATCTCCTGCAGCTAAATTAGTCTTAAAAATTGATTTGAGAATTCTTTTCAGGCTTTTATACCTAGTGGCATTTTGTGTAAAGTTTTCCCAGGCCTGAAAAATGAGAGATATCATTTTAGGAATTATAGTTATAATATGAATTTGATTTAGAAAATACAAAGGTTCTTCATACCAAGTTAATTCAAAAAGTTGAGGGTTTTAATGATTTCTCATGCATTCTCCCAGGAACTTTAAGGCTCGCTCTTATGAAAACTCACAAGATATTTTTAATTTAAAAGCAGAAAAGAAGTTCTTGAACCCCTATCAATATAATAAATCAAATGGAACTTGATTTATATATTTCACAAAACAGAAAAGATTAGTTCACTCTAGGGCTTAAATTGGATGTGTCCTTAGAGAACAAAATCTCATACCTTTATTTATTTTGTGTTTGTTTATTTATTTTATGAGTGTAAAGCAGAAAAGAAAAAAAAGTTCAATTTCTACAGTCATGAGGAAAATTATGACTGCAAATGATGAATATTTTTAAGCCAAAATTTCAATTTCTATGGTCATAAGGAAAATGATTATTCCAAATGATGAATATTTTTTAGCCATTAAAAATTCCAGTTTATCTTAGAGACATATAAAATTGTGCGATCACAAAACAGCTATTGCCCTAAAGGAAAAACAAGACAATTTGCTAATGAATAGAAAATGTTTTGCTAAAGAAAGGATGAATGAAATTAACTGTCTACTGATTCCTATCCTATGGACATCTCTGTGATCATGACTTTTTTTAATCAGCAAATTCAAATTATTATTTTTAGCAGAGTCTGTGACTTCCAGATCCAGATAGATACACTGAACCATTATGCTGATTAAAATAAAAGAGCCTTTTCACTTTTAAATGCTAACAATAATGAGACCATGATAATTGATTTTTTTCTAGCCAGATCTTCAGATGTATTTCTCTATATTTCAATATTTTAAAATTCTTCCTTAATGGTTACTTTTTTATCTACTTCCTAGTAAGAAGAGATATTTATGTTTGAGTATGTGTTTTAGTTATTTCAAATAAAGAAACATAAAAGGGGATATAATTGAATAAAGAATTTCAGTCTTTTGTGAGAAATATTCAGTAACATAAGTAGATTCCTTTTCCTGTCAGTCAAAGGTTGTTGTTTCCCACCCATGATGGCACCTCAGCACAGACCATCTGTTTTGCACTGTTCTAGGCAGCTGGAAATGACAGTTTCCTACAACTAATATTCCCAGCATTCCAAATTCAAATTCTCAGATGTAGAGGTATCACTAAAAGACTACAATGATGCCCCAAATACTATAAATGTCCTTGGGAATGTCTTAAGATTTTAAATATTGACTTAAATAGAAATGAATTAAGACAAACATTTTAGCAGCTAGCATTTAGTGTATTCTAGCCTCAAATACAGAGTCATTGTAGTATGGGATCTATTTTTCTATTCCCAATCAGGAACAATTGTTGTCCAATTTTTCCTGCTTCCAGAGCAGCTCTCACAACCATCATCTGGGGAAAAGGGGACAACCATTCCTACTAACTGCTAATCAACCACCATACACAAGGAAAGCAATCCGGACCAGGAGAAATCCAAAGTAACCTAAAGAAAGGCACAGGTCAGACAAGCCAAACAATCGCCACCACCCTGATTACCATCTACACTGATGGAGATAGCCAGACCCTTGAAAACAAGAACCTTGAAAAGAGAGATGCTTTCCCAACTGAGTGTCCTCAATAAAAGTAACCTTTGTGGAGATATAACCTATAATTTTTGCTGCAGGTACCACCATCATAGCTACTGAAAAACAGAAAGCATTTTCCACCTGAGTCCATGACACTATCAAATGGTCCAACATCAGACACTCACAGCATTTTTTCTTTTGCACTATTAATGATGCTAAAGAAGTCATTGACTTCATTTTTGCTAATGCAACCTAAGGACTATAAGACTTTTCTGTCTTACTTGAAACTAAAACTTACCATGTATGATATCTTCCCTACCATCATGTGAGTTTCTTGAGAGTAAGGGCTCTCCTATGTTTCTATTTGTATTCTGAAGACAGTATAGTTCTTTGCACACAAGTAAAGCCTTAATGAATGCTTTATTCATTCATTCATTAAATGAAGATGTTGCTGCCTCTATTGATGTTGATACCTCCCCTGTATAAACTAAATTGGATAAGAATACATATGGGACCCTTAATTTCATTGCTATTGGGAACTTTCAGGTATGGAAATTCTCTCTACCATTGCAATCTGACTCTGTCTCTACAATTTATAATCTTAGAGTTTTGCTTAGACCACGGAGAAGTTAAATGAATGGCCCAAGGACTATAAATTAAATGTTATTGATTACAATTGAACAGTTATTTATTCTTGTACAACTATATTTCAATTTGGAATTGTCTCTTCCCCATCCCAGTCACAAAATTGTGAATTTTCTTCTGAACTAGAAATATTTCTACTAGACACATACCCCAATGAGATTAAGGGAAGAGAAAAAAGATTTTCCTTTACAAAAAAAATACATATATATATATATTAAAATATCTTTTTTATAACAAAGAAGTGGAAACTCATGAGATAATCAGCAGTGAGGGAATGGCTGAACAAATTATGGAATATAAATAGAATAAAATATTAGTTTATTAATAGAAGTTATAAAAGGGATAGTTTCAGAAAAATTTGGAAAGACATGTGTGAGCTGTTATCAAATAAAATAAAGGGAAATCCACTTATACAATAATAGCATTTTAAAATAATAACTTTGAAACATTATGGAATTCTGATCCATGCATTGATCAACTATGAGTTCTGGATTAATGCTATTCATTTATTTACAGAGGTGATGGATTTAAGAAATAGAACATATATTTTCATTTTTTAAATTTATATATATGTGTGTATATATATATATGTATATGTATATTATTTAATTTCCCCATTACACATCAACAATTTTTTAACCTTTAAAAAAATTTCAATTCCAAATTCTATCCATTCCTCCTTTCCTTAATTCTTTATCTCCCTGAAATGCTAAGCAATAAGATAAATTAGATTATAAATGTGCAATCATATTATACATCCCTGTATTAGTTATTTTGTACATGGAGACTCAAATTAAAAAAAAAGAATAAAAAAAAAGAAAATATCATGTGGCAGTCTATATTCAGACAATGCCAGTTCTTTTTTTGGCAGCAGAAAGCATGCTTCATTATGTCTTGCATAATTGAAACAGATAATAGCTAAGCAATTCATAATTCTTCATCATACAAAATTGCTGTTACTCTGTACAATATTCTTCTAGTTCTGCTCACTTTACTTTGCATCAGTTCATAACACATTTATTTTCTGACATGGTCAATATAAGAATTTATTTTGCTTGGCTATTCCTATTTATAACAAAGCTGTTGGGATTTTTTTCATAGTAGTGATGAGGGGAACTTGAAGTAATAAAGGGCTAGACTAAAAGGTGGCATAAAACATGAAAAGAAAATGGGGGGTTCATTAAAACATTAAGCAAAATCATGAACAGGAAAGAATACAAAGAAAGCCAAAAGAAAAACAAAGACAGACAGGGCAGTTTTGAAAATTATATTTTGAGTTAATTATGTATTTAAAAGGAAAAGCAAGTTGTACATAGTACAATGTTGTAGCTTCATGCTCAATCCTCTTTTTTCTATTCCACTTTGTAAATGGAAATGCCCATTTTATTTGGTGTTTGTTAAATTTAGAATTTAGAGAAAAGCCAGGCTAGAGACAAAATAGTGAAAGAGATGTTCATCCTTGAAACCTTCCTTTGAAGGCAACCCTTTTCTGAATCCTTTTCTCTACATTCAGCAACCCAAACACTTCCACCCCCACACTGTAAACTTGCTTTCAGGTACTTTTATCAGCAAATTCCCATTGAGAATTTTGTGACAGTGCATTTTCCTTCATAAGGACATTTATTAGCATTTTGGAAAGTCAGAAAAAGAAGGTAATGATCAGAAAAACAATGACCTGTTTTAATGGTGCCATTTTAGGTACTTTCACTGAGAAGATAATTGTTTCTTCTGGAGCTCTGAAATCACATATCCATGATTGCTCATATTACATAATATAAAACAAGTGTGCAGGGCCTGAAGTCAAAAGACTTAAGAAGGAATTCTGGCTCTACTGCTTGCCTTGTTTTCTGACATTGTAGAAGGACTTCAGCCTTTCTGGGGCTTAAGTTTTCTATATGATCCAATTTGAACATATCACTTTGCTGCTTTCTGGACAATGCCTCATATTATTTTATAGCTTCCTAGAAGACTCTTGAAACCAGATAAAGCTATATCATGTCCTAAAGAATCTTCATTTAAGTCAATAGATTTGGCTTTATTCTTAAAACATTTCCTAGGAGGCAGCTAGGTGGCACAGTGGATAGAGCACCAGCCTTGAATTCAGGAGGACCAGAGTTCAAATCTGGTCTCAGACACTTAACACTAAGTAGCTGTGTGACCCTGGGCAAGTCATAAAAAAAAATCCTAGAATGACATTCCTAACTAGAAAGAGCAATTTTTATAATGTAGAAGGAAAGAAACAAGGATTTATCAAGTACCTGCTATGTGCTAGGCTCTCTGCTAAGTGCTTAACAAATATTTTATTTAATCCTTCTAAGAAACCTGTGAGGTAGGTACTATTATTATTATTATCCCTGTTTTACAGCTTGGAAAACTGAGCTATATAGGGTTAAGTGATTTGTGCAGAGCCATATGGGTAGGTAATTATATGAGGCAATTTTTAAATTTGTGTTCCTAATTCCAGGCCAATCAGCTTCATTTTCCAGTTTCCAGTTTCCTAGAAAGTTGTGATTTGTTTGGGATTACATAGGAAATATGTGACAAAACCCAGATTTAAACTTTAGTCTGGATATTCCAAATTGATCAGTCCAACTTGCATACTCTTTTCCTTGAACTATATTGCTTCCCTTGATGTTCTTTAAGTAATTCTAATTGATTTTAGATTTTCAGAGTTAGTCAAAACTTACTCTGAATATAAGGAAACCCACAGAGAAACTTCAAGTACAATGTAGATGAATTTCATTTTGTGAGATTTGCCTGTATTGAGTGCTACTCATCATAATTAATAATCTAATTAGTTCTAAATTGGTGGTTAATGGATACATCTTGCTACCTATTTTGTTAAGACAAATTAATTAGAATGATCTAAAAATCAGATACAGGCACTGATGAAATATGAAAATGATACATTTCAATGCAAGGGCAAATGTCAACTTTTGCATTTTATATTATTACAATTCATCAGTGCTATCATAAATCCCAAATAACAGGGGACATCCATTTTGGGAAATTATCAGGACCATATGGAACCTTCAGGTATTTTTATGACAAATGGCCATTTAGAGGCCAAAGTGAAATTTCAGCTTTGTTCCTAGTCAACATATGTTCACAATATATAAACTGCTACCTCTGTCTGAGTGATTTTTCATAGACTTGTTGGGAGTCCCTAAGGAGATTAGGAATTGAGTTGGTCACAGATATTAAATGACCTCTCATCCCAAAGATATGGACATTAAAAACTCAGAAACAATGATGGGTCTGTCTAAAAGTTTCAGAATTGGTGAGTTCTTTCCATACAGACTGAATTTTGACACATAAAAGATCTGGGAACCCACTTCTGTGTGTGTGTGTGTGTATGTGTGTGTGATATATATATATATATATATATATATATATATATATATATATATATATATATATATATATATATATATATATATATATATATATATATATATATATACATACATACATACATGCGTGTTTTTAAGACTTAGAAAATTTTGGAAAGCCATAAATTTCTAAGAGTGGGAAGTTATCAGAGATAGAAGGCCTATGGAGGTGAGCCTGATATATTATATTAAATATATTAAATATTAAAATACTTTGCTAACTTCATGATGGAGTTCTTAGTAGTTTTAAAAAATTAGATAATAGTTTTAGTGTTTTAAGTGACATTAAGAGTCAATCACAATCCTCTCGTTTTACATATGAAGAAAATGAAGGAAAACAAAGATAATTGACTAGCTTTGGATCCCATAGCTACAAAGCATCTGAGATGAAATTTAAGTTCACATCTTTCTTACTCCATGTCCAGGACTCTGCCCTTTATGTCATGTCATTGAACCTTAACAATCGATCTGTGAGGCAGCCTGAACAGATATTAACTATATTTTAGTGACCAACATTCTGAGGCACAAAGTGATTAATTAAATGGTTTGTCCAAGATCAGTTACAAAGCAAGTTAAATGACAAGAGAAACCTGGGAGCTAAAATTTAGGGTTTCTTTTCCCTCTGCTCTTTTCACTATGGATAATAATAAATTAATAATAATTATTATAATAGTAACTATAGAAACACAGCATTTTAAAGTTTGCAAACATGACTTCATTTGAGAATCACAACAACATGTGATCTATAAGTATTATTATTCTCATTTTGGAGATGAAGAAACTGAATCTCAGAAAATTTAAATGGCTTGCATATGCATATAGCATATAGCAAAAGTAGGATCCAATTTAAATCTTCTGGGTACAAGTCCAGCACTTTATCCAGCAGGCCAATCTGACTCTCAAAATAAACATTTATATAATCATTTATGTGAATTATAAACTATAGATATATATTCAAACACAAGAAAGGAATGAAATGTAAAATAGGGAACTATTATTCAGAAATTGTGGTGAAAAAGATTTAAATTAAACTCCCTAATTGCTCTAAACAGGTCTAGAATAGATAGCCCAGATTTCAAAAACAGATATAGTGATTTATTTTTTCTCTTCTCTGAACTTAACCCAAAGGATATATATTGACTTCCTAAAACAAGTGGGGTCAGCCCAAAATGGAGTGAAAATCCCTCCCCAGAAGCAAGAGAAGGAAAACAGACAACGTGCTGTGGTCATTGCTGTGGTGTTCTATTCCCTGTAATATTGAGTTTAGAGAAAGCTGACCAGCTTTTGTTTCAACTCCACTGGATCCCACTCGCACAAAGCTTTCAATATCTGGATAACCTTGGGGATTCTACTTCTAACATTTCCTTCAGGCTCATTCTTCAAAACTGAGCCAGCTAGTTTATATTTAGGTTGGAACAGCGAGGGTACCAGGTGAATAGCAGGAAAAAAAGAGAGAATGGAGAGCTAGATTGTTTGAATCTTATGGTAAATAGAACAGTTCTCAGCTGTATCACCTTCTAGTCAATGATGTTGATAATATATAGACAATCCTGTGGTATCCCTTACCCCAAATAAATTAATTTTAAGATATTTTTGCAAATATTTAGCCCAGACAGAAGTCCTGTAACTAAATCAAAGGTTATATGTGAAGAAAATATGTAAGGCTTTTCAAATCATCTCTGTGCTGGATAAAAGAAGTTTAAAAATGTGAGAAATGATGCTGAATAAGGTCAAGTAGACAGGGAGGCTGTTTATCAAATTAGCACTTTCTCCTTCATCTATCAGGTTTGGACTTCTTTCAAAGCAACAAATTAGATCAGTCTGACAGGGAAGTTTAGAAAATCGATTTGGCTGATTACGTAATCACCTCTATTTCTCTATGTGGTGAAGATTAGATTTTTACTTGGCTTCTTCCTTTTACTTTCCAGGTCAAGAATTAATTGTAATTTACATCCATTATCAGAATAATCCACAGTCAACAGTGATCACAGGAGTTCTTTGGTCATTTTCCTGGAACTATAATTTAACTTGTACAAAACAGGATTTTGTTTCCATGTGCTCATCTGTCTACAATTTTTATGGTTGTCTACATTCAGAAGTGATTGTCATTAAATACTCACTTGAATATCAAAACACATTTGATATTTTATATCATCCTTTTTCCTGACAGAAGTAGTTCAGGGAATTTTGATGATAGCTTGATATTTCAGCTATTATTAATTTTTACTACTATTCAACAGTTCATGTGTACCTATAATATCTTAGGCTATAAAAAGGTGTTGTATAGATTTCAGTTCCTTTTGCAACATAGGTTCTATTTTAAACTATGCTGAAATTTTCTAAACATTAGCATTGTTGGAATTATGAAGACTGATACACAGATAGGTTTTAGGGTTGGGAGAGGCTGTAGAGACCATATTGTTCATTCTCTCATTTTCCAAATTAGGAAACTGAGGTCCAAAGAGGTTAACAGAGTTGGCCATAATTGTATTGATAATGAGATGTCCTAACTTCAGAGCCAGCATATTTTTCATTGGTCAATTCTGCTTAGTGTGAAACCTATAGTAATGGAGTTAGAAATAAGTGAGTTATACTATGCTCCATTCCCTTACCTTTATTCAGGAATATACTTTTCCCATGTCAGAAAGATAGAAACATAGTTTACTTTTTTTAGATTTCTGAGGGAGATCTCACAAGTTTCTTTACTTATATCTTTCAAATTCTAACTATTATTTCCAAGATCTAAGATCTATTGCAATTCTTCCATGCCCACCCATCTTTGCCATATCTTGTCATAAGTTTACCCAAAGTGCTTGGACCTTCTTGCTTTTTTTTTTTTTTCTGACACTATGGAATACCCAGGAGCAATAATGGCCTATTCATTGATTATCTTTTATTCTCATCCTTTGACTGACTAATGTTCTTTTTCAATTATAGATTGCTTTGATGACCCCCTTTACTTGATTCTTCTTTATAATTCATTTTGTTTTGTGTGAGTAATATGTCTGACACATTGTTCACACAAAATATGCCCTCTATTATAACCACATAGAATGATATTTACTTTTCAATGTTTTGGAGATTTCAATGTTCCGTGACTTATAATTCACAACACTAATCCCATTGGCTCATGTCAAAGACTTTTTTTTTTCTTTAACAAGATTTACTCACTACTGTTTTTAAATTTTCACCATAAGCCTTTCTTTTTTCTGGCTGACACTTCTAAATCTATGAATTCTCCTGTAGATAAGGAGCCCTAAAATGTACTCAAGTAAGCATCCAATCAAAACAAATAATTTGTATTTATATAACTGTTTAAGATATATAATGTATAATGTATAATTCTCACAAATATCCTGCAAATCATATAAGCATGACTATGTCCATTTAAATGCATAATTAGGATAATATCTAGTATTAATATAATGCTTTATGATTTAAATGCAAAACTCTTTACAAATATTCATTTTCCCCTTATCACAACTCTGGGAGGTATATGTTAATATTGGTTCCATTTTACAGATGAGGAAACTGTGGCAAATGTAGAATAAATAACTTGCATAGGTTCACACAAATAACAAATTTCTGAAAACTGACTTAGAATACAGATCTTTGTGAAGCCACATTCAGAATGTTATCTACCACCCTACCTTGCTGAATAATGAAACTGATATTGAAATTGGTAATGAAATATAGGACTTCTGATTCTAAGATTAATAATGCTTGCTCCTGAATTTCAATACTATATATACACTAGTTTAATTTCTTTATATCTGAGTTGAACTAATATTTATTAATCAACTGTTGCATACAGACTTTTTCTTGTTCTATTATTGGATAGGATATGACAAACATCTCAAACAACTGTAAAACAAGTACACAAAAAGTGAAGTTTGTTTGACAGGGACAATGTCTTGAATGACAGGGAGGATATATTTCCTGTAGTTACAACATTTGACCTGAGTTTTAGAGGATGGACAGTAACTCATTAGGGATAAATCATGGAGCATATCCTAGGTAAAAGAAAGAATGTTGACAAAGATGATAAGATAGAAACAGAGATTATGTAAAGGGATACTATATAGTTCAATGTGAAAAGAAGTAAACATAAGTAGTATAAGATAAATACCTTTGTTGGTAGCATGACATCAGATTATATAAGGACTTGAATACCAGTCTAAGGAATCAGAACTTTATATTTTAGTTATCAGGAGTGACTGTAGGGTTTTAAGACTGTAGAGTATGATAAGATGACAGAGTATGATAAGAAAGAAGCACACACAGTGTTGTAAAGAAAACAAATGTCCCACAAAGCCAGGAAGAC
The DNA here is from genome assembly GCF_048593235.1 of Sminthopsis crassicaudata. NCBI lineage: Eukaryota > Metazoa > Chordata > Mammalia > Dasyuromorphia > Dasyuridae > Sminthopsis > Sminthopsis crassicaudata. The sequence continues at coordinate 153,644,257 of NC_133621.1, forward strand.
TTTCTGCCTTTGCCACACATACTGTGTGATTCTGGGTAAAACTTAACCTCTCAGCATTCAGCATTCTAGGAAATTTTTTTAGATTATAAGCTGCAGAGAAGTGTTAACTTGAATTGCTAGAGAGGCTTTTCTCACCTGGGAATTCCCTATCTCAGCATATCACATCTCATAAGTCTAATGCCTATCCATATGAAAATTCTTTGAAGTATAATTTAAAGAGGGAAAGAGTGAAGATAGGACTACTTATTACAAAGCTATTAGAACAGCTCAGACTGAAGCATGATGTGAGCAGAAGCAGGGGAACATTGGATACAGTTAAAGCAATATTAGAAGAGTGATCAATTGTGAAAAATTCCGCTACTCTGATCAAGATAATAATGTAAGATAATTTCAAAGGACACATAGAAAAAATGCTATCTACCTCCATAGAGATTATTTTGAATACAGATTAAAACATACTTTAAATAGTTTGTTTTTCTTGATTTTTCATGTATTTTCTTTTGCAACATGGCTAATATAGAAATGTTTTCCTGACTATGTGTATATATATATATATATATATATATATATATATATATATACATATGTATATATATATATATATATACATAACATATATTATATATATATATATAAATATATTATATTATATATAATATATATATACATAACATATATTATATATATATATAAATATATTATATTATATATAATATATATATAATCAATATCCTATTGCTTGCCTTGTTAATGGGATGGGGAGGGGCAGGAGGGATGGAGAAAATTGGGATTTCAAAATTTAAAAAAATAATGTTAAAAATTTTCTATATGTAATTGGAGAATATTTAGTGAGATAAAATATATTTTTAAAAGATAAGACAGATAAAATATAAGACAAGTGAAATGGAGTTCTAGACTAAGTGGTTATATAAGAATGGAAAAGAGAAATGGAAGCTAGCAATGTTATGGAAGGTGAACCAACAAGACTTGGTGGATGATTGGATATATGAGGTAAGGGATAAGAAATGTCAAATATAACAAGATTTCAGACATGGGAGACAGAGTAATGGTGATGTCATTGACATAAATAGAGAAGGCTAAAGCATCAGCAGATTGAAAGACAAAGATAATGAGCTCAGTTTGAGACATGTTGACTTTGAGATGCTGGTTTGACATTCAGAGTCTTATAGGAAGTTATTTTTTATTCAATACCACACTGCTGTCAAGTTTAGTGGATCTTTTAAAAATTGTTTATACATAGTAATTTACAATCTTGATTGTACATTTTGACTTTCCTTACAGAGTATTTTTTTTTCCTGACTCTATCTCCTATTTACAAATGTCACTTGAGTGATGATCTTATCCTCTAAGGAACTGGCAACATAGCTCAGAGATGTCTAATACCTCCATATAATCAATAGCATTTTCCTAAAATTCTAATAGTATATTTGTATTGTTTGTATCAACTATATATCTCTTCCCATTACTGTAATATTTGTTGCCTTCCATAAAGATTTGCTTATCTGATTATAAAATTCAATAGGCTTTTCTTTCCTGAAATAATTGTTTGCAAGCCTGACTTTGGAATGGTGACAGTGAGAAGCTATAAATAACTCAAAGTCCAAAAGTTATAGATTTGAGATCCCTAATATATAAAATAGATTACTATCTTAACAGCGAATCTAAATTTTAGGTATCTCATGTGTATCTTTACGAATTCATTTCCTCTTTGCCTCATTTTAATCACAAACTCTTTATTCATTCTATTGTTCAGTTGTATCTGATTCATTTTGAGCCTATTTGGGGTTTTCTTTGCAAAGTAACTACAGTATTTTACCATTTCCTTCTCCAGCTCATTTTATAGATGAGAAGCCTAAGATAAACAGAATTAAATAACTTGTCCAAGGTCACATAGTTAGTATCAAAGGATAGATTTGAATACAAAATGAATCTTCCTGACTCCAGACCCAGAACTCTTTCTATTGTACCACTTAATTTCACAGATTGACTAGGTCTTACAAATCTATGATAGATAGCCTAGATGTACTAGGGTTCCAAAAATAAAGTCTCCCAAAACTCCAGATCCAGGTGATAGGAGCTTTCAAATCTAATTCCACTTTTCCCAGATTTTAATGATCTTGTAGGTTCATCCCATTTTTTAAGGTTAAATGTATGCAGTTCTTCTAAACGTATTTCCATATTTGTCATATTGCATAAGAAAAGTCAGATCAAAAGGGAAAAGAAAACCACAAGGAAGAAAAACCAAACCAAATAAACAGCAACAAAATGTACAGATACTATACTTTGATCCACATTCAGTCTTCGTAGTTCTCTTTCTGGATGAAGATGGCACTTTCCATCATAAGTCTATTGGTATTGCCTTAGATCACCTTATTGTTGAAAAGAGACGAGCCCATCATAGTTACATAATCTTGTTGTTATGGTGCACAATGTTCTCTTGATTCTACTCATTTCACTGATGCTAACATCAGCTCATATAAGTTTTTCCAGACCACTCTAAAATCACCCTGTTCATCATTTCTTATAGAAGAATAATATTCTATTAAATTCATATACCTTAACTTATTCAACCTTTCTCCAATTGATGAGCATCCACTCAATTTCCAGTCCCTTGACACCACAAAAAGGTATGCAACAAAAATTTTTGCACATGTGAGTCCTTTTCTCTCTTTTATGATCTTTTTGGGATACAGGCCCAGTAGAAACACTGCTGGATCAAAGAGTATATATAGTTTGATAGCCTTTGGGACATACTTCCAAATTGCTCTCCAGAATGGTTGAATCAGTTCACAACTCCACCAACAATGTATCAGTGTCCCAGTTTTCCCACATTTCCTCCAATATTTATCATTATCTTTTCCTGACATTTTTGCCAATCTGAGAGGTGTGTAGTTGTACCTCAGAGTTATCTTAATTTGCATTCTTCTAATCAATAATGACTTAGGGCCTTTTTACATGATTAGAAAAGACTTTAATTTCTTCATCTGAAAATTGTCTCTTTATATCCTTTGACCATTTATTATTTGACCATTATTTTTATCTCTTAACCTGATATTACTATTTCTCTTCCAGAAAATGGAAACAGATTGTTCCAGCCACTAACCTTTAATGGAAACATTGTGAAATCCTCTGCTCAGAAAACATTAGGGGCTCCTCAATGCCAGTAAGATAAGTAAAAAAAAAATCATTACTTGACTTTTTGAAGACTTTCATAATCTGGCTCTAAGTTCAGCTTCAGACAGTTACCAGCTGCACATGTCTCTTATCACTATTTGCCTCAGTTTTATTGGACAAAGAAATTGCAAACAACCCTAGCATTTTTGCTAAGAAAACTCTAAAATTTGTTTATAAAGAGTCAGAACTGACTGAAACATTACTGAATAACAATAACAACCTGCCAGAGTCAGCATCTTCCGTTCCATGATGAAATATTAAGGTAGGGCTTCTGAAAACGAAAACATTTAGAGACTTTTAATATTTTTTCAGAAAGAAAAAACATTTTAAATGAACTCCAATAGAATTTTAAAATTACAAAGAGAACCAAAAGACATCACTCCAGCTTCACTGTTTGAACAAAGTGAATGCCAAATCTATGGAAGAGAAGCATATCTTTTCAAGAAAATTAGTTTGTCACTCTCAACTCTTTCCACATGATATATCCAATGCCATATTGTGCTGCTATTGACAGTAAAATGAATTTTATTTAAGTTTTATTTTTGTAAATTTGTAAATTTGTAGTGGCTTGGCTGTCACAGGCAAAGGAGTAATTCTCAAGGACTGATTAACCAAGATTTGGTTAGGGTGAAAATGAGGATTCCCTATCTGTTAATTCAATTAGTCCTCCTGAAAATCAAGATTGAAAATATTTCTCTCTCTTTTCTCTCTCTTCTCTCTTCTCCTCCCCTTCTTCCTCCTCCCCTTCTTCTTCCTAGTCTTCATTCTTCTCTCTCTCTCTCTCTCTCTCTCTCTCTCTCTCTCTCTTCTCTCTCTCTCTCTCTCTCTCTCTCTCTCTCTCTCTCTCTCTCTCTCTCTGTGTGTGTGTGTGTGTGTTTGTGTGTCTCATTGTCTCTTCCTGTCTGTCTCTCTCCTTCAATTTCTTTGCCTGTGATTCTCTTACTCTCTTATAACTATTAGAAAATAAATCGGATATGCCATCTATGTCTATATAACTGGTGACAACAAAAACAAAGGCTGTCAGTTGAACTACATGACCTACTGGGATGGAATCCTTTATTCATTAAGTTGATTGAGTGACTGAGAAGAACCTGTCACCTAATATCAGTCCACTCATTCACTTAGGATGACTACAGATTAATGAGAGAAGCTCATAGGTGTGTTAGTGAAAATATGCTATTGATCAGGTTGAGCCACTCATGGGATGAATGCTTATAACCCCAATAGTAGGGAACCTCTTTTTATTTCTCTCTACTCTCTCCCCAGGCTTCATGGAAAAATCTTTGTCTTATATTGTACTTAGTGTTCATAGATTCTGTTACTTTGGAAGATTTCTAAAGGGAAAAGAGAGCCAGTCATAAAGATTGCTGCATTAAAAAAATATAATCAGAGAGTTTAGAATGCTAGAGAAGATTAATGAAGTTTAGATTTTTGAAAGGGGAAAAAAACCTTAAAGATACTTTCTCTCTGTCATTTCAGTTCTAGTCAGGTTGGAATTACAGAGATCAAGCCAGACAAGCAAAGAAAGAAAGAACACCTCCCACTTTCCCCCGGTTTTGCAGAAATCCATTGCATTCTAAGCTAGTTAGAAACTAAATTTGTAACTTATACTATCTTTTCTGTCAATTTTCCAAATTTTGATTTGAAGATTTCTGTAAACGCTGAAGTATTTTTAAGAAGACAAGGTGAGATTGTTATTTTAAATCTTTGGAATGGAACTAACTGAAAATAGTAGACTTTGTGATTTAAGTTGGTGGCATGTAATTGTGCTTGAGAAAACTGAGATTTGGAAGATACCATTTATAAGTTCAGATTGAGTTTGTTCTAAAACTAAATTATGATGTAGTCCCATTCAAAGTGAGGTAATTGTAATGTTTGATCCTCTTTGTGTATTTTGTTACTGTTCAGTTATTTCAGTCATATCCTAACTTTTTGTGACCCTATTTGGAGTTTTCTTTGTGAGGACATAGTATTGATTTGTCATTTCCTTCTCCAGTTCATCTTAAAGATGAAGTAACAGAGACAAACAGATAAGTGACTTCCCAGGATTACATAGCTAGAAAGAGTCTAAGACTGAATTTGAACTCAGATGTTCCTGATTTCAGGCCCAGCACTTTCTCCACTTAACTTCTTTTACAGATATATCAGGCTTAGATGGAAATTTCATTAATAAAATTTAATAGTATAATTATTCATACTGACATTTTGAATGCCATCAATAAAAATTGCTGTTTTGATGGATGGATGAAATAATTTTACCAATAAGAGGAATCAGACACACATTCAATTAAATTATGATTTCATTGAAAAAAAAAGTTGTATGCTTTAAAAGTGGTTAGGCTTCTAATTTTCTTGTATTATGATTTTGTGGAAATCATTGTATAAGAAATATTGTTCTTTGAAAATGGATATTCTGAAGTGTTACAATTGTATTATTGGACAATTAATTCATTTTTGATAGCAACTGTCATCCTTGTGCTTAAGAAATTATCAAGCATTTAATTGTGCATATTTTTCTTAAAATGAGTTTGGGAAAAGTATCAAATTGTAAATATTTGAGAAATTGTGGGGACCTTGCCAGATTTTCAACCCCCTGGAAAATCCCTAGGACATTCAGCCTTAGCAAGGTAATAAATCTTATTAACTCTGTGAGAAAATTTGCTGAAAGAATAGTATAAAATCCTAAAATAATGAAGTGGTTTAATGAAAAAAAAAACCTAGGATATTTTACCACTAAAATAACAGGGCTTACAACATTATTTTATTTAAAAAATAATTTTTACTTGACAGACTTTATTATTTATTAAGATTATTAAGGTTCTCTTAAGACTATTGTTAAAATTGCATTTGAGTCAACTTATTATTGCTAGATCCCATTTAGAAATTTTATTTTTGTTTTAGAAGTTAACATGAAATTCTTTCTGATATGGATATATGTCTGATTCAAGGCTTACAGTGACCAGTGTCTTTCTGGGTTTGAGTAAACAATCGTATGTTCATTATATGTATATAATCATAGGATACAATTATTTTCTTAAATCCTAATGACTAACATCTGCTCAGGAATGGATTTAAATTTAAAAAATGGTAAACAAGATAGTTCAATTAGGTGGTGCAAATGATGGGGTGCCTAGCCTGGAATCAGAAAGATCTGAATTCAAATCCTGTCTCAGATAGTTATTGGCTATGTGATCAAGGAAAGCCACTTGCCCTGTTAGCTTTTTGTTTTGTTTTGTTTTGTTTTGTTTTGTTTTATCTGTAAATTGATCTGGAAAATGACGGTAAACGTAAGCAAAAATGATAATAGATATACCTAAGTTGCAATTGGTGATTTGAAATAAACATTGAAAGTAAAAGAATTCTTCACAGTCCTCTGAAGCATGGCATTTATATTCAAATGAAAAAAGTATTGCTTGTAAATTATGCTTATCTGTTTGTTAAAGTGCTTGTGAAATTATTTAGGGACCTTCTTCAACTATTTCTTTATGCTGTATTACTATAAGATCTATTCTTAAAATTCATTATTTGACAAAAAACTGCTGGGAAAACTGGAAATTAGTATGGCAGAAATTAGGCATGGACCCACACATAACACTGTACACCAAGATAAGATCAAAATGGGTACATGATTTAAGCATAAAGAACAAGATTACAAATAAAGTAGAGGAACATAGGCTAGTTACCTCTCAGACTTGTGAAGGAGGAAGGAATTTGTGACCAAAGATGAACTAGAGATCATTATTGATCACAAAATAGAACACTTTGATTATATCAAACTAAAAAGCCTTTGTACAAACAAAACTAATGCAAACAAGATTAAAAGGAAGCCACAAACTGGGAAAACATTTTTACAGTTAAAAGTTCTGATAAAGGCCTCATTTCTAAAATATATAGAGAATTGACTCTCATTTACAAGAAATCAAGCCATTCTCCAATTGATAAATGGTCAAAGGATATGAACAATTTTCAGATGATGAAATTGAAACTATTTCCACTCATATGAGTGTTCCAAATCACTATTGATCAGAGAAATGCAAATTAAGACAACTCTGAGATACCACTACATACCTGTCAGATTGGCTAAGATGACAGGAAAAAATAATGATGAATGTTGGAGGGGCTGTGGGAAAACTGGGACAGTGATGCATTATTGGTGGAATTGTGAACGAATCCAACCATTCTAGAGAACAATCTGGAATTATGCCCAAAAAGTTATCAAACTGTGCATACCCTTTGACCCAGCAGCGCTACTACTGGGCTTATATCCCAAAACGATACTGAAGAAGGGAAAGAGACCTATATGTGCCAAAATGTTTGTGGCAGCCCTTTTCATAGTGGCTAGAAACTGGAAAATGAATGGATGTCCATCAATTGAAGAATGGTTTGGTAAATTATGGTATATGAATGTTAAGGAATATTATTGTTCTGTAAGAAATGACCAGCAGGATGAATACAGAGAGGCTTGGAAAGACTTATACGAACTGATGCTGAGTGAAATGAGCAGAACCAGGAGATCATTATATACTTCAACAACAATAGTGTAGGAGGATGTATTCTGATGGAAGTGGATATCTTCAACAAAGAGAAGATCTAATTCAGTTCCAATTGATCAATGATAGACAGAATCAGCTACATCCAGAGAAGGAACACTGGGAAATGCATGTGAACTGTTTGCATTTTTGTTTTTCTTCTCAGGTTATTTTTACCTTCTTGAATCCAATTCTCCCTGTGCAACAAGAGAACTGTTCGGTTCTGCATGCATATATTGTATCTAGGATATACTATAACATATTTAACATGTATAAGACTGCTTGCCAACGAGGGGAAAGGGTAGAGTGAAGGAAGGGAAAAGTCAAAATAAAAGTGAGTGTAAGGGATAATGTAAAAAATTACCCATGCTGTTAATAAATGTTAATAAATACCATGTACTGTTAATAAAAAGTTATTTTGTTTTTAAAAAGTAAAATCTGTCCTTAGTGTATGCTAAATCAGGTTTAGGTGATTTTGCCAACTGGTGATTAAAAAAAAAAAAAGCAAACCTGAGAGACATGTATGTATATGGGTATATATGCATACATACATACACACATACATACATACATATATAATGTATATATGCATATAATCACAAACATGCAATGCTCTAAAACCCCAATCCTTTTTTCAGATATGTTTTATTAGTTAACCATGTCATCTCATACTTGTTCTGGATATAAATATCTGGCAATCATAAACATAGAGATAATATTCAAACCCATGGGAACTGATGAAGTACATGAGAGATGGTATGAAGAATAAAAGAGAGAATATTTAGTAACATTTTTGTTAAGCATTATATTATATGAATAACAGTGTAAATTGCTATATTTAGATGTTGTTTTGTAAATATATATTTCTTTAACATTATAATTTATAAAAACAATAAATGTTATTATAATTTTCTTCTCTCTATACCTCTTCTAAATATATTAAATGTGAAATTATAAATGTTTATATATATATTCAAATACATATATGTACACATACAATTTTATATATATATTGCATTGTGTATATGCATCCATACATATACATATATCCACACACAGAACTTTGCACTTCATCACATATGAAATTCTATCCTTAGACTTTCTACAAGTTTTTCTCCCATGTCTAGGATGCATTCCTTATTCATGCAAATACTATAGCTATGCTAGGAAAAAATATGTGTGTTATTTATGTTAAACTAGTCCAGCAAATATGTACATAAGTGAACATATATACATATAATACATATAAATGCATGTGTATGTATACTATGATGGATGATTGTAAGGGAATTTCTTTAATTAGTTCAGGTCAGCTACTTGTTTTTCTTTTTTGATGTTTGTTTTGTTTTTATTCTGAAAGTTGACCAGAGTACCAAAATATCAAATGATTTATCCATGTCATATTAGAGGTCCTAGAAAGGAACTGACTCCAGGGATTCTTGATGAGAAAGGCCTGGAGCCCAGACTCAATTTCATCAACAGCTACTACTCTGACTTCATAAATACATCGAGCAGTTAAGAGGGGATGAAGTTGGAGGATAAACTATAATATGATTTGCTCTTTATTCCCCACCATTCTCTCAGAAAGATCCTGATCCTGACAATCCACTAGAGGTAAGTCTTGACAGCATAAGATTGAGAGTAATAAAATTTCATCACTTTTAAAAGATTTTATGATTTAAATATTTTAAAAATCCAGACTGACCTTTCTCCAATATATATGAAAACTTAAGTTTAACTATGACAGTGCTGTGCTTTTGCAATTGGGTAAGATATTTTATTAAGATTGCATAAGATCTATAGTCAGGTTAATTTCTTTAGTTTGTTTAGTTTAGGTTTCTGAAATTGGCTTTTAAATATGGTTTTGAAACAGTATCATCACACTAATAATCCTATTTGAACATTAAACATTAAAGTGAAAGAAAAATTTAATAGGTAAGTTCTTAGGCACTGAAGTTTAATTTTCCCAAATTTGGGAAATAATACTGAATATAGGGGCCTACTGCCTCTTTGTGGTCACTTGTATTATTGCAGCCATGATGAAATTTTTACTGTTTGTAAGAATTAAGAATTAATTCTTAATTAATTAAGAATTCTTAATTAAGAATTAAGAAACATTCTAAGAATGTTTCTAACCTTAGATATGACAGAAGTCATAGGCATCTAAGAAAAAAATTCACATGCATAATTCCCCCAATATATGTATATATCCATATGTATTAATTTTCTTCTTTCTATTTATTTTTAAAGATATTTTTTAGATATTGAATCAGTTATCCAATGAGTTAGTTCTTAGCAATGTGCCATCTGCAGTCATTGAGTAAAATGTTGAATAGTACCAGGACCAAGTGGCATAGCACTAGAGAAATAGCTCTAAATTTGACATTGACACATTAATTTCTTGAGTTTGGTTATTTACTGAATTATGAAACCATCTGGCCATGCTATCATCAGGCCTACCTTTCACCATGTTGTCTACAAAACTAGCATGAAATATTTAGTTAAAAGTCAAACTATTGGATTTAATGAGGAAAGAAGAGTGGCCTGGAATTTACTAGATGATAGCAACAAAAACTAGATCCAATGACAAATTTGGATAGATTGAAATTCAGAGGAAGACAGATCAGCAGCAAGCAGCATACTTCTTCCTGGCTGAGGGGGAATGTGATAAAAAGAGTAACCAGCATGGAAGATTCTCTCACACACACACACACACACAAAGAAAACAAGAAAAGTTGTCTTCAGGATAAAAATCAGTTTCCAGTGAATGTCACAACATGCAAATGCTGTGAAAAAAAAAAAAACAAAAATAAAAAGAGGTTTTTAATGATTGGAAGGGATCTTCCAATGCAGAATGCGTTACATTTTTTTTTTGGCATAGCTAATATGGGAATAATTTTGATGCAATGGCTATGTTTTCTTTTAAGTTAAGTTCTTTTAAGTTTAAATTCTTTTAAAGATGAATAGGAGGAAGGGAAAATAAATGCTTGATAATTGAAAAATAAGATTATACTAAGAAAGGCAAGAGGTGGCAGAAAGCATAGTGAAATGGAATTGGGGAGGGGTAGCTTTAATAGAAAAAAATCCATGAAAGTTCAGGGATAGATAACTGTACAAAGAGATTTTTACTTGGACTTTTGATATTCTGAATCAAAAGGATTCCATCAGCAAGAGATAGAAACTTCTTGCCTTTGAGCAGAAAGAGTACCAAATATGCAGAAACTTGAAGACTAAACTAGGCTAGGTTGGCTGAGAATTATGATAGCCAGGTGGGTATTGAAAAGATGAGCAGACAATGGGTGGAATTTTAGGAATATCAAACCATTGACTTAGACCATTTGTTCATATTCCAAAAGCATTGCACCTGCCATAATTTAAAGACACTGTCTTTTCTCTTTTTCTCAGTATAGTTATTTGATCTATAATGAGTCATAATGAATAAACTTGGGTCTGGGAGAACAGCAGGATAAAAAAAACTTTACTCTGTGTTCAGGGAACACAGACATTCCCTGACATTAAGAGAACAATAAAACAAAATTGTGAAAAATTATTTTTTCAGTGTGTTTATAAAAATCACATTGAATTTAGGCTATAAGTGTTTATTACTCCTTACAATCCTTATTTTTCTTGTATGCAGCTCCTACCTATTTAAACATTTTCTTTAATTATTAAAATGGACCTGAACTATTAAATGATTATGAGATATACTATTCTAATGAAAACCTGTGCCTTTTTCTTTTGATAAACTATGAGATTATCATCTTACCATTAAAGAGGTAGGCTAATAAGCCACTATCACTAAGGCATAGGCATTAAAAGTTTTTTGGTTTTTTTTCCCCTAGTTATGTTGATAAGATTTCATTCACATTCTTGGGAGAATGATGGTCTGTAGTTATAAAATAAACTCACACAAATCATTGTACATATCAAAAAAATCTAGTAGGAAGAAATAGAAATAAAAATTCCACTTAAAATAAAAAGAGAGTAATATATACCTGGTAGTCTACTAGCCAAAGAACACATAAGAGCTACATTAGCTAAAATGCAAAGCTCTTTTTACATAGAGGTAGATCTAAATAAATGAAAAATATTAATTGCTCATAAGTAGACTAAGCCAACATAATAAAAATGACAATGCAAACTCAATTTGTTTATTCAGTGCCATTCCAATTAAACTACCAAAGTTTTACTTTATAGAATTAGAAAAAATAATAACAAAATTCATCTGGAGGAAAAAGGTCAAAAACATCATATGAGTCAATGTGGGGAAATGAGAAAAAGGGGGCCTAGAAGTACCTGCATTCAAAGCAATAATAATCAAAATAACTTGGTACTAGGTAAAAAAATAGAAAGGTTGATCAAAAAGATTATGCACATGAGGATAGTAACCTTATTCTTATTCAATCCAAGGATTTCAGCTATTGGGACAAATATTGAGAATTCAACAAACTGTTGAGAAAACTGGAAAACAGTCTGGCAGAAACTGAGTATAGATCTAATATCATATACCTAGATAATTTCTGAATGCACACATCATTTAGACATAAAGGATGATATAAGGAAATAAGAGGAGCATGGAAGAAATCACCTTCAGATCTATAGGAAAGAATTTATTATCAAACAAGTGATGGAGAAATTATCAGAAGATGGACAATTTTTATTACATAAAATTAAAAAGTTTTTGTGAAAAAAAATAAATCCAGATAAAATTTGAGGGAAAGCAGGAAATTGGGGAGAAATTCTGTGTTGGTTTCTCTGAAAAAAAAGGTTTCATTTCTGACATATATAGGGAGGAACTAAATTAAATCTATAAAAATAGGAGTCATTCCCCAATCAATAAATCATCAAAATATTTAAATAGGCAGCTTCTGGAGGAATATATCCAAGCTATCTATAGCCATATTTTTGAAATGCTCTAAATTACTGATTAGAGAAAAGCAAAATAAAACAACTCTGAGATACCTCTATATACTCATCAAACTGGCTAAGTTGAGGGAAAGTAAGACAACAAGTACTCTAATATACTTTTGAAGGGATTGTGCAGTGGTCTAAACATTTTGGGGGGAAAAGTGGGAAATATGCCCCCCCAACTACTATTAAACTATACATATTCTTTTATTCAATGATATTGTTACTGCATCTATGTACCAAAGTAATCAAAGAAATGAGAAAGGGACTTTCATATGAACACAATATTTGTAATAGCTCTTTCTTTGTGATAGCAAAGAATTGGAAAGTGAGGAGGATTGGGGAATGACTGAATAAGTTATGGTAAATGAATGTGATCGTCCTATTATACTATAAGAAATGATGGAAGGGAGTGGTTTCAGAAAAATCTGGAGAGATTTATATGAAATGATATAAAGTGAAGGGAAAAGAATCAGGAGAACAATGTATACAATAACAATATTGTAAACATAATCAACTTTGAAAAATTTAGGAACTCTGATCAATGACGAACCATGATTTTGAAGGATTCATAATGAAATAGGCTATTTTCTTCCACATGGAGAGCTGATAGACTCAGAGGGCTGATTAAAGTTTATACACATACAATGCATAACTACATACATATTTTTACTCCTTGTTTTTTGATATAGCTAAGGTGGGAATTTGTTTTGCCTAATTATATGTATTTGTAATGGGCTTTATTTTTCTTAACTTTTCAATGGGTAGAAGGATGGTAGAGGGAGGAAAAGAGTTCAGAATTTAAAACAAAATGAACTTAAAATTTTAAAGTATTAATTTCTAAGATTTAAAAAATCATTGAATAGAAACAGGCCTATTTGGTCTTTTTCAGTACAAGACTGGAAAAAAAAAAGATTTAATAGATCGTTTCTGTCATTTCTTTTACCTCCAATAAAGAATGGGGTTCTTAAGTTAATGTTTGTGTCATGAATTTCTTTGATACTTTGTTAAAGTTAATAAACAACAAAAAAAATGATGGAAAAGATAAATTTCAATTAGATGTTAATTAAAATAAAGACATAATCTCCCTACTCTATCCAAGTTAATAATCCCTTGACATCAGTCCAGACATTTCAGGACTTACCTTGCATTAAGATAAAAGAGTAATTAATTCTTTGGAAGCAGGGAACAATTCATTTTATATAATGGTTATAATCTATAGTATATAACATACTAATAATATATAATAGCATACTAATAATATAATATGTGATGAACTTTTATAGTGAATTTGTTTTATGTAAATCTATAGTTGTAGGGACTTGGATCCTTAGTTCAGCTGATATAACCACAGGAGGCATATATGTATAACATATATGCAAAATATGACCATCTCTTCAATTGAATCAGAAAGAAGTAAAGCCATTGGAAGATGAACCATGTACAGAGAAACTCTTAAATGTCACAGCCTAGTCATTTTGGATTAGTTGAGTCAGGATACAAAATTATGGATAGAATCCAAAATCTTTCAATAGAAAAGAGAATATTTTCTTTCTTTTTGTCCCACACTGGCTATGATTTCTAAGGCAGAGCTACTTACTCAGAAGAAGACATTCTACTCAGCAGTTTGAGAGTTTGTTGGTTCAGGTGAGTTTAGGTAAGAGCCAATAGTTGAATAGAGATGCACACTCCAAATATGTAGATACAGAGAGTCAGTCACTTAAGCTGGAAACAACTTCAGAAGGTATGATACTTAATAGCAGAGAAAAGAAGCAACTACTGACTTAAGAGAGAACTATCACTAGCAATTGAGAGCTTACTGACAGAACATTCTACAAAGAAAGATTTTAAAGATATGAGCCGTAGAGAGCCTTAGAGGGGTGATTGCCTTGCTATTTTTAAATGTATACTTTTGTACTTTAAATTTGTGTCCAATTTTCCTATGTACTCTTGTGTGCATTTGTAGTTAAGTAAGCACCACAGTAAAGAAATGAGGGGGTGGGTGAGGAAAGAGATGTTTTGTAGCAACTGTTATTGCTATACTGTGTTAATAAGTGACTTTGATTTGACTTAATTGTATCTATATATTGACTTTTAGACTTTGTTTTTTTTTTAATTTTATTTATTTATTTTTAATTTATTGAATAATACAAAGATTTCTAGAATATAATACAACAAAAAAGATTGCCCTTGGTATTCCATTTAAATAAATCATATAGATTTTTTTTCTTTTTTCCCCCCTTCCCTTCCCACACCATCTGCCCTAAAAAGACTACCATTAGATACACATACATATGTATGCATGTATGTACCTATCTATCTACCTAAAATCATTCTATACATAGTTTTTTCTCTGGATGCAGACAGTGTCTCCCTTCATATGTACTTTGTAGTTAATTTGGCTATTTATAATAATTAAAATGATAGTGAATAAAATTTAAAATAACATTTTATTGATATCTTTTATCCATATTCCCTTTTGTATCTTTTCTTTTTTCTCTAAGGGGATTATCCCTTTGTTTTTAATTAATTTGATTTTTTTGATATTAGGGTTCAAAACTAAGCAATCATTAAATCTTTTACTCAGTCTTCAAAGCCATCAATTACATCTCTAGAGAGAATGCCAATGATGTTGAAGTCTTATGACTACTAGTCTTTGCCCGCAGCCTTTCTTTGACTGAGGCCTAATGAACTGCATTGGCTGCTGCCATAGCAGTTGATGTGACCTTACTGGAGTTTTCTCTAGGGAATTTCCACTCTTACTGTCTCAGGACACAGACCCTACAGGCTACATCTGGACTATTTCTGTTCCAATAGGGGGCTATTGTCTTGCTTGCTGTGCTATCATCAACTTTAGTGGAAGACCCCTTTCCTATTTTCTCTTGATAATTTTTTTTTGCTGATAATTCATGAAGTTCTAGGGTCAAATAATTTGAAATGTGGTTTTGCATTAGATGTCTTGATTATTAATGTCTGATGAAAATTTCAGTTTTATGACAGAGGAGTATATAGAAGCTATATGATCTATCTTCTTTCACCAGGTATCATGGATGGACATCTATAGACGCTTTTATTCATAAAAAGTTTTGTAGTAGATAAAATGATAATCCTGGAGTCAGGAAAACCTGAGTTCAAATCTGTGTCTGATACCTATTAGTTGCATGATCTTGAGCAAGTCATTTAACCCTCTTTGCCTCAGTTTCCTCATCTGTAAAATGAGTTAGAAAGGGAAAGGGTAAATTACTCCAGTATCTTTGCCAAGAAAATTCCAAAAAAGGTCACAAAAAGTCAGATATGACTGAATGGCTGAATAGCCACAACAAAACATTTTTACTAGTGTCATAGAGGAGATATAATGTAAAGTGTAAGTAATAGATGAATTTCTTATGTAAGAGGAGCATTATAGACTGTTCTATGTGAATATTTCTTGGCTGGGTCTAGTTGCCTTACTATTATACTGCTGAGAGTGGATACCATGAGAGTATCTCTTACATATTCTAGTAGTTGAATCTCTGAGTACCCGAACTATGAAATATATTCTCTTATGTTTCTAGGCATAACAAAAATTTATTGGCTGATTTGGAAGATTGTCTTAGAAAGAGATGATCAGCAAGAACATTTTGGAAAAGTAGAAAAATCCTTTAAAACTTTAGTTGGGATGGAAAATGCCATCTGCATCCTGAGAGAGAAGTATGGATACTGAATGTGAATTTAAGCATAGCATTATTTGTTTGGTTTTTTGTTTGTTTGTTTGCTTGCTTTTTCTTTTTTGAATTTTCCCTCCTTTTATTTGATTTGTCTTGTACTACGCAACAAATATGAAAATATGTTTAAGAGGGATTTTACATGCTTGCTGCCCTGGAGAGAGGGAAAAAGAGGGAGAAAAATAATTGGAAATCAAAATCTTACCAAAAAAAAAAAAAAAAGAAAAAACCTACTTTACTGCAAAGAGATAGGGAAAGATCTGAGACTTATGGTGGCTAGGAGAAATCTGAATATAGCATTAAGGGTAAATAGATAGATAGATAGATAGATAGATAGAACCCTGATTTGATTCAGTTTCCTAATAATTAGAGATATTAGAAATGAAATGACCTCCCTTAGTGAATACTATATTCCCATTCATTAAGTCTTTAACTAAAGGCTGGTCGAAGGTGGTTTTGTTCAGGTTGAGTCATCTAGATGGTTTCTGAGGCTCCTTACTATTTTGAGATTCTATCTTTTCTAAGACATATTTTATAAATTTCCTTAGCAACTCATCCTAATTTTAAGTAAAATTATAAGCATATAAAAGTGAGTCATAGGTCAGATCCTACTACCCAGACTGTTTCTTTCTTCTACACTGTTTGGAGAGAGCAGACCTGGGCTCTTCCTAATAACCTTTACCTTTGACCCTACCTTTTTTACACTCACCAGCTCGACTTCCCACAAACTCCTAGGACTGGCCTTTCTCTAGGTCAAACTGCTTCTTTTGTCACTCCTCCTACCCCCTGCTCTACCTCCCAGATATACCAATACTCATGGCTTTTTCCAATGGCCTCTTCCTCCCCCAAATGAGGTTGCCATCAACCATGTGACCATTCCTTATTTGCAGACCTCCTACCTGTTTCCTGTTTTGACCAGGACAATGTTGCCATCCCCAGAGGATCACATTTTTCCTGTGGTGACAGTAAAGGCAAAGGCAAAGGAGTCTACTGAGTGCCTTTTGCAGTTCCTGATGGCCCTCCTCTGACCTAAGCAGAAGCTTGCCAGAGATGAATGGGGCCACATCCTAGATGCCATGAAGGCTGCTATTATCCTAGAGAATACCTGACTCCTGTAGTTGCATTCTCTAGGCTGCAGCCACAAAAGACACATCTCTGATATCTGCAGACATTGTGAGAAGTAGGTAGTTGAAGCTGCTGAATATTCTGGGTAACCAGAAAGTCCTACAACACCTGCAAATGCCTTGCCCCCTCAGCCTGTGTAGGGTGAGTTCCCATTAGTGAGGATAAGCCTCAAATGGATCGAGATGCTGGGTCTTCCTTGTCATCTGATCTGATTCCTTCTGATATTATGGCACCTCCCCCACCCCAACCATGAAACAAAATAATCACAACAAGGCTTTCTTGAAAAAAAAAGGGGGGGGGGGAAGAACCTACAATATATTGAGTAATACTGTACCTATGACATTCTTAGTGAAATGCTAAACCTTTTTGGCCGGGAGGTAGAGGGTTCAGCATATCATCTCATAGGATAAGGTTATTTCTCCTTGCATTGTTCTCAATTATATAATTTTATATATTTGCAGAATACTATTGAATTGAAGTGAATTCTCAGTTCTCAATGAATTGAAATCTCATTAAGCTAGAGACCTAATTTTTTCCCTTAAGCTATAATAATTTAATAACTACTCAATTGTCTCTCAAGATCTTACCTAAATTTTTAGAATCATAGATCCTTCAGAGTGAGGAAGGGAATTTGAAGAACCATAGACCTCAGACTATTACATCTGAAAGAAAAACAGACTCAGGGACTTGCCAAAAAAAAAAAAAAATCAAAGGACAAATTAGTGTAGAACCTTGATTTTAACTTCGGGTTCCTGACTCCCAGTTGGTCACCGAACAGAGCTCTCTTCTGAAACTTAGCCAATAAGTAGTCATATGATTGAAAATTACTATTGATGAGGAAATAATTTCCTCCTAAAGTAACTTTTGCGAGAACACTGTTGGAAAATCTTTCAAAATATTGAACCAAAAATATTTATTGCCATTTCTACTTCCTCCAGTCTCCTTAGTTTTAACATCTTGAGTTCTAGTTAAGAAGGAAGGAAGGAAGGAAGGAAGGAGGGAAGGAGGGAAGGAAGGAAGGAAAGAAGGAAGGAAGGAAGGAAAGGAGGGAAGGAAGGAAGAGAAAAATAAACCTATTCAAATTCATTTTTATTAAATAATTTTATAAATACTACATTTTACCTTAATGTACTCTGATTTATGTCTCTTTAAAATACTCTCTTATAGAGTGTTTGGTTAGCCTCTACTCTTTCTCCATCACTATCTTTGTCTGTGGCAAACAATTGCATTTTGTACAGGGATTTTAACATTTTAGAAATGCTTTCCTCTGAATTTTATGAAAAAAGTAATGTTGAACATTTTTTAGCTCCATTTTGGAGATTAGGAAAGTGAGGCTCACTTAGATTGAAAAACTTTCCCACCCCCAACCAAAAATTAAACTCGAAATACAAAAATTAAAAGGAGAAATCAATAAAATTGAAAGTAAAAAAACTATTGAATTAATAAATAAAACCAAGAGTTGGTTTTATGAAAAAGCCAATAAAATAGATAAACCTTTGGTAAATTTGATCAAAAAAAAGAAAGAGGAAAATCAAATTGATAGTCTTACAAATGAAAAGGGGGATCTTTCCACCAATGAAGAGGAAATTAGAGAAATAATAAGGAGTTACTTTGCCCAACTTTATGCCAATAAATTTGATAACTTAAGTGAAATGGATGACTTCCTCCAAAAATATAGGCACCCTAGATTAACAGAGGAGGAGATAAATTGCTTAAATAGTCCCATTTCAGAAAAAGAAATAGAACAAGCTATTAATCAACTCCCCAGGAAAAAATCCCCAGGGCCAGATGGATTCACATGTGAATTCTACCAAACATTTAAAGAACAATTAGCCCCAATGTTATATAAATTATTTGAAAAAATAGGGGATGAAGGAGTCCTACCAAATTCCTTTTATGACACAGACATGGTACTGATACCTAAACCTGGTAGATCGAAAACTGAGAAAGAAAATTATAGACCAATCTCCTTAATGAATATTGATGCTAAAATCTTAAATAAGATATTAGCAAAAAGACTTCAGAAAATCATCTCCAAGATAATACACTATGATCAAGTAGGATTTATTCCAGGAATGCAGGGCTGGTTTAATATTAGGAAAACTATTAATATAATTGACCATATTAATAATCAAATTAATAAGAACCATATGATCATCTCAATAGATGCAGAAAAAGCATTTGACAAAATCCAACATCCATTCCTACTAAAAACTCTTGAGAGTATAGGAATAAATGGATTATTCCTTAGAATAATCAGGAGTATATATTTAAGACCGTCAGTAAGCATAATATGCAATAGAAATAAACTGCAACCTTTCCCAGTAAGATCAGGAGTGAAACAAGGTTGCCCACTATCACCATTACTATTCAATATAGTACTAGAAACGCTAGCCTCGGCAATAAGAGCCGAGAAAGAGATTCAAGGAATTAGAGTAGGAAATGAGGAAATTAAACTATCACTTTTTGCAGATGACATGATGGTATACTTAGAGAACCCCAAAGACTCTGCTAAAAAGCTACTAGAAATAATTCAAAATTTCAGCAAAGTGGCAGGATACAAAATAAATCCACATAAATCCTCGGCATTTTTATATATCACTAACAAAATGCAACAGCAAGAGATACAAAGAGAAATTCCATTCCAAACAAATGTTGATAGTATAAAATATTTGGGAATCCATCTACCAAAGAAAAGTCAGGAATTATATGAGAAAAATTACAAAACACTTGCCACAAAAATAAAATCAGATTTAAATAATTGGAAAGACATTCAGTGCTCTTGGATAGGCCGAGCGAATATAATAAAGATGACAATACTCCCCAAACTAATCTATTTATTTAGTGCTATACCAATCAGACTCCCAAGAAACTATTTTAATGACCTAGAAAAAATAACAACAAAATTCATATGGAAGAATAAAAGGTCAAGAATTGCAAGGGAACTAATGAAAAAAAACTCAGAGGAAGGTGGTCTAAGTGTACCTGATCTAAAGCTATATTATATAGCAGCAGTCACCAAAACCATTTGGTATTGGCTACGAAATAGACCGGTAGATCAGTGGAACAGATTAGATACAAAGGACAAAAAAGGGTACATCTATAGCAATCTAATCTTTGACAAACCCAAAGATTCCAACATTAGGGATAAAAATTCATTATTCGGAAAAAACTGTTGGGAAAACTGGAAATTAGTATGGCAGAAATTAGATATGGATCCACACTTAACACCATATACCAAGATAAGATCAAAATGGGTCCATGATTTAGGCATAAAGAGGGAGATAATAAATAGATTAGAGGAACAGAGGATAATCTACCTCTCAGACTTGTGGAGGAGGAAGGAATTTATGACCAGAGGAGAACTAGAGATCATTATTGATCACAAAATAGAATATTTTGATTACATCAAACTAAAAAGTTTCTGTACAAATAATACTAATGCAAACAAGATTAGAAGGGAAGTAACAAATTGGGAAAATATTTTTAAAAACAAAGGTTCTGATAAAGGTCTCATTTCCAAAATATATAGAGAACTGACCATAATTTATAAGAAACCAAACCATTCTCCAATTGATAAATGGGCAAAGGATATGAACAGACAATTCTCAGAGGAAGAAATTGAAACTATATCCACTCACATGAAAGAGTGTTCCAAATCACTACTGATCAGAGAAATGCAAATTAAGACCACTCTGAGATACCACTACACACCTGTCAGATTGGCTAAGATGACAGGAACAAATAATGACAAATGTTGGAGGGGATGTGGGGAAATTGGGACACTAATACATTGCTGGTGGAGTTGTGAAAGAATCCAGCCATTCTGGAGAGCAATCTGGAATTATGCCCAAAAAGTTATCAAACTGTGCATACCCTTTGACCCAGCAGCGCTACTACTGGGATTATATCCCAAAGAAATACTAAAGAGCGGAAAGAGACATATATGTGCCAAAATGTTTGTGGCAGCTCTTTTTGTTGTAGCTAGAAACTGGAAGATGAATGGATGTCCATCAGTTGGAGAATGGTTGGGTAAATTGTGGTATATGAAAGTTATGGAATATTATTGCTCAGTAAGAAATGACCAGCAGGAGGAATACAGAGAGGGTTGGAGAGACTTAAATCAACTGATGCTGAGTGAAATGAGCAGAACCAGAAGATCACTGTATACTTCAACAACGATACTGTATGAGGATGTATTCTGATGGAAGTGGAAATCTTCAACATAAAGAAGATCCAACTCACTTCCAGTTGATCAATGATGGACAGAGGTAGATACACCCAGAGAAGAAACACTGGGAGGGGAATGTAAATTGTTAGCACTAATATCTGTCTTCCCAGGTTGCATGTACCTTCGGATTCTAATGTTTATTGTGCAACAAGAAAATGATATTCACACACATGTATTGTACTTAGACTATATTGTAACACATGTAAAATGTATGGTATTGCCTGTCGTCGGGGGGAGGGAATAAGGGAGGGGGGGTAATTTGGAAAAATGAATACAAGGGATAATATTATAAAATATATATATATATATAATAAAAAAAAAAAAAAAAAAAAAAAAAAAAAAGTTAAAGGTCTTAATTAAATAATAGCAATATATGAAGAAAAAACTATTTCTAGCTCTTTGGATATTAGCTATAGAGTATGCTACTTTCTATGGTCTATAAAGTATTGTATATGTATATTTAGGGGGTGATCTTTATGAAAATATTTGAAACTTTAAATATATATATATATATTTTTACTCTGTGGAATTTGTAAACTACCTTTAAGATTTTAGGTCCCAGTCTAAGATTCGTTACAAAAAATCTTGTTGAAATTAGGATTTGGAAAAAATTATTTCTTTAGTTTTTGGTTGTTCAAAGAAAAGAACTTATTGTTCTTTGACTATTAAAAATTTTCCATAAAGTCGGAATGAGAAGTAAGGTTTAAGATTTTGGCATTTCCTCTCTAAAATCCTTGACTCTGCTTTCTGACGTGACTCTCACTAAAATATTGATACACATCAATAACTTATCAATAAAGTAAAATGAAAAAAATGTCCTTTCCTTCACAATTATCTTACTGTCAGAAACAAGCACCAACCACAACAGGAAGGGCACCAGTATTACCAGGATATAGGAAAATTATTAGTAGGCTATATATAATCCTTAATAAAAAATTGGAAGAAAGCACAAAAGCTCCTGGATAACAGAAAAAATTAAGAGAAGACAAATAATACATACCTAGCAATTACCTGAAACTGACTTCTATTTGAGTGGGAATAAGCACACCCCCGTTTCTTTGGTTTCTTGATTCATGAGTGAAGTTGAGAAGTGAAATATATTTGGAAGGGTCCTGTCCAAAATAGTCAACTTCACTTAACAAAACACAATTTCAATTAACCAAAAATGAAGAGATTTCAGCATACAAAACAGAATCTGAAATTATGGTAAATTTATTTTATAGAAATAAAATAGGGGCTGGGGTGTGGGAAGAAGACATTGAGCCCATCTCTCTTATATCTTCATTACTTGCCAATTAATTTCTTCCTATATTGGGATTTGATTAGTGTGCAGGTCAGGTAGAGCCAGCTCTTATGCTAGCACGTAGCGATTTCTGAGAGAGACCACAGAAAATAGACACTTCCATTAAGAAACCAAAGAAACGGGGGTGTGCTTATTCCCACTCAAATAGAAGTCAGTTTCAGGTAATTGCTAGGTATGTATTATTTGTCTTCTCTTAATTTTTTCTGTTATCCAGAAGCTTTTGTGCTTTCTTCCAATTTTTTATTAAGGATTATATATAGCCTACTAATAATTTTCCTATATCCTGGTAATACTGGTGCCCTTCCTGTTGTGGTTGGTGCTTGTTTCTGACAGTAAGATAATTGTGAAGGAAAGGATATTTTTTCATTAGTAGAGTATTTTTCCCAGTTTCCTTATTGTTAAAAGCTGAATCTCTTGGGAAGAATTGTGTCTGTTTAAGAGACATCAGCTAGAGATGGAATAACTCCTTTTCCTTTTTTTTTTTTTTCTCTACCCCAACTGCTACCCCCAAAGCCCAGCTAAGTGACTAAACTGACAGCCAGACAGAAAATACCTCAACCCTTGCTCTGCTAGTATGTCAGGGAGATACATGGAAAATACATCTGAGACTTCTGGGTATAGGGTGAACTTGGGTGGCTGCATTTCCCTGCATTTATTTTTAGTCAAATTAATTTTGAAAGGAAAAGTTATTTCCTTGACAGCTCAGGGGGTAAACAGTACACAGTAGGTTGTTACTTAGAAAAGCTCATATTTAGTGAAATAAAAAAAATGAATCCATGATTGCACAACTAACCTAATTATCTTTGTTATTTTTTTTTTTACACTTTCACCTACTGGAATATTCCCATAAGCAAATATGAATCTGCATGAATTATTCTTTAAGATAAATTTTAAGTAGCAACTGGTAGTGAAAGAAATGGTATTCTTTAATTTAGTACTAACCTATATTTGTTTATTTTTTTAATCTACAAGAGTCCTATAGCCTTCATTATCTATCTCAATACAGACATATACATGTTACTGCCTTGTATTGTTGGTTTCCTTTTTATGTTATATGTGTAACATATCTTCATTTAGTTATTAAACTTCTGGAGGGGGGGACATCATAATGGCATAGTATATTCAAAACTATAAGCAATTATAGAAATCAGCTAATCTACCATTTCTTAAACTTTTGTGTTTCAAGGATGCCTTATATTCTTCCTACCCTTGCCCCAGGTTTTTTTTATTTATTTTTCAAAACAAAATATTATTTTTTATTTTGAATATAATATTTCCCCCGATTACACATCAAGACAAATTTTGGCATTCATTTTTATAAAATTTTGAGTTTCAAACTATTTTTTCTCTTTGACTCTCTCTCCTCCATTCTACTGAAGATATAAGCCATTTGATAGAGGTTATACACATTGCTTTTACTTTAAAAATATTGAGAATTCCAGAGAACTTTTACTTATATAGTTTATGCCTATTTGTATTTACTTTATTAGAAAATAAAATGTCATTATTATAATGAAAATGGGCCTTCGGGACTTTCAGTGGTCCTCAGAGCACACTTTGAAAAAGGTTGATCTAATTAAGGCCCTTGTCATGAAGCCCCAAATATGAAATATGAAATGACAATATTTAAGGAGTGTTCAACTTGGAATCACAAATCCTGTAAAATTCTGTCTTAGGAACTTACTAGTTATATGATCAATTCACTCAACATCCTTTATTTCCTTATCTGTGAAATGAGGATAATAATACTAGTTACCTCACAAAGCTATTTGGAAGAAAGAGATGGCCATCTTAATTAAGTCTGTATGCAGCCTTATGATAATTGTAAATTATTATTATCATCTAAAATCACAGAAATTGAAGTAGAGACAGAGCTATTAGAACTTATAATTGTATGTTCCATTGTGGAGTTCTGTACATAATAGGGGCTTAAATACTTACTGATTGATTTTTGCAGCTGTGTGGGACAGTGAGCATTAATAAGTAATCTTTAAAAACAGTCAAATCCTTTAGGAATAGTATCCCAAAAGGGAAGAAAAACATTTCCATACTGCATCAAAAAATTTTGCCTAAAAAAGAGTAAGGAGGGAGATCAATGAACATTTATTCCAAATCATAGTCATTCTTTCTTTCTTTTTCTTTTTTTTTAACCTAAATGATTTGCCTGTTAGTGCCAATAACATATACATAAATATGTAAATCATTATGCTTTTTCAAAGTTCTTTCACTTAATTTCACATTGAATATACTCAATCTATGAGATAGCATTTCAGGTATTATTATTGCCATAGGAGACATATGTAGTGTTATAATAAAATTATTATTAAATTGCTTACTATGAGCCAGTTATGGGATTAAAACACAATAAAATTTAGTGACTTGCTTGAGATTAAATAATGAAAATAATTATTCACAAATTTGGTAACATTAATCTAAATTTCCTTGGACTCCATCCAAACCTCTTTTCACTAAATTTTCCTGCTATTTTTGAAATTAGCTGGTTGTTGAATAGTCTCAATATGAATGAGAAAGCTACAACATCTAGAAGTGGTTATCCCATATTTTCATATGGCAGGAAAAAAATTGAACCAGTGAAAATGCCATATTAATATGCATCCTAACTCTAATCAAATCAATCAATTGACTTAGGAGAATAGCTCAAGAAGTGATCTAGTCTAATCTCACTGTACAGTAAACTGAGGTCCAGGGAGGATAAATAAATCCCATAAAGTCAGAGAGTTAGAAACAAGTGGAAATGAAATTTGAACCCATGTTCTCTGACTCCAAACTCACTGCTTTCCTTTGTGCTTTGAAAATTAATTTTTAACAACATGCTTGTGCTGCAGCTACCCTGAACTGACTCTGGTAAGCCAAATTTTTGATGTAAGCATTTACACTTCAAAAGTTATCAAATAAAGGCTTGTTTTTAGGTTTTCTTTACTGAATAGATGTAAAGCAATGATGAAAATAATAAAATGGATTAAACTTCAAAGAGTATTATTCATGCAATTTTATTTTATTTATTGGATAGTTGTAAATGTGTATCAGCATATTCCTTTCACCAGGCATTCCACATAATGAACATTAAATAAATATCATTTAATAGTTTGACAGAACAAATAAGAATATACTCCTACTAACAATCCTACCTTTTGATTCTAATGCAAAAAGTGTAGTCTTGAAATCCTGTTTCCAACATAAAATGTTCCACTGTCTGGAATTTAAGGTCATTTCAGAAAAGGAGCCAATTGTCAGAAATACGCAAAATGTTCAAGTCAACCTTTGGCTCTGTTTCCATGCAAAATCAGTCTTGAATGCACTATTCTTTATAAAACTGAGTTTTGAGACAGAGGCCAAGCATTCTGTAGTACCCACTAAAATGATTTCCAGTTACATCTGGCATCTGATGGTCAGGAATCAACATAGTCTTAACCATACTCACTAAGCAGAATTGAAAGCCTGTCTTAGGTCGGTGAAAATTAAGAGAAAAAAAAAAAAAAACTAAAACAAAAAAGAAATAACTTTCAAATGTATGACAAGGACAATCAATGGGGACAAAAGAAAACACTTCCTCTAATACTTATAGTTCAATTGTAATCTAGAAAGAATGTTTGCAATTGAAAAATATTTAGAAACTATACTTACCTTTCCACTCCGGACTCCTCTAAATATGACCGTAGCGTCTAAAATATTTATTACAGAAAAATGGAGACTCTTCCAGGCTCTATTTTATGATGTATCACATCTACCCTGCTTTTGGAAGGCACCTAAGGAAGTCTGAATATCTATAGCATTAGTAATCATAGCATTTATGTAGTACTATCAGGTTTGCAAAACATTTTACAAATATCTTATTTTCTTTTCACAATAATCCTGTGACATTATTATAGTGTCCATTTTATAAATGAGGAAACTGAGGCTGACAAAGGTTTTGATGACCAAAATCACTCAGTAAATATCTGAGAACATATTAAAATTCATGACTTTCTAACTCCAGGTTTAAGCACTCTATTTTCTTCCCCTGAGAATTCTCTATTAGAATATAGCTTAGTGCCTTTATGGACCTTTCAGGTGAAGAATTGGGGAAATAAACAACTATGTCTCAATTAATGTGAATAATGAATTCCATGGAGTTTGTAATACAATTTGAAGTCTTACTGCATATTTACATTGAATTGGAGATGCATTTCACATAACAATATCTTTGAATAGTATCCAATATAGGAATTCTGTTGCTTGATTAAAAATGTTTATAACAGGGATTTCATTTTCATTTAGCAGGAGGAAAGATTTTCATTGATTAAAAAGATAAACTTAATTAGTTAAATTTAAAATTAATTTATTAACTTAAAAACTATTATCTCAACAAAAGAAGTGATAAAATGGACACTTTTGATCACATAAAATTGGAAAGCTTTTATATGAAACAAATGAGTGCAGCAGAAAATTGAAGGAAAATCTTTGAAAAAATATCTTTGATAAAAGTTCAATATTGAAGATACATAGCAAATTTATGAGTATTGAAAGCAAGAATCATTTCTAAATGAGCAAAGTAAAAAAAATAATGAGCAGTTTTTGTAAAAAAAAATTATCTTCAAGTATATGATAAATTGCTCCATTTTTTAATATTAAGAAAAATGCAAATTAAAACAATCTGAGGGTTCAGGTCATTTTGCCAAAAAATAATAAAAGGCCAAAAGGATAATGCTAGAGGTGCTGTGAAAAGAAAGGCACATTAATATGCTGCTGGAAGAGCTGTGATTTGCTCCAGCTAGTCGAGAAAACAATTTGGAATTATACTTCAAAAAATAATAAAATTGTACATGACTCTTCTGAGTATGTCTAGTTGTAGATATATATTACCAGGAATTCCAAGACAAAGGAATGGTCTTTATAATACAAAAACATTTTGCAACATTTTTTTGCAGTCGCAAAAATTGGAAGAAATTAGTCATCAATTGGGGAATAGCTGAATGTAGTGTTCATTGTTCAGTTTTCTGGAGGTCTTTGGGCAGCCTTCTTTGCAGTAGAGTAATCACCACAAGAATAGCCAGGTATTAAAGTCCAAATCCTTTATTATCTTATGAGTCTTTATTATCTTTGAGTCTTGTCTCCTTGCGTGGGGCTTCAGCTAGTTTTCTTAGAGGGCTTCCAGAGTCTTGGCCTGTTACCACAGTGCTGATGAAGATGAAATGAATCTCCCTCCTTGGGCCCAAGAACTTATGCTCCCACCTCCTGTCCTTTGTCTTCTCTGTCCTCTCTCTGGCTGAGACTCCCAGCTTATATGCTCTACACTGAGTATAAACTAATCATTATGTCACTAGGAAACCATTATTTATTATAAGATTAAATCAATCATACTCAGTTTAGAGAACTATTAATCGCTATGCTACACTAGATAACCATTGTTTCATCAATTCCACTGAATTACCACTTTGTAAGAATCCTTGTTTCAAGTTCAAAGTTCTGGCCCATAGCAGCTGAACACATGCATTACATGAATGTAATGTAATATCAACATGAGAAATGACAAATTTGAAGAATTCAGGGGGGAAGCTTAAGAAAATTTTATGAACTAATGTTGAGATAATGAGAACCAGGACAGCACTTCACATGGCAATCCTAGTTATATAAAGAAAAACTACTTTGAAATACCTCAGAACTCTGATCAATGCAATGATCAATCATGATTGCACAGTATTGACACTGAAGCATACCTTCTTTCTTATGGCAGATTGATGGGAAACTACTTAGCGAGAATCCTACATACATTGTTAGACATAAAAATAATGTGGGATATTTTATGCTTATCTTTTTAAAAAATTAAAAGAGAGCATTCAATTTGGAATGAATGAAAGGAGGTCCAGGAGTGGAGAACTTCTAAAAATGACAGATTTAGAAACAAAAAGTATTAATAAAATATTTTCTTAAAAAAAAAAAAAGGAAAATTCTTGCATTTATCCTCCTCAAAATGTATTCCTCTTTCCTCAAAATTTATGAGTTTTGTTTGTTTGTTCACTTTATGATTTCAGGAGCTTTTATGCACTGTATTATGCTTTATTTCCTCTTAATCTCCAGATTCATTGATGTGCTGCATTTGATCTTCCTGGTTTCTTTCTAGCCCTTTAATTATGTATTATTTTTCCTGTTGTTGCCATCTTAATAGTCTATTTTACTTCATTTGAAAAGCCTGCAAATATATTTGGTTCACAGTTATTTCCTTAGTAGCATGTCTTCTTAATTGCAGTTCCTACAGCCAAATTTACTCCAATACTAATTTCTTTTGATTTTAATTTGTGTCAGGGTTTGAATGTATTTTCCTTTCATCATGTTGATCTACATTTGCCTTTTTTGTAAGTTAGACAAAAACAAATACTCTCTCTCTCTCACACACACACAAACACAAATACACATACACACACACACACATATACATTTACACACCAACATATGATTTGTTAAAATATTCTCAAGAAATTGTTTATTATCCAACATAATTAATTAAGTAGATTTTCTGATTAATAAAGAAATTGTTGATCATTATATCCAAATAGAGATCATAAGTTTTCAATGGTAAAAAAATAATAAAGAATAAGCTAAATTGCCTTTAGTATATGTACAGTGTTCTTAATGACCTCAAGCTTCTTCCTGAAAGCTTTTTTTAAAAAAAGATGACCATAGTCATCTGATGATGATATTTGATTTTGAATTATGAAATGCATAGTTTATGAGAAACTAAAGTTATAGATTATTCAAAAAACAAGAGAAAGAGATACATGGGAGTGAGGAGGTAGAAATTATTCAGGACAAGCATTAAAAAGGATATCATCAGATAAGTATGACTGCAAATAAGTTAGACCAGACATCTAGTAGAGAAATAACTAATGAACAAACAATCCAGCTCCTCAGTTATTATCAATAAAATATTAAGAAATCTAATAGAAGACACTGTTTGTTTGGTAGGTTCATTATGAAAGTTTTGTTTGGTTTTATTATCTCAAACACTTAGCACAGTCCTTGGCATAATGAAAAAGCTTAATAAATACTTCTTGATTGATTGATTGATTGATTGATATGGACAAGCGGTATAGATTGATTGTGTTCTGCATCACTGGAGAGAGTACCCTTTTCAAAGAAATTACAATTTCATCTAAGTGTGATCATCTATTTTTTAAATGTATTTTTTACATTTTATTCATATCTTTTATTTTTCCATCAGCTTTACTTCCCAATGTTTCCCCCTCCTTCTTCCAGAGAATCATCTGTTGTAATAAAGAATGAAAAGATTAAAAGTTCAGCAAAGCTCAGTAATATATAAAAAATCTAAAATGATATAGAATGCTCCGCATCCATAGACCTCCACTTCTGCAAGAAGCAGACAGAAGTGCCTCAAAGTGTATTTTAATGCACTGTAAGCAAAAAAGAAATGTTTTCATTCAAACTGACAATATTTTGATATTATTTTCATGTCACATTTTTTCTTCTTATGTAAATGAATTACATAAACAGAATCATTTTATATGTATATTATGCAATCAGGTCACCTCTAAACAAATATTGCAAATACTACAGAGACAAATCTAACTTTGAGATTTAAGGGAAAAATACTAAATGTGCCAACACTTGCAAGTCCCCAAATGCTTTAAGCTCTATCTTGTTCCTCTCTACTGAGAGAATTCAGATGACAATAACAAGGAAAGTGTTTATCTACTTGGGTAGGATTCCTTTCCTTGGGCACTGTTTGACATAAAAAAAAAAACCCCACAGATGTACCTCTGTCACTTTTTTGACCCCTCTGGAAAGATGAATAGCTAGCCTAATGCATTTATTGATTAGAACAAGCATTAGCTCATGAGAAAATAAACAGTAGATGCTTTACTGTATAAATGTGGATTTTTCATCTACACCATGCAAATTGGTTATAAATCTGAGATTTTAACACTATAGTTATTTTGTTGGATATACTTATTCTGGAAACACAGATAAGGGAATTTACTGGATTATTCCAGAGGTAATATTTTATGAGACTGGATAGTTGCATATGTACTTCCTAAATCAGATATGTCATATTCAGCCTGCAATTTTAATTATGTTGATTATTGGATATGTTCATCATTTTGTAATTAACTCTCTTGTCTCTCTTTTAGCAATGTGACAAGGAAAATTCCAAAATGACAGTAGATGTTAATATGCAGCTTCCTCTACTAAACCCTTTTTGGAAAGCTTTTCAAAATAGTTGCTTTAAAAATGCAAAACAAGTTTTTATGGAACTTTTTGCATAAAACTAATAAAATGATTGTCATGCAGCAAAAAACTATTTGTGGAGTAATTTATTTCTTTGGTGTTATTCCTAGAAGTATAGATAGAAGTGATCCAAAAGACCATCTATTCCAACTCTTCTCAAGTACTATCAAGTATTACATCAAGCCTGAGTTACTTATGAAATCAAATGTGCTTCTTTGCATTAAGATTTTTTATTTCCTGTTCTTGTTACCTGTCCTTTGACTTTTAAAACAGATATTTGAGACCATAATGTATGCATGTTAGTGTATATTTTTGTAGATACTTTATCTTTTCTGGAATTTTGTCTCTTTTGAGATTTCAACATCTATGCTCATCCTTTTTCCTACATTTTATCTTTTGTAAATGGTACATAGTTTGGTTGAATGCATAGGACAGGAAAAAGAAGATTGAAAGGGATTTCAGAGGCCATTTAATCTAGCTCCCTCATTTTAAAATAAAGAAACTAAGGTCTGGGGAGATTAAGTAATTTTGAATCCCATCTTCTGATTCCAAAGATAGTGTTTTGTTTTGTTTTGTTTTGTTTTCACTTTTAGCATGCTAAAGTTTACTCCTATCTTCATTTTCATTTTAAAGCTCTTTGGATTAGATTTTGCATATCTCTAGGCAACTACATTGTTGTATGTAGCTGTACTCTTTCATTGGTCAGAAGACTGTAATATCTGTATTTTAAGTCATGCTCCAGAAATTTAAATCCCATTTGCAGATGCTATCTTGACCAACTGTTCACTTCCTAAATCTGTCTCTTTTCTAGAACACTTGCCTGTGATAGTGAGCAGTAATGAAAACACCACCTGCACTGTTAAGGTCTTCAGATTTGTGCTCAAGATTTTAGCATGCTTTCTAGATTCCTTCTGGCAATAAAACTGTTGCCCATGGAAATTATAAGGATTTAGTAGTCATCATTCAATTTGATAAATATTGGAAGCTTTTCTCACACCCTGAACATGTATTCAAGGCATGTGTGTACACATACACACACATTCACACACACACACACACACACACACACACACACACACACACACACACACACACATATATATATATATATATATATATATATATATATATATATGTGGTTATATAAATATAAAAATGGTGGTGCTTTAACCTTTGCTGGATAATCTCTCACCTGAAAACTCCTATGTATATACAGAATTAATTCTTGGAAAACAAATAACTTCAAATATTTCTGTATATTCTGCTAATAACTACTTTTTACTCAAACTATTGCTTTTTCTTTTTCTTCCTTTTCCTCAGTGATATCCTCCTTCTTTGGAAGACTCTCATATTGTTTCTTTCTAAAGAATTTTTTTCTAAATGATCTTTCTAAAGAACTATTTTCAGTCCTTCTCTTTTCCCTTTGTGTGATATTTTCCTACCCCATCCTCCCAGCCTCTTGATATATATATATATATATATACATGGTTTATCCTCTGCCTCTTTAAATCCCTTTTCTTCATTTCACAATGAAAACTTCTTCCTTTTTTAACACTAAAAATATTGTTGCCCAATTGTATAATTTTCTTCAAAGACAAGGATCAGATATTGATAATTGCATGCTTATAGTTGTATTCTCCTCCATAATAGAAGACATTCTGGGATAAAGGTCTTTGTGGGTCTCAGAAAGTGAACTACATCTTACTTTCCCCTTTCTCTGCTACTATTTGTGGATGGAAAAACCAATATATTTTGCTAAGTATTTAGGGTGTGTGTGTGTGTGTGTGTGTGTGTGTGTGTGTGTAGACTCTCTAAATAGGGATTTAGATCTAGTCATTTAGATCTAGTCCTTTTTATTTTCTCTGTTTCCATTTGTTTTCTCTCCTCACTGCCAACTTTCTTTGCCTTTGTTTCTTCAAATTCCCTGACAAGGAGGAGATTGCTGGATTATATTGTAATTGATATGAAAAGCATAAAGATCCTCTGCACTTCCTTTACTCCCTCCAGGCAACAGATATTTTATGTGATTTTTCTATTTCATTAGCCAGTTCTTAATTCCAGGTCTAGATACGAAACTAAGATTTTTTTTTTTAATAACATCTCTAATATTGAAGCTTGTCACTAAGTACAATGAGAAATCAATGGAGGTCTGTAAATACATGATACTTATAAAAAGACAAAAGACATAGATCCTATTCCTCTGTCCAAAATAGCTAATGCTTCTTCTTTTTTTAAATTTAGCTTGCAAATTCTGAGCATAATAGAAAATATTACATATTTTACAATTATTGACAGTGTTTGATAGACTTCTGACAACAGAATAAACTTGGATCTGGATTTTTCTTGTTATTCCTCAAACTAAAAAAAAAAAAAAAAAAGAAACAATAATAAGAATGATTTGTTGAGGGAGGATGGGTGGGTATTGCCTTCTTATCTCCCCTTCATTGTTTTCTTCTCAAGCATGTCCTATAGACAGAGAAAAAGTAGTGTCTAAAGAATAGCTCCACATAATATGAGGAAAAGAGTATGGTTTGGGCAGAGAGATGATACCCCAAATTCTAAAAGAGGATATTCAGTAGGAGTTAGTTATAAACTCTTACTTTCAAACTAGTCACAACTTCTCATTTATTGATGGAAACTAAGACCCAGAAAAGTTAATCAACTTCATATCACACAGATAGTAAATAGCAGAATTTTGATTCAAACTTAGTTCCCAAGATTCCAAGTTCAGCACTAATTCAACTACATTGTTCTAGTTCCAAATCTTTTTTTAAAATTTATTTGATTTTTAAAAAATATTTCTCATTTCATATGATATTTTATTAATATGTGATGATTTATTGAGACATTTGAAGAACATATTATTTTTTTTCATTTTTACTATTAAAAATAATGCTATGGTGAATATCTTTGAGTACTTCTTTGTCCTTTCCAATCTCCCAATAAGTCTTAGGTTTTAGTCACTCTGAGGCACATATATATGTATATGATAGAGAAACTCAACCCCTTGGATCATTTCAGGGTGATAAATGTTATATCTACAATACTGCATTCGTTTTTTCTCTCATTAGTTTACTTGACAGACACAAATTCATCCATGTTCCAAGTTTAAACTCATTACCTCTGCTAAATCATAAAATGTCAGGGCTTGAAGGAACTATTAACACAGTGGTAAATACCATTAGCCATTCCTTTTCAACTTAGTCAATTTATTTGTCACTGAACCTATACTGTTTCAATAAACTTCAAAAGCTTAATTCAATCATCATACTGTACCTATTGGACAGCGTGTTTTTCTTTCATACCAACACTATTGAAAGCAGCTGAATTTCAGAGTCTGCTTCATAGAAATGATCAGTGACATTCTTTGAAATGGAAATCATCCAAAGAGAAGGAAAAAGAGCTTAGAGCATGAAAGTTGATCATTCAGATTGAAACCTTCATGGGGAAAGGGCTGGTAAATCACTCAAAACACTCAATTTATAGGCAATTTCTCTCTCAATGTTCTCAAACATTCAATTAATTTCAAATTCTTTAAAGAGTATTAATTTGAAATCACAACATTTATTAGACGATAGAAACTAAACTTTTATATATAAAAAATACCCCCCCCCCGAAACAAACAAACAAACATGCCTTTTTATATTCAGGAAGAGAAGTTGAATATAGCTCAGCTTGATTTTTCCTATCTGCCATTTTCACTGTTACTTTCATTCATTAGTGCACATGCTATATAGATATTTTAGTGGATCTGAGAACTCATCAATATGGGTACTTCAATCATGATCCATGCACTCATTTTTATTCTATCCTATTGGTCCACAAGAGGACCACCTCAAAGGCATTAGATAATATTAGCTTTTATTGAATGTCTACTATGTGCCAAAAATTGTGGGGACTTTCAGATGGAATTTACCATTGGGAAAATGCACCAATATTACAAAGATATAATCCTGTAAGAAGTCAGCTGACTCTTAGTGATGATCTGAGAAAGTTTGGGAAGCCTTCCCTCAGATCCCTTAACATAATTTCAGTACTAGTGGGCATCATGGACTTATCCTTGATCATCTTTCCATCTGGAAGTGTCACTGGCGCACTTCCTTTTTTCATACATTTATTTGATATCATTCATATTGCTTCCCCTCTATAATTCATCAATGGTAATATGGTACATGTTATTCAGATCATAATATATTTCTGTCTTGTCA
Organism: Sminthopsis crassicaudata; assembly: GCF_048593235.1. Taxonomy (NCBI): domain Eukaryota; kingdom Metazoa; phylum Chordata; class Mammalia; order Dasyuromorphia; family Dasyuridae; genus Sminthopsis; species Sminthopsis crassicaudata. Next base: position 153,679,704 of record NC_133621.1, read on the forward strand.
AAAGAGTGACTAATAACATTAAATAGTCAGAGTGCTAGACTACTAGACTACTAGACTACAGAGTGCTAATATCCTAGCATCTAGGATACTTAAGTCTTGAGTATACTGGGTGAAGTCATTTAACCTCTCTCACCTTGTTTCTTAATCTGTGAAATAAATAAACCAATAGAATGTACATCTGTTGTGAATAACAAAAGAGATTACATATATAGCATACCATTCAACCTTTGAAGTACAATATAAATGTTAGCTATCATTACAGTTCAAGTTCCAAAAGTGGAGGCAGTTATTATGAAGTTAATAGAAAGAAAATGACCAGGTTTGGAGTCAGAAAATTTAAGTCAGGTATGTTAATTTTGAGTTGCCTGACCTTGGGAAAGATATTTAACCCATCTAAATCTCAATTTCTAAGTAAAATTGTGAGGATTAGGGCAGCTATGTGACACAGTGGAAAGAGCACCATCCATGAATTCAGCATGACCCTAGTTCAAATCTGGCCTCAAATACTTAACATTTCCTAGCTGTGTGACCTTAAGCGATTCACTTAACCCCATATTCTTTAGCAAAAAAAAATCATCAGGATTATATAAGATCATATATGTTAGGATTTTATAAACTTTAAAGTGCTTTATCAATTTAAATTATTATTTAGGGAGTTTTTAAGGAGTTCAAAAGCTCCCCTAACCATGGACAACTTCAAGTTTTGAATAATATTCTTTCTTTATTTGACTAGTAAGAATGACAGAAGGAAGATTATGTTCAATGTAGACCATTTAAAAAAAACTACAAGACAGAATTTAAAGGACTCATTATTTTTAAATCTAGTCATGCACAGAAGAGAAAAGCAACATGAATAGCAGAGACTGTCTTTTGGCCTATAAAGTACTTTAAAAATTAGGATCATCTGTACGTTTTTGTTTGTTTTGTTCACTGAAAAAGCTTGAGTAATAATAGTAGTTGCATTGAAAATCAATATACTAGTTGACTTTATAGTTCAGGTCCAATCAACCTTATATGGAAGCTTAGCTTCTTAAGTTGTTGACCTATATAGTACAAGAATGTATGAACTGTCCTTAGTGAGCTATTTCTTCAGTGTGCGGGCCCTGTCCCTTCTGAATTAGTTGATTTCTCTTAGTTTTTACTACAAGTCTTCTAAGAAAAAAATGACTATAAAATCTGAGACTCAAGCATAGATATTTGCATTAGACTTTCCTCAATGGTCAAAAGAATGATTATCAATACCTGTGAAACATAAGGAGCAGAGTTTAGCTTCCAGAACTGAGATAAGACAAATATAGTTTCAGATCCTATAGAAAAGGTTAGCTTCCCTTTCTACTCTCTTACTAAAAATACAAGGATTAGAAGATTCATCTCTTATTGTAGGCCTTCCCACTCAAGAGGAGGGTATAACTCCAAATGTCTTATAACAAAACTATCTTGTCTCAAGGAACAATAACTGATGTCATTCAGTCATGTTTGATACCCTATTTGGGTTTTCTTGGCAAAAATATTGTAAAAGTTTATCATTTCCTTCTCTAACTCATTTTATAGATTAGGTAAACAGGGTTAAATGACTTAGAAACACATAGAAAGGGGAGGAGCCAAGATGGAGGAGAGGACATATGCTTCATTCTGAGCTCCCTTCTACTTTCACTTACTAATTACCTAATTCAGCCTCAGAAATAGTGCTTGACTGGTATTCATAAATATTGGGAGTACAATTGCCAGCCGAAGATAACTTGGAAGATTGCCAGAAAAGATCTGTCTTGATCAGGCAGGAGGAAGCCAGCATAGTCAGGGAGGCAGAACATGGAGGGTAGCCCATGCTGAGCAGACTGGGGGCAGGATATGGTCTCCACAGTGAAGAATTTGCAGGGAGGATCCTACCACAAGTTATCTGCTCTGCTTTGATTGCAAAGCAGTAGATCAGCAGAGAAGTTATACAAACACCAAAGCTAGAGTGTACCCTAATATGCCAGAGTATAACAGGACCTGGCCACACCTACCCAGCATCAGGAGTGACTCAGCACAACCACAGTGCAGCTGCACAGCCACATTCCACAGCTCAGGGCTCTGCCCAGGGCAGTCATACTTCCAGCAAGGAGGGGGGTACCCTCCTCTCAGGGCATGGCCACTTTTTGCAGCCCATTTGCAGGACAGCTGCTATCTATCTGTCCCTGTTCTGTAGAGGAAACTGAGAACCTCCTTGCCATGAAAGCATACCCTAAGGCATTTTTTAAAAATGAGTAAAAAAGCCAAGTGAGCTCTAGCTATAGATAGCTTCTATACAGAAAGAGAGCAGGTTTTCAATGCTGAGGAGACTAGTAGCAGACAGTCATCAGACAAAACCCCAAAGGGGGATATAACTTGGTCTCCATCACACAAGGCTCTACTAGAAGAAATTAGAAAATATTTTTTAAAAGAGCTAGAAGAAAAATGGAGAAAGGAAAGAGAAGTTCTGCAAGAAAATATGGAAAAGCCACATAACTCATTAAAAGAAAGATTTGATAAAGTGGGAAAAGAAAACAGCTTCCTGAAATGTGAAATAGAAAAGGTAAACAACTCCCAGGGAAACAGAATTTGTGAATTGGAAAAGATAAAGAACTCCTAGGAAAGTAGGATTTGTGAATTGGAAAAAGAAAATAATTCATTAAAAAAAAATTAGTGAAATGGAAAAAAAATTCCATAGAGCAAAACAATTCATTTAAAAACTCAATTGGACATAAAGAAATAAAAAAAAAAAGTTAATGAAGAAAATAACCTTTAAAAATCAGAACTGAACAAATAGAAATGAATAATTTGTTGAGACATCAAGAATCAATCAAGCAAAACTAAAAAAAAAATGAAAAAAATACATAAATAGCATGTGTATATTTTGATTTTATTGTTATCATATAAAAATGGAAGTATAAGTGGAAAGGGGATTGTATCAGAAAAAGGGAAAAGGGGAGATAAAAAGAGGGAAATTACATCCCATGAAGAAGCAAAGGAAACCTATCATATCTGATGAAATTAAAGGAGGGGGAGGAACATTTTGTGAATCTTATTCTCATCAGATTTGGCTCAAAGAAAAAATATTAGACATATTTGGTTAACAGAGAAACTTTTCTCACCTCATTAAAAAGTGGAAGAGGAAAAAGGAGAAGGAAAAGAGTAGGCTAAATAGAAGGGAATATAGAAAAAATAAGGGAAAGGTATAAGAAAGGAGGAAGGACTCAAAGGGGGCTGGAGGGATTCTAAAGAGGGAGAGCTATGTGAGGCAAGTGGTGGCCATAAGTTTAATACTGGGGAGGGGAGTAAGGAGAGAAAGGGAAAAAAAAAAGTATAATCTGTGGATAACAAAATGGCAGAAAATACAGAATTAGTCATTTTAACCATAAATATGAATGGGATGAACTCTCCCATAAAGCAGAGGCTGATAGCATATTGGATCAAAACTCAGAACCCTACCATATGTTGTTTACAGGAAACACGTTTAAAGCAAGGAGATACATACAGAGTAAAGGTAAAAAGCTGGAGCATAATCTATTATGCTTCAGGTGAGGTAAGAAAAAAGCAGGGGTAGCCATCCTTATCTCAGATCAAGCATAAGCAAACACTGATCTAATTAAAAGAGATAAGGAAGGAAACTATATCTTACTAAAGGGTAGCATAGACAATGAAGCAATATCAATACTAAACATATATGCACCAAGTGGTATAGCATCTAAATTCCTAAAGGAGAAGTTAAGAAAGTTGCAAGAAGATATAGACAGCAAAACTATAATAGTGGAAGATCTCAACCTTGCACTCTCAGAATTAGATAAATCAAACCACAAAACAAATAAGAAAAAAGTTAATGAGGTAAACAGAATATTAGAAAAGTTAGGTATGATAGATCTTTGGAGAAAACTGAATGGAGACAAAAAGGAGTACACTTTCTTCTCAGCAGTTCATAGAACCTAAACAAAAGGTGACCATATATTAGGACATAAAGACTTCAAAATTAACAGCAGAAAAGCAGAAATAATAAATGCATTCTTTTTAGATCATGTTGCAATAAAAACTACATTCAACAAAAACCTAGAGGTAAATAGACCAAAAAGTAATTTGAAACTAAATAATCTCATTCTAAAGAATGAATGGGTGAAATCATAGATACAATGAATAATTTCACCCAAGAGAATGACAACAATGAAAGAACATACCAAAATTTGTAGGATGCAGCAAGAGCAGTAATAAGGGGAAATTTTATATCTCTAGAGGCCTACTTGAATAAAATAGAGAAAGAGAAGATCAATGAATTGAACTTGCAACTTAAAACACTAGAAAAAGAGCAAATTAAAAACTCCTAATAAAATACTAAATTTGAAATTCTAAAAATCTAAGTCTACCTTGTGCTTGATTAGTATCTAAAATATCAAATAAATCAGCAAATATAGATTCTACTGGATGCCAAACATTATTCTAAGTCCTCCTTGAGAATACAAATCATGAAAGATGTTATCTTTTATAAAGGTAGAAAAACTATGAGAAGATATGGACTGCTTTGACTGTGCAAGGACACATGAGCATGCACAAATACACATACATGCATACACACACACAAACATACACACAGAAAACATGTATACTTTCAGTCAATTAGTGAATTATTTACTAAAGTGTCTGTTTAAGGTAAGCCCTAAGTGTGCTAAGCCTTAGAGAAACCAAAATAAATAAATATTTTTAAAAGGAAAAATGCCTACATTTAAAAAAAATGTTTTATTTTTTTCTGATTACACATGTACATTCATATATATATATCATATTGGAAGAGAAAAGTCAGAACAAAAGGGAAAAACCATGAGAGAGAGGGGGGAAAAAAAAGAAAAAGAAAGTAAAATAGCATGTGTTGATTTACATTCAATCTCCACAGTTTTCTCTGTGGATGCATATACCTTTTTCTATCCAAAGTTTGTTAGAATTTCCTTGGATCACTGAACTGCTGAGAAAAAAACAAAAACAAAAACAAAAAACAAAAAAACAAAAAAAAAGTCTTTCATAGATGATCATTGTATAATCTTTCTGTTACTGTATATAATGTATTCCTGGTTCTGCTTGTTTAGCTCAGCATCAATTTATGTAAATTTTTCCAAGCCTCTCTAAAATCAATTTGTTCATCAGTTTTTATAGAATAACAATATTCCATTACTTTCATATATCATAACTTATTTTATATACCATTCTCCAATTGATGACAATGTCTACTTTCAAAGAACTTGCATTCTAACATTTTATATGTTTTTCATATAATGAAAAGAACATAGACAAGATTAGATTTAAAATAGGTTTTGTTGAATTGTTGGAATTTGAGGGACAGCAAAAGGGGGCAGCTGGATGGCATAGCAGATGGAGCACTGGGCCTACAGTCAGTAAGGCCATATTTCAATTTTGATCTTAGATACTTTTTAGATTTGTGAGCCTGGGCAAGTTACTTAACTTTTGGCTGTATGAAACTGGAAGGAAATGCCAAACCACTCCAGTATCTTTTCCAAGAAAACCCTATGGACAGTATGGTCTACAGAGTCACAAATGACTGAATAACTGAATAACAAAAAGTTCACTTATACATAGAAAAATTATGAAAATGTAGTGCTGGTCAGCAGGAAAGTATTAGACAATCAGGGAAAGGAAGTAAAAATTAGTAGAGTCACAGAATCACAGAATGATAAGGCTAGACGGGAACTAAAAGATACTTTCATCAACTTTCTATGCTTTATTTTATAGATGAGGAAACTGACATTTAGAGGTATAATTACTTTCCAAAGTTCATGCAGGTTATCAATATGAGAATCTGTGGGTTATGGCATCAAGGAAACTAACAAGGAATATATGAATTAAATTGTTAGGGGAATGCCGAATCCGAGAAATGAAAATGAAAAATATATAACAGTTATTTATTCAATGTATGATTTTTACATAGTATCTTAGGTACTTGTAAGGAGGTTTACAGAATTTTAGAGGTTCATGGGGTCATTGAAAGTATTGTTCTTTTAATAGGCTTCTGTTCTATAGCATAAGCTACACACACCTTCTCTAACCTTATTCTGGACTTTTATACAATACAGTGTAGAATGAGTAGGAGTTTTGTTTGTTTTGCATCCTTTGGGAAGCAGCTGCTTGGAAATGAAACACCCTTTCCCTATATAAACTATTCAGTAAGTTGCATACTACCTACTCTCAAATCTACAGGGATATCCATAACATCATACTTCAGATCTACTAGCAAAGAAATAGAATGATATATCAAGCATGCATTTTGATACAGGCTCATGAGGTGGTTGGCAAAGACTAAAATAAATTAGTTCATATACATACCTATCTCTATGGTGAATTCTACATCAGACAACAAAAGTATCACTTTGGTACTGAGAGGGGAAGTTGAGAAAAAGCAGCAAAGAGAAACATTTCTGACTTTTCACATTTGCCTAGAGTTCTCCTTGAATAATAAAAGTAACAACAACTCATATTTATATAATACTTTAAACTTTGGCTGCTATGTCCTCACAAAAGAGAGAAGGTAGGTAGCACAATTATTTTTGAGAAAACTGAGTCTTAAAAAGGAATAATTTGCCCATTACTATATAGGAGTCATTTTCAAACAACTCACTATCTTTGGGTCCAATGCTCTTTTAATTATATAACAGTATTTACTAAGAATATAGTAATAAATATACCAAGAGAATATTGTACTTCTATACCCGGGGCACAATTTTTTTTTCATCACTATCAGAAGGAATATTAAATGCACATGGCAGGGCATGCATAAAGGACGACATCTGCCAGGGCACATGCATGGAGAGATACCCAGGTTGGGAATATATGTGCACTAGTCACTTGCATGGATAAGCAACATGTCTCTGATCTACAGAGCAAAGATATCTTCTGATGATGTAATCATGGCATTACTACTATGCTTGCTACTCATAGAGCATCATGTTGAGTTTTTGTTGAGCATTTGTAGCCTATGTCCAATGTAGTTTGTCTCTGGAATTGCTCCTAGCTGAATATGAGGGATTGTGACATCTTTGCTCTGTGTAGCTACTGAAAATACATAAACAAACAAATAAACAAAATAAATTATTTTTACATATAAATATAATTTTAAAAATATAAACATACACACATATTACATGTATCACTGAAAGAAAAAAAGGAAATAATTAGTCAAAGGACCTGGATTCAGGTCCCAGCTCAAACATTGAGTACCTGAGTAACCCTGAACCTTAGTTCTTTTATTTTCTACTTTTCTTTTCTTCATCTTCCTCTTTTCCTTTTCCATTCTACTATACTGCCTCTCTGAGACAGCAAGAGAAAAACATTTTTCATTTTGAAATGAGTGTGGCTTTATTTTTCATATGGGAGTCAGAACTTCAGGAATATGTACTTAGAAGAAATCATTATTATAAAGGGAGGACATCATCAAAGTACTTAGCAAAACATGAAAATAATGACATCAATGTTGCCTTCTGTTCTAAAGCTATACTGAAAATAGAACTTTTAGTTGTCTGTGGTTCATCTTGGAGTTTGTGAAAGAAAATTGAAAGAATAAAGGTGGAATGACAAGTGTCTTTTGACAAGAAGCCACAACATACTATTTTGGGGAATAAAATCTGTATAGGCAGAGACTCCATGATGTGATCATTGACATATGACTCATGAATCATCCATAAGGAATAGAAATCTATGCTTTGTTGTTTAACTTAAATTAGGAGGATCTTAATGAAATGGAGAATGAAATATATGTGTGTATGAATACATACATATATATATATATATATTTAATGAAGTGTCATGTAACATTAATGAGACATTTATTTGTAAGGTATAACTATATCAGTATTGCTGCTGAAATGTCTACCTTTCTTTTCATTTAAGTAGGGATATCTAAACTATGGTCTTTTAGGTATATGAATTAATTTCAAGGGTTCAAGGATTTTTGATGGGAAAATATATCATAATTATTACTAACTACAATTTGGCATTTCTTTCTTTATCAAAAAATATGATTTGAAAAAGGTATAAATGAAGGTTAAGAACTCCACACTCTGGTTAAGAGGTTCTTAAAGTCTCCCTTGTCCCTGAAAGAAAAAATAAAAACCCTGTAATGATCAAAACTGGAAAATTCCTTCCTATAAAGAATGAAAAAAGACAGCTTAAAATCATTTAATCTACATTTTATTAAAGTAATTTACTGCTCCTGGGAGTTGCTGCTCAGTTGCCTGCCCTAGGAATGAAATCCTCCCATTTATCTACCAAGGTTAAGCAGCTGGGGGACTGGCTGGCTAAAGGGCTTTATAATGGGAAATAGATGTTCCTTCTGTTACATTGCCAACTTAAATCTGGCCAAGGATTTGTAATACACTACAGGTGTAGTTTCTTCAAACCCAATACTGTAAATGAAAATCTTTGGAAATAGCTATTTGTTCTACAAAAAAGATTCTTTATAAAAGGATTATAAATTTAGAAGAGACCTTATTTAATCTATTTCCCTCATTTTATTAATGAGGGATCTAAGGCTCAGAAAAAGCAAATAACTTACTCAAAGTTACACCAGTGTGTGGTCTTATCTAACACTGTCTTTCTTTAGAAAATCTGTTTTTGAATCCAGACAAAAGGTCTGGAAGATTATAATTGTTCGCTGACAAAATATAATTCTTTATAAAAGTCCATGATCCAGAAGGGTGTTGGTTGGAACAAGGTAAAGAACATTTGAGACAAAATCAGTAGAAAAGGAAGTGATGTAAGGGTAGAAAGCTGCAACAGAAAAACAAGGTACATAATGATTACAACAGTGCAAACAACAACAACAAAAAATATCAAAGGAAACTAAAAGCTAACTAATTACAAAAATTTTTCATTAGCTTTTTATTTTTCAAAATACATGCTAAAATAATTTTTAACATTTAACTTTGCAAAACCTTGTATTGCAAAATTTTCTCCCTCCCTACTTCCCCCTTCCCTAGACAGCAAGCAATTCAATTTAGGCTAAACATGCAGTTCTTTTAAACATGTCATATTTATCATGTTATGCAAGAAAACTCAGATCAAAAGGGAGAAAATACAAAAGAAAAAAGCAAGCAAATAAACAACAAAGGTGAAAGTATTATGCTTTGATGCACATTCAGTAATTGTGTTCTGTCTCTGGATGCAGATGGCTCTCTCCATCACAAGCCTATTGGAAGTAATGCTAGGTAATTTTAAAGACTAAATTGCCCTGAAGAAAAGATAATTCATTTCCCTTCTTTTGTTTCATTTGTATTGATAGTTTTTATTTTATATTAGCCAATTAATAAACATTTATTGAGTATCTAGTCAGCACCAGGATGTTTTAAGTGATAGAAATATAAAAGGAGACAAAAAAGACAAACTTTACCTTCAAGGAGCTTACAATCTAATAGAAGAATCAACAAAGAAACTACATACAGAATAAAAAAGGAAATAATAAATAGAGGGAAAATATGAGATGTTGTGGAAATAGGAATAGGAAATAGCAAATAACTAACAGAGTGAAGATATTAGGGATTTTAGTAAAAAGAATTTCTAGGAAAGAATGGGATTTCATGTGATGTATTTTATTACCCAAAATAGTCATCCCTCTGAAAAACAAACAAATAAACAAACAACTTTCTTTATAATAAAAAACAAGGAAAGACAGGGAGTGGACCTGAAATTTCACTATCTGCTAGTCAATAAACATTTGGTAAATTGCTTCAGTGTATCATTCAAGTGCTAAGTGTTGGGGACACAAAAATTAAGAAAAAAAAAACAAAAAAGAAAAAAAAAAACAGTCCATTCTCAAGATGACAATATGAAAACAAATACATCCAAACAAGTTATATTCAAAATAAATAAAGATAATCCAGTGAGGAAAGGTAGTAGAATATGGGGGTAGACTTATTATAGAAGTTAGGATTGAAGCAGTGATTTGAGGTAGCCTCAATCAAGCACTAAAAGAGACTAATATATATAGATCACACAGACAGTATATCTGAAATAGAATTTGTAGCCAGTTCTGCCTGGTTCTGAGGAGAGTTCTCTAATGATTATACCACATGGATTCTCACACCAAAGAATAAAAAAAGAAAAAATAGAACAGTTTAGCAAAACTAACCAATATACATCATCCAGAAAAACTTGGATTCGCATATGGGCTTGAACATTTGTCATATGTGAGAATTTGGGCAATTCACTAAACTTTCTGATCCTTAGTTTCCCCACCTCTAAAATAAAGGGATTAGCCTGGATAGACTCTGAAGTTCCTTTCAGGTCTCACTCTATGGTACTATAATGTGTCTGACATTACACATAAGGATCTACATTGATGAAGAAGAGAGGTGGGGAACTACAAATAAGAAATATTTTATATACTTCTCAACATGGTACATATGTCACTTTTTTTCTTCCTTTATTACCAAAGAAGTTTCAAGAAGAAGAGAAGAATATATTTGGACATCACAGTCATATAAAAGCAAAAGGTATCAATAGTTTTTTTTTTTTTTTTTTTTTTTTTTTTTTTTTTTTTTGCTTGTTTCTTTGTTTGTTTCAAGGAAAGGTAGGATGGGCAGCTAGGTGGAGCAGTGGATAGAATCCCAGCCCTGAAGTCAGGAGGACCTGAGTTCAAGTCTGGCCTCAGATACTTAACATTGCCTACCAATTGCCTCAGAAAAAAAGAAAGGTAAAGCAGCTAGGTGATGCAGTGAATAAAAGTTCTGGGTTTGCAGTAGGAAAGATCTGAATTCAAATTGAATGTAATCCTGGGCAAATTACTTAATCCCATTTGCTTTAATAAATTTGACTATAAAATGAGCTGGAAAAGATAACGACAAAGTACTCCAAGAAGTCCCAAATGCTATAGAGAAAATCAGTCCAGTAGAGTTGGGAATTCTCTGAGAAAGAAATAGATAGATACATCTATCTAGATAGATAGATAGATATGATAATGACATGGAAGAAAATGAAGATTATTTTTCTTACTAAAGAAGTAAAACAATAATTGCTAGTATTTATATAAGGTTTACAAATTTTAAAGTTAGCATAACACGTTACAAAATTAATCTTATTTTATCAGTACAGCAACCTTGAGAATTAGATGCTATTATTTTAGCCCTATTTTATAAATTAAGGATCTGAGGTACATAGAAGTAAAGTGACTTACCTAGGAATTATCTGAGGTGATATTTGAACTCAGGTCTTCTGATTACTACTTTATTTTAACACTTAATGTCTCTATGGACATCACTGATGAATCCTTATCAGTAATCTCTGAAAAGTCATTGAAAATTGAAAGGGTATTCCAGGACTAGATATTGACAAATTTATTCAGTTCTCAGACTTTAGAAGATTTGAAAAGCTTGACTTTCATTCTTAGAATCTCTAGAATTCTTCTGTCAGTACTTAGCAAACAAAAAGAGCAACAAACCTAAATGAGTTTATCAAGAACTAATCAGATTAACTTCATTTTTTTTTTTGATAGGCTAGTCAGATGGATACACTAGAATACTATTATATAAACTATAGGCACAATGTATCTTGTTTTCTTCAAATTTTAGATAAGTGAGATCAGAGCTCCAATTTACTTTGCCAGACCACTTCTGTAGTAAAGGACGAAAGTCTGGCCACCATGTTTTAGGAAGGAAATTGGCTAGCAGGGAGATCTAAAGAAGGGTAGCTAAGAAAGCCAGTTGACATGAAACCATGCTGCCAAAGTGTCTCTGTCCAAATTGCCTCATATATGTTATTTATATACTTGTATGTGCACAGATCTTAGAGTTCAAACTCCTTGAGATTAAGGACTTTTATTTCTGTCTTTGTGTCCCTAGTGCCTATCACAATGCCTGCTGTATAGCAGATATTTTATAAATGTTTCTTAATTGATCCATAAAAAGAATTAAAGATTGGATCTAAAATTTCTTTTAATAGCAAGCTTCTATGCATTATTTGCTTAGATTTTATTTACATTCAACTTTTAATGATTGCATGTATTCCTTAAAACAATATGCAACTGCATCAACCACTGGCTAGTAGATGGAACATTTTGAAAGGTTTCTGAAATCAGGATCTTTTTCAGGTTTCAGCTCAAATTTCCAAACTGTATTAGTTGCTGCCTCCTAGAAATCTATTGAAATGATTAGATAAAAATGGTGCCATACTTCAAAAATTGTCCTCAGTGCTCTCTGACATATAACTTTCTGATGTCCTCTTATGAATCAATTTATTCTAGAAGTAGAAATTATAATTACTTTAGGTCATCTGTTAATTAGACTTCACAATGTCATATGTTTCATGAAATATGAACAAAAAGAAAAAAAAAACTCTGATAGGCAAGGATCAATTCAGGCAGGAATTAAATATAGGAAAAATCTGACTGAATATAGTGGGCACCCAGACAGGAGCTGTGCTTTAGAGTTGGTCTTCGATATCAGAAGATTGAAAGGAATAAAATAGGATTCTACCTCTTGTTGTAGGGGCTAATTAGAGACTTAGTTATTAGGATTAAGATACAGCATGGATTCTTTAGATGTTATAATAAATTGATCATCACACTAACCTGAAAAGGTTATTAAACTTGACACTTTCCCCCCTCCTGGGCAGTTTTATTGTATGAGACATCCTTTATTCTCAGTCCCATTGGTTTTAGTTATAGAGCTGATACTTTGATTTCCCTTGGCTAACCAAGGCAGGTCAACTAATTTCCCTATGCCTCAGTCTTCTCATCTGTAAAATGAGGGAGTTGGACTTAGTGACCTCCAGGATGACCTCCAATATTTCTTCTGATTCTAAATCTGTGATACTTGGACTTTGTCAGCCATCAAAGCAACTGCAAAAGCTAAAAACTCAATTGCAGCACTGTAGTTAATGATCCTAAGATCATAGCATTGTATATTCAAAGTTAAAAAAATTGTTAGAGACTAATTCAATCCAATCCCCTCTTTTTTACATATATAAATGTCTTGCTCAAAGTCATAAGGCTTTTAAGTGTCTAAGGAGAGATTTTTATCCCAAATACTAATACCACTCATCAAGATGTCCTCCATTAGCAACATAGCTCAACAAATTCACAATTGAAAATAATGACAACAGTAGCAAATCGGTTATTAAATCAAAAGCAATAAAAACTCAGTGATAATCTCCTAAAATGTGGTTCTTTATGACTTTTCTTCCAAAGACTGCTTCTAGAGATTGGGACAGGGCTGAAGTTTGCAAGTGGATTGAAGGGCAAAGACCAGACTGGTCATAAGAATTCATTTGCCTAGGATTATACATTAAGTATAACAGTAGAGGAAGCCAGATTGAACTTCCCAGCAGTTTGCTATGTCATTTAGCTCCTTAGCTGCTGAGTCACAAATGCCTCCTTAATAGTTTAACAGAAGGTGAGAAACTTTATTTCCAAGCCTCATCAATACAAAGAAGAAGAAAATGGAAGGCAGGAATGAGCAGCTCCTTTTAAATTTATTTATTGATATAGGACTAGGAAGAAATGAATGAAATGACCATTTAATACATTTCATAGAACCTTACAATTTAATGACCTCATTTGTTGTGAGCATTAAAGGAAAGATAGCATACATTTTTAAGGTGCCAGAAGAGAGAATTCCTATTTTCCCGACTCTGATAAGACCAGGGATATATTCATGGGAGACAGTAATGAATAATAGTTAGATTGCTGTACTAGAAGCTAGGAAGACCTGGGTTAAAAATCTCTCCTCAGACACTTAAAATTCTTTTGACTCTGAGCAAGTCACTTATATCTGTAAAAAAAAAAAAAAAAAAAAAAGGAGATTGAATTCAATTAGTCTCTAACAATTTTTCAACTTTGAATATATGCTATGATCTTAGGATCATTAATTTTCATACAGAGTAGGCAGATGAAGTCAGCACATCCTGAAGCAATTTTTAATCTTAAATTAGTATGCATTCTCTATGAGGAAAAAGGAAAGGGTCCATGAGAATGTTTCCCCATGAAGTAACAGTATATATAGCCCACTTGACCCAAGCTTTATTAATACCTGTGTTTATATCATCTATGTAACGAATATTTACATTCTCTGAGTTCTCATTGTCTTGTTATTTTGTATGTCATATTTGAATTGTATGTATTGTCCATGTAGGTTATGCATATTCATGTAGGTTTGTCTAAATGCAGTTCACCAGGTAGTTGATTAGATATTTCTAGAGTCCTTCAATCCCATTACACATTGATAGTTGAGAGGAAATAATTTTCAAATTCATGTAATATTTCTGAAAATTATCCCTTAAGGGAGCGATAATGCCTCAAGCAGTACCTTAAAGCTTGACTCCTTTTCCACCAAATGGCCACCATAAAGACTGTCACATGCAGTAGATATTTATTTATTCAAGCCAAGATTGAACAAAAATTAGAGAAGTTATGCATATGAGAATATGCTGGGCTATGCATAAAAGGAATAAGTTCTTCTACTAAGAGAAAACTATTTCAGCTCAACTGTGAGACAGAATTCTTCATCTTACCCTAGGAGAAATTCTCCAGTCTCCATAATAGCAAGCTAGAAATAGGGAAATGTTTGAGAATCCTGATCCTCTATCTGTCAGTTTTTTTCACAGGTCTTTCTATCCCCCCAGATAGAAACTGGAGCCATTCATGTTCTCCCTCCACATTGGAACTCCAAGGATCTCTCTTCTTCCAAGCTATTGTCAACTCTACTTTTCATACACCCATGAAAGGATTAGTTAACGATAAGAAGAAGCTGAAGTAAATTTCTAGTTTTAAATCCCAGACAACAAATATTTTTTTTACTGTAGTTGTTTATGTCCATCCCAAACTCTGGCAATTTTCAGAAACATTAAGTAGTAGAAAAAACACACATAAACATCCTCTTTCGATAGCACTCTGGATAATGCTTTATACACAGGAGATGATCAAGAACCCTATGATTAATTCCTAATGCCCTAAAAGCTAATTCCATCACACATCATTATCAGTTCTAATTTAAAGAGTCATTCATAATCTTCTATCTATGTCCAAGTTCAAGTCACCTTTACAATCTTAGCAGGCTAAAAGCTTATGCATACTCTACCCTACCTACCAGAATATACTCTTATCCTCAAACTAAACTTAATTTTAAAACTATTTTTTTATTTTCACTGTAACTTTGATTTCAACTACAAATGCCAGATTTGTTTTAGTTGTTGGAATACAAATCTCTTTTTTTTTCAGTTGCTGTCACCATATTCATTATTTAGAATTACATAATGTTTCAAAGAATGGTTAAAATCAAAGGTTGAAAATACTCAGTTTTCAATTCCAATCCCTGACTTGTAAAGAACTGTCCCTGTGGTATATTGTATGTTTCTCATAGTCTCAGAGAAAGGAAAGATGAGACATCTTTAATCAAGTTGTAAGAAGAAAGATAAAACATTTCTAAGAGTGCCAGCAGTTGGATATAAATGAGTTATGATTAAAACTATAATTAAGAAAGTTCAATCAAAAAGTCCCCAAGATGTTTCTTAAAATTAATTTATTTTTGGTTTCTTTCAAAGTGGAGGAACCTAGCTGTAGGAGTTTTGTTACATAAATTTCAACTATTCCCAAATAATTCATCAGAATTTATTTTACTTTAAAAAGTTTAGCATTTTGCCAACTGGAAAATTTTGTACATTTTAGGATAAAATGAGAACATTCTCTTTTATTTCTTTTATGAACATATTCAATGTGAAGATCTGATTTATTTATAACAATAGATATTTTATATGATGTCTTACATTTATGATGTCTCACAATAGCTCTTTGAGTAGGGCTATATATATATATACTTGTCATTTTATAGATGACAAAGAAAACTGAAGCTCAGAGATGTTAAATGTTTCATTAATGACAAATTATAGATGCCCACTAATGAAAAGTTTAATGAATTAGTTGGAATTATTCAGAAAAAAATATAGAAATTAAACTTACTGCCATTTAGCCATATTTCCTCCATATTCTCAGAGATGTGGCTAAAATTTTTCTTATACTAAATTAATGTTTGCATTAAGTTACTATAGAAAGTATCTTTAATTTCAACAATTTATGATTTAATAATTTAAGAAATAAGGACAAGATTAGTTGGTTTCCACAAATGTCCTTTTATAAAAAGTATTTGTGTGTTGGAATGGGGAGGAGAACAGGGCTGTTTATCTTTTATGCAATATATATGATGTCTATCTCTTAAAAGGGTTGCCAAAATTGATTTTTTAATTATATTTGGATTTTATCCTTAATTTGAAGAGTGCTCATCAGTACTTTATAAGTATAAGTATTTTTTTTTTCAGAAAGCAGAAAAAATAAGAATTCATTTATAATTCAATTTATGTTTTTTAAACTCCATTTCAGTCCAAGGAGAAAGCAATTCACAAAGTTCCTAGTAAACAGAATTCTTTATGTGAATGTTAGTAATGAACAAAAACAAATCCAGAAGATACATCCCTGGGCAAAATATCTCAGAAAAGCTCAGTTTTCTACATATGAAAGAAAAGAATAAGAGTAGTACATGGCACTCCTCTACTCAGGAAAATTCAGTAATTCCTTGGGATAAAATACACATTCCTATTTGACATCTAAAACTCTTCACAATTATGATCCAACCAAACTTTCCAAATTTAATTTGTATTACTTTCTCTCACATACTAAGGTCCAGCCAAACTTGTCCACTGGTTTTCTACTATATATAACATTTCACTTTTTACTTATAGGTCTTTGTACAAGATATCACTCATGCCTATAAACTCTCCCTCCTCATAGCCATCTTTTAAAATCTCTGTCTCTATTTAAAGGTCACCTCACATTTCATTCTTTGCCCCTCCAAAGGAATGAAGCATTTTCTCAAGGAGTTTACATGTTCTTGGAAAGAGAATTATTATATTTGAAAAATTAGAAAATGGCACAAAATTCAGAGTCCAAATAGATGTGAAATTTATGTGGAATTTAAAATGATCAATTAAGTCTTTATAGCTAAGGAAGAAGGTAGACATTAATTGAAATGAACATTTAATTGGAATTGATCACAGAGGTATAAATAAGATTTTAATCAAATGTGTAAATTTGTCTTTCCCACTACAGGGACATTTTTTATTGGTGAGCCTGATGTATTACATGCTTTTAGGATCATAGGTGTAGAATGGGAAGGGATTTTGACAATTTATAGATGAACAAAGCCCCTAAAACAATAACTGACTTGTATGCAGATTGTAAATAGAATAGTCAAAATTTAAATCCAGATTCTCAAATTCCAAATCCAATTTTCTTTTATCTACACCACTCACTTTTTAAAAGTCTTATTGATGTTGAAATTTCTCACTGTTGCAACTCCTTTCACTAATTCAAATCCTTTGCAGACTATAGTGGCCTAACTATTAGATACCCTAAGAGATTGAATGATTTGCCTGTGATTTTTCAGCTAACTTGAACCCAGGTATTTGGGTCTCCAAATCTCTTTCTCACTTTATCCTTCCATGGCACATCTCTAGTCCTAGGACATAGATCTATAAGTAGAAGGAGCCCTGGGAATGATATAGTTTAATCCCTTCATTTTACAGATGAAAAAACTAAGAGCAAAGAAATATTTTTTAAAATTGCTCAGTTAGAGGTAGGAATCTCATTTACGTATATTTGCACACATGCATACTCTATGTGCATAATTTTACATAAATATAAAATTTAGGTTGTACCTATAGCTTAATTTAATGTGACTAAGTCAGTTTTAAAAAATCTATTAAATCAATTTACAAATGCATCAATATTTGAATTTATCAGTTAGTTTAATAACCCAGCTTATTTCTCTTTATGCAGAGACATTTCTAAATAGAAGCAATGATCATCTTTTCAGTACTTAGGGGAAGCATTCAAAGGAGAGGGCTGAATTCTGAGTCTCTTTCTCCTACTTAGTTATCAATATTTCTTTGGAGCAGATGTCTGTGGCAGATTGTGCCAAGTGAGGCTGTTAATAGGTGGGTGCTATTGAATACAGGACGGCTATCTGTTTTGGCTGAAGAATATTGCCAGACCACAATGGCTGTTAATGGGCTGCTAAGCCCATTACAAACAGTTTAAAACCATAAAAATCTAAATGACTCTAAACAGCCTTAGAATTTACAACATATTGTTTTTTCACATAACTACATTTCCATGAAACTCTAACATTTTTATCTCAATTTCTGTTCTAGGATTTTGTATTTTTTGCATCATATCATATAAATTAACAGTATTCCAATTTTTAACTCCTTTAAACAGAATTTAATTGGACAATACTGTCTATATTTTTGTAAAGTATCTTCTCTTCTTCTCTCCCTCATTTTCAAAGAGAGAGAATAGAAAATTGTTACATACATTATTCTTTTTTTTACTTTCTGTAGTTTTGAATTAGAAGGCTCTTTTACATAGGTAAAATAGTGGTTTTTGAATTTAAATTGCCAATTAAAATAATTAAGCATTTATTAAACATTTAATATTTTTTTCAGATATTCTGCTAAATGCTGCAAATACAAAAAAGTGAACTATGCTCAAAGAATTAAAATTTTACATTATATTTTATGCTTATTTATATTTCAACTTAAAAAAAAAAGATTTCTGCTTTGTACTAGGAAAGTAAAAATAGAGTGTCAATATGACATGATTAATCAAAAACTTACTATGAGTCAATCATATGCCACAGCTTAAGCCAATGCACCAATTGATGGACCTCTCTCTCTCTCTCTCTCTCTCTCTCTCTCTCTCAATCTCTTCCTCTCTCTCTCTCTCTCTCTCTCTCTCTCTCTCTCTCTCTCTCTCTCTCTCTGTCTGTCTCTCTCTCTCTCTCTCTTTCTTTCTTTTTTAAATTTTTATTTACAAGATATATGCATGGATAATTTTTCAGCATTGACAATTGCAAAACTTTTTATTCTAATTTTTCCCCTCCTTCCCCTCACCCCTTCCCCTAGATGGCAGATTGACCAATACATGTTAAATATGTTAAAGTATAAATTAAATACAATATAGGTATACATGTCCAAACAGTTATTTTGCTGTACAAAAAGAATCGGACTTTGAAATAGTGTACAGTTAACCTGTGAAGGAAATCAAAAATGCAGGCAGACAAAAATAGAGGAATTGGGAATTCTATGAAGTGGTTCATACTCATTTCTCAGAGTTCTTTCACTGGGTATAGCTGGTTAAATTCATTACTGCTCTATTGGAACTGATTTGGTACATCTCATTGTTGAATAGGGCCACATCCATCAGAATTGATCATCATATAGTATTGTTGTTAAAGTATATATGATCTCCTGGTCCTGCTCATTTCACTCAGCATTAGTTCATGTAAATCTCTCCAACTTTCTGAAATCATACTGCTGCTCATTTCTTTTTTTTTTAATTTTTTATTAATTTTTATAATTATAACATTTTCTTTGACAGTACATATTCATAGATAATTTTTTTACAACATTATCCCTTGTACTCCCTTCTGTTCCAAATTTTTCCCCTCCTTCCTTCCACCCCCTCGCCTAGATGGCAGGCATTCCCATACATATTAAATATTTATAGTATATCCTAGGTACAATATATATGTGCAGAACTGAATTTTGTTGTTGTTGTTGTTGTTGCAAAGGAAGGATTGTATTCAGAAGCTAAAAATAATCTGGGAAGAAAACCAAAAGAAAACAAAACAAAACAGTGCTCACAGTTTATACTCATGTCACAGTGTTCCTTTTCTGGATGTAGCTGATTCTGTCCATCATTGATCAATTGGAATTGGATTAGCTCTTCTCTATGTTGAAGATATCCACTTCCATCAGAATACATCCTCATGCAGTATCATTGTTGAAGTGTATAATGATATCCTGGTTCTGCTCGTTTCACTTAGCATCAGTTGATGTAAGTCTCTGCAAGACTCTCTGTATTCCTCCTGTTGGTCATTTCTTACAGAACAATAATAATCCATAACATTCATATACCATAATTTACCCATCCATTCTCCAATTGATGGACATCCATTCAATTTCCAGTTTCTAGCCACTATGAAAAGAGCTGCCACAAACATTTTGGCACATACAGGTCCCTTTCTCTTTTTTAGTATTTCCTTGGGATATAAGCCCAATAGTAGTACGGCTGGGTCAAAGGGTATGCACATTTTGATAACTTTTTGGGCATCATTCCAGATTGCTCTCCAGAATGGTTGGATTCTTTCACAACTCCACCAACAATGCATCAGTGTCCCAGTTTTCCCACACCCCCTCCAACATTCATCGTTATTTGTTCCTGTCATCTTAGCCAATCTGACAGGTGTGTCATGATATCTCAGAGTTGTCTTAATTTGCATTTCTCTGATCAATAGTGATTTGGAACACTCTTCCATATGAGTGGAAATAGTTTTAATTTCATCATCTGAAAATTGTCTGTTCATATCCTTTGACCATTTATCAATTGGAGAATGGCTTGGTTTCTTATAAATTAAAGTCAATTCTCTGTATATTTTGGAGATAAGGCCTTTATCAGAACCTTTAACTATAAAAATGTTTTCCCAATTTGTTACTTCCCTTCTAATCTTGTTTGCATTAGTTTCGTTTGTGCAGAACCTTTTTAATTTGGTATAATCAAAATGTTCTATTATGTGATCAATAATGGTCTCTAGTTCTCCCTTGGAACAAACTCCTTCCTCCTCCACAAGTCCGAGAGGTAAACCATCCCATGTTCCTCCACTTTATTTATGATTTCATTCTTTATGCCTAAATCTTGGACCCATTTTGATCTTATCTTAGTATGTGGTGTTAAATGTGGGTCCATGCCTAGTTTCTGCCATACTAATTTCCAGTTTTCCCAGCAGTTTTTGTCAAATAATGAATTCTTATTCCAAAAGTTGGGATCTTTGGATTTGTCAAACACTAGATTATTATTTTTATTCACTATCTTGCCCTGTGAACCTAACCTATTCCACTGATCAACTAGTCTATTTCTTAGCCAATACCAAATTGTTTTGGTGACTGTTGCTTTATAATATAGTTTTAGATCAGGTACAGCTAGACCACCTTCATTTAATTTTTTTTTCATTACTTCCCTTGAAATTCTCGACCTTTTGTTGTTCCATATGAATTCTGTTGTTATTTTTTCTAGGTCATTAAAATAGTTTCTTGGGAGTCTGATTGGCATAGCACTAAATAAATAGATTAGGTTAGGGAGTATTGTCATCTTAATTATATTCGCTCGGCCTATCCAAGAACACTTAATGTCTTTCCAATTGTTTAAATCTGACTTTATTTTTGTGGCAAGAGTTTTGTAATTTTACTCATATAATTTCTGACTTTCCTTTGGTAGATATATTCCCAAATATTTTATACTATTGACCATTATTTTGAATGAAATTTCTCTTTGTATCTCTTGCTGTTGGACTGTGTTGGTAATGTATAAAAATGTTGAGGATTTATGTGGATTTATTTTGTATCCTGCAACTTTGCTGAAATTCTGAATTATTTCTGATAGCTTTTTAGCAGAGTCTTTGGGGTTCTCTAAGTATACCATCATGTCATCTGCAAAGAGTGATAATTTGATTTCCTCATTTCCTACTCTAATTCCTTGAATCCCTTTCTCGGCTCTTATTGCCAAGGCTAGAGTTTCTAGTACTATATTGAATAGTAATGGTGATAGTGGGCAACCTTGTTTCACTCCTGATTTTACAGGGAAAGGTCCTAGTTTATCACCATTACATATGATGTTTACTGATGGTTTTAAATATATGCTCATTATTATTTTAAGGAATAGTCCATTTATTCCTATACTCTCAAGCATTTTTAGTAGGAATGGATGTTGGATTTTATCAAATGTTTTTTTCTGCATCTATTGAGATGATCATGTGGTTTTTATTAATTTGATTATTAAGATGGTCAATTATACTAATAGTTTTCCTAATATTAATACCTGCATTCCTGGAATAAATCCTACTTGATCATAGTGTTTTATCCTGGAGATGATTTTCTGAAGTCTTCTTACTAATATCTTATTTAAGATTTTAGCATCAATATTCATTAAGGAGATTGGTCTATAGTTTTCTTTCTCAGTTTTCAATCTACCTGGTTTAGGTATCAGTACCATGTCTGTGTCATAGAAGGAATTTGGTAGGACTCCTTCAATCCATTTTTTTTTTCAAATAGTTTATACAGCATTGGAGTTAGTTGTTCTTTAAATGTTTGGTAGTATTCACATGTAAATCCATCTGGTCCTGGGAATGTTTTCTTGGGGAGTTGATTAATAGCTTGTTCTATTTCTTTTTCTGAGATGGGACTATTTAGACTACTTACTTCTTCCTCTGTTAATCTGGGCAAGCTATATTTTTGAAGGTATTCTTCCTTTCATTTAAGTTATCGAATTTATTGGCATAAAGTTGAGCAAAGTAGCTCCTAACTATTGTTCTAATTTCCTCTTCATTAGTGATGAGTTCTCCCTTTTCATTTTCAAGACTAACAATTTGCTTTTTCTCTTTCCTTTTTTTAATCAGGTTTACTAAGGGTTTGTCTATTTTGTTGGTTTTTTCATAGAACCAACTCTTAGTTTTATTAATTAATTCAATAGTTTTTACTTTCAATTTTATTAATCTCACCTTTTATTTTTAGAATTTCAAGTTTTGTGTTTGTCTGGGTTTTTTTTAATTTGTTCCTTTTCTAGCAATTTTAGTTGTAAGCCCAATTCGTTGGCCCTCTCTTTCTCTATTTTATGCAAGTAGGCTTGTAGAGATATAAAACTTCCCCTTATTACTGCTTTGGCTGTATTTCATACATTTTGGTATGATGTCTCATTATTGTCATTTTCTTGGGTGAAACTATTAATTATGTCTATGATTTGCTGTTTTACCCAATCATTCTTTAGTATAAGATTATTTAGTTTCCAATTATTTTTTGGTCTATTTTCACCTGGCTTTTTATTAAATGTAATTTTAATTGCATTGTGGTCTGAAAAGGATGCATTTACTATTTCTGCCTTACTGCATTTGATTTTGAGGTTTTTATGTCCTAGTATATGGTCAATTTTTGTATAGGTTCCATGAACTGCTGAGAAGAAAGTATACTCCTTTCTATATCCATTTAACTTTTGCCAAAGATCTATCATATCAAACTTTTCTAGTATTCTATTTACCTCTTTGACTTTCTTATTTATTTTGTGGTTTGATTTATCTAATTCTGAGAGTGCAAGGTTGAGATCTCCCACTATTATAGTTTTGCTGTCTATTTCTTCTTGCAGCTCTCTTAATTTCTCTTTTAAGAATTTAGATGCTGCACCACTTGGTGTGTATATGTTTAATATTGATACTGCTTCATTATTGATGCTACCCTTTAGCAGGATATAATTCCCTTCCTTATCTCTTTTAATTAGATCAATTTTTGTTTTTGCTTGATCTGAGATGAGGATGGCTACTCCTGCTTTTTTGGCTTTGCCTGAAGCATAGTAGATTCTGCTCCACCCTTTTACTTTTAGTTTGAATATATCACCCTGTTTCAGGTGTGTTTCCTGTAAACAACATATAGTAGGATTCTGACTTTTAATCCAGTCTGCTAACTGCTTCCTCTTTATGACTAGTTTACCCCATTCACATTTATGGTTAGAATGACTAATTCTATATTGCTTGCCATCCTCTTAACCCCTGCTTATGCTTTTCTTCTTTCCTTCCCTCATATCCCTCTACCCAGTATTAAACTTGTGAACACCACTTGTTTTTCACAGCCCTCCCTTTTTAGTATCCCTCCCCCACCTTAAAGTTGCTTCCCTTATTTTACCCCTTTTCCTCACAATTTCTGTATTCCCTTCCCCTTAGCTTACTCCTTCCCTCTCACTTTTCAATGAAGTGGAAGAAGTTTCACCATAAATCGAATATGTCTATTGATACACACTATGTTCATCTCCCTCCTTTCTTTCTCTCAGATATAATAGGTTACCTTTGCCTCTTCGTGAGATGTAGTACCATCACTTTACACATTTTTATGATATAATTTCCTTTCCACCTCTAGTTTCCAGTACAAATTATACATATGTTCTTTACATATTTTTATAACAGAAATATAGTTCTCAAGATTTCTTTTTACCTTTTTAGAAATCTCTTGAGTTCTGTATTTGAAGATCAAACATTTTATGTAGGTCTGGTTTTTTTCATCAAGAATAGATGGAATTCATTTATTTTGTTAAATGTCCATCTTCTTCCCTAGAAAACAATGCTCATTTTTGCTGGGTAAGTTATTCTTGGCTGCATACCAAGTTCCTTAGCCTTTTGGTATATCATGTTCCAGGTCCTGCGTTCTTTTAATGTGGACACTGTTAGATCCTGGGTTATCCTTATTGTGGCTCCTCAATATCTGAATTGCTTTTTTCTAGCAACTTCCAGTATTTTTTCCTTCATCTGATGGTCCTTGAACTTGGCCACTATATTTCTTGGCGTTTTGATTTTAGGGTCCCTTTCAGTAGGTGATCGATGAATTTTTTCAATGTCTATTTTACCCTCTGTTTCCAAAAGGTCTGGGTAGTTCTCTTTTATAATTTCTTCAAAAATAGTGTCCAAGCTCTTTTTTTCCTCACATTTTTCAGGGAGTCCGATTATTCTCAAATTGTCTCTCCTGGAGCTGTTTTCCAAGTCTGTTGTCTTTCTAATAAAGTACTTGACATTCTTTTCAATTGTTTCATTTCTCTGGTTTTGCTTGACTACCTCTTGGTTTCTCCTTGATTCATTCATTTCTACTTGTTCGAGTCTAATTTTCAATGATGTATTTTCTTCACTCACTTTTTAAATATCTTTTTGTAATTGTCCAATTGTGTTTTTAAGTGAGTTTTTTTCTTCTATGGAATTTTTTTTCCATTTTATCCATTTTATTTTTTAGAGAGCTATTTTCTTTTTCCAGCTCACTAATCCTATTTTCCTTGGAGTTGTTTTCCTTTTCCAATTCACTAATTTTGTTTCTCAATGATTTGATTTCTTTATCCATTCTGTCTTTAAATGTGTGGGATGACTTCTCCAGGCTCTCTTTCTAAGCTTCCCTTTCCTTTTCCCATTTTTCTTCTAGCTCTCTTGTGAGAGCCTTTTTGATTTCCTCTATGAGATTCTTTTATATTGAGGAGCAGCTCATATCCCCCTTAGGGGATTCCTCTGGGGACAGTCTGTTTTCAGTCTCCTCAGTATTTGAAGTCTGCTCTCTCTCTGTACAGAAGCTGTCAATGGTTAGAGCCCTTTTGAATTTTTTGTTCATTTTGTCAGAGAGGGAATTGAAGAAAACAAATTGACAAGAGAAACAATTGGTCTGTTTTTTGGGGGGGTGGGGCTGGATGGTGTTAATGGGCTTCCTCTACAGACTTGGGGGGGAGGGCAGCAGTGAGGCACTAACAGGACAGCAATGGCTGCACTGAGTCTGTGCTCTGAGGCTCTGAGAATACTCTGAGTCACTCCAGGTGGGGGTTGGGGGTGGCCGGGTCCCAAGAGATGCTAGCTTTCTGGGGTTTTATTCTTCACCTCTGGTGTTTACACCCTCTCTGCTGCTCCTGGCTTGCTGCCAAGATAGAATATTCACACTGGGGTAAAAGTCTTTTTGCAGAAACGGTAGAGATTGTTCCCCTCCCCCTCTGGTCTGAGCTGTGTGAGCTGCCTGTCTTGCTCTGGCTTGCCTGCCCTCAGTCTGTGCCCAGTCTGTTCGACCCTCCCCCGACCAAACACACACCTTTTCTGGCGAATTTCAAGGATGTCTTCTCTTGGTGATTATTTGTGGGTTTCTTTTCTAGTCAAGCATTAACTCCGAGGCTTGTCATGAAGTAATTTCTGAGAGAAAACACGGAGCTCAAGCAGCTGTGTGCCTCCACCCCGCCATCTTGGCCGGAAGTCCTGCTCCTCATTTCTTACAGAACAATAATACTCCATAATATTCATATACCACAATTTATTCAGCCATTCTCCAATTGATGAGTATCCACTCAGTTTCCAGTTTCTGGTCACTACAAAGAGGGCTGCCACAAACTTTTTGGCACATAAAGGTCCTTTCCCTTCTTTTAAGATCTCTTTGGGATATAAGCTTAATAGTAACACTGGTGGATCAAAGGCTATGCACAGTCTGATAACTTTTTGAACATAGTTCCAAATAGCTCTCCAGAATGGCTGGATGTATTCATAATTCCACCAACAATGTATCACTGTCCCAGTTTTCCCACGTCCCCTCCAACATTCAGCTTTATCTTTCCCTGTCATTCTAGCCAATCTGAAAAGTATGTGGTGGTATCACAGAGTTGTCTTAATTTGAATTTCTCTGATTAATAATGACTTGGAACATATTTTCATATGCCTAGAAATAGTTTCAATTTCTTCATCTGAAAATTGTCTATTCATATCCTTGATAGACATCTCTTTGATTTCTAATTTTTAGTCATCACAAAAAGAACTGCTATAAAGCTTATGACAAAAGAAAGTAATATCTTTGCTCCTTTGCCATTTTATTTGATCTCTTTAAGCTTCAGATTTAGCCATGGTATTGCTAAATCAAATGATATACACATTTTTATAGATTGATGGACATAGTTCCAAATTGTTCTCCAAAATGTTTGGACATTCACAGCTCAATTAATAGTTCATTAGTGTACCAATTTTTCCAAATCCCCTTAAGCAATTTTTCTCTCAGGTGTTAAGTGTTAGCTCAGAGTTGTTTTAATTTGCCTTTCTTTAATCTATAGTGATTTAGAACATTTTCTCCAAAATAACTATAAACATCTTTAGCTTTTTCATCTGAAAACTGCCTGTTCATATCCTTTACTCATTTATCACTTGGGAAAGGACACATTTAAAAAAAATTATTTAGTTGCCTATATATATAAAAAATGAGGTCTTTATTAGAGAAATTTGTTATAATTTTTTGTTATTATTTCATTGTTGATGGTCCTATTTGACAAAATGTAACTTCCCTGATTATTTTTTTTTGTTTTTGCTTTAACATCATGATTTCTATATCTGCCTGTTTTACTTGAATTGAAGCATAACAGATTCTGTTCCAGCCCCTTTTGAAAACTTTGTATCTTTTTATTTCAAGGGTATTTCATAAACAACAAAATTTAAAGTTCTAGCTTCTGTCCTAGCTGCTTCCATTTTATGAGTAAATTCATTACATCCACATTCCCAGTCAGGACTACTAAATATGTATTTCCCCCCATTACTCTTCTGTTAATACTTCTCTCCCTCTTTTCACCCTGTCTATCCTGTTTCTAAGGATGACTTCCCTAAATACATATTCCCTTTTTTTAATCTTCTCCAATTATCCTTATTCTGTTCCCCTTCTATTTTCCTATTGGATAAGATAAATTTTGATACCCAACTGAAGGTGAGTGTGGGAATAGTTCTTTAAACCATTTTGGATTAAATTGAGATTCATTTTGTCCTCCATTTTTCCCTTCCACTATAAAAGCTCTTTTTTTTATACAACTCTTTTTTGTGAGATACTTTCCCCTATTCTTCTTCTCCCTTTACCCTTCTCCCAATGCAATCCCTTTTTAGCCCTTTGTTTTTTTAAGATTATCTGAACATAATTCATTCTCATTCTCTCTCTCTTCTTCCCCCCTCTCTCATGTACCTTCTATTTGTGTACACTTCTTTTAACTGTCCTAATAATGTAACAGTTTTTAGGAATTATATGTATCATCTTCCCATACAGGAAAATAAACAGTCACTTTAACCTTATTGAGTCCTTTATGATTTCTCCTTCATGGTTGCCTTTTTATGTTTGTTGTGTCTCATGTTTAAATATTGTATTTTCTATTGAGTTTTAATTTTTTTCATCAGGAATATTTTAAAGTCATCTATCTCATTAAACATCTATTTTTCCTTGAAGAATTATATTCATTTTTTCTATTTGGGTTATTTTGGTTATAATCTTAATTCCTTTTTCTTCCAAAACCCTGGCTCCTTTACCAAGGAAACTGCTAAATCTTGTACTATTCTGATGATAGCTCCATGAATTTGAATTTTTCTTTATTAAAACTTACAATATTTTCTTTTTATATTTGGGGGCTCTGGAATCTGGAGTAATATTCTTAGATGATGTTTTCATTTTGAGAAATCTTCCAGGGGGATTCTTTCCATTTCTATTTTATCCTCTCAATCAAGGATATTTGGGCAGTTTTCCTTAATAATTTCTAGAAATATGTCTAGACTCTTTTTTTAATCATGGCTTTCAGGCAGTTCAATAATTAAAAAAATATTTTGCTACAATCTATCTTCCAGGTCAGTTGTTTTTTCCCCTAAATATCTATTTTGCATGTCTTTATATTTTTTTCCCATTCTTTGGGTTTTGTTTTAGTGTTTCCTGATATCTCATGAAGTTATTAACTTCCACTTTCCACCTTCCAAATTTTAAGGAATTATTTTCTTTTATCTTTCTTACTTTTTTTTTTGGAGGGGAGAAGGGAGGAATCAGGGTTAAGTGAGTTACTCAGAGACACACAGCTAGAATGTTTCTAACATCAGAATTGAACTCAGGTCCTTCTGACTACAGGACTGATACTCTATTCATTGTACCACTTAGCTATACCAATTATTTTCCTTAGTGAGATTTCATACCTTTTTTTTTTATTTGGTTAATTCTGCTTTTTAAGGTGTTCTTTAGTGAATTTTTGTTCCTCTTTTACCTAACTATTAATTGCCTTTTCATAATTTTCTGTCATTACTTTAATTTTTTCCCCAATTTTTCCTCTACAACTCTTTTATTTCTTTCTTTAACTCTTTCAGGCATTCTTCCTGGACTTGTCTCCAATTCACACTATTTTTGAAGTTTAGCTTGAAGATGTTTTCATATTGTTGTCTTCTGAGTTTGTCTTGTTCTTCCTTGCAACCATAGTAGCTTTTTATAGTCAAATTATTTTCTTTTTATGTTTGCTCATTTCCCCAAGATATTTCTGCAATTGGATCTTTTGTTAAAGTTGGACTCTGCTCATCTGGGAATGAGGTGGTACTGTCCCAAGCTTCCAGGACTTTTTTTGATGTCAGAGCTAGTTTTAGGAGTCTATAAGTTTTCAGTTAATCCAAGGTGGTGGTGGTGGTGGTTCTTATTGTTGCTGCTTATTCTTTTATCTTGACAAGAGCCATGACATCAAACAAGGGTGATGTGATATGCAAGTGAATTTGGATTTAAGCGAGGGAGGGCTGGGAAAAGCCAGAAACCTTGCTTTCTCCTCTGGAGCCATCTGGGTCCAGTGGCAAGATAAAGATTTTGATGACTGAAAATGTCCCTCTTTTCAAATTGATATGATCCAGGGAGAGGTGTGGTCACTGCTCTCTTGATCTGTACTCTAGTCTTTATCCAAGAAAGGTTGCTACTCTCCTGTAGCACAACTAGTAGCATTCCTGTCAGTCCTAGGACTAGGACCAGATTTCCTGTTCTCCCTTGTCTGCATGTGCTGCTGCTCCTTTCTTTCCTGGAATAGTGACCCCAGACCCTGGTACTTTGTGGTGAACTACTTTGTCCTGGAACTGCAGTCCAGAACTGTATATAAACAATAGAATTACCAAACAGTGCCACATTCAGTGTCAGCAAAGGCTCCTCTGTAATCTCTTACTGACCAGTTATTTCACACTTTTTTTTGCCTCTGTGCCGAGTGCTCTCAAAGTTGCTTCTATTGCCTCCAAGACCACTGCTAGTTCTGGCCATCTCCTTGAGGCCAGCTCCAAACAATATCACAGACCTCATCTGCTGACTTCCTAAATTGTCTATGTCTAGACAAATTGTCTCACTATGACCTTTTATTGTTGCTCCAGAATTTCACTTGAGGCATTTCTTTAAAGTTTTTTGGAGAACAATGTTGGAAGAGTTTTATTGGCTGACTTCCTCTCCTCTGCCATTTTGGCTGTATCCCCAGGACACTATCAATTGCAGAAAAAAGTATAGACTTTCAAAACATAGGTTTATTTCCTTTTTTAGGAAAGTATTTAAGTTCTTTATATCAAAATATTCTGTTCGATGATTTCAGAAAGGCCTGGAGAAATCTGGGACACTAATACATTGTTGGTGGAGTTGTGAAAGAATTGGGCCATTCTGGAGAGCAATTTGGAACTATGCCCAAAAAGTTATCAAATTGTGTATAGCCTTTGATCCAACAGTGCTACTATTAGGCTTATATCCCAAAGAAATACTAAAGAGGGGAAAGGGACCTGTATGTGCCAAAATGTACTGTATGAAGATATATTCTGATGGAAGTGGATATCTTCAACATAAAGAAGATCCAACTCATTTCCAGTTGATCAATGATGGACAGAAACAACTATACCCAGAGAAGGAACACTGGGAATTGAATGTAAAATATTAGCACTGCTGTCTATCTACCCAGGTTACTCATACCTTTGGAACCCAATTCTTAATGTGCAACAAGAAAATTGGATTTACACACATATATTGTATCTGTAACACATGTAAAATGTATGGGATTGCCATACAATTTTCATTGTCTAGGGGAGGGAGGGGAAAATTTAGAAAAATGAATATAAGGGATAATGTTATAAAAATTACTCATGCATATGTACTGTCAAAAATTATAATTATAAAATTAATTTTAAAAAAGTCACCCCCCCAAAAAAAAAGAAAGAAAGAAAGGCCTGGAGAGACTTACATGAACTGATGCTGAGTGAAATGAGCAGTACCAGGAGATCATTGTTTACTTCAACAACAATACTATATGATGATCAATTCTGATGGATGTGGCCATTTTCAGCAGTGAGATGAACCAAATCAGTTCCAATAGAGCAGTAATGAACTGAGCCAGCTACACGCAGCAAAAGAACTCTAGGAGATGATTATGAATCACTACATAGAATTCCCAATCCCTCTAATTTTGTCCGCCTGCATTTTGGATTTCCTTCACAGGCTAATTGTACATTATTTCAAAATCCAATTCTTTTTGTACAGCAAAACAAATGTTTTGTCATGTATACATATATTGTATTTAATTTATACTTTAACATATTTAACATATATTGGTCAACCTGCCATGGTGGGGGGGGAAGGAAGGGAAAATTTAGAACAAAAGGTTTGGCAATTGTCAATGTTGTAAAATTACCCATGCAAATATCTGGTAAATAAAAACTATTAAAATATTTTAAAAATATTCTGTTCTCTGATGCTATATCCTTGACATCTTGGAGGACAGAGACTAGGAGGCCAGGGACTGAACAAAGAATAAGATTATTGAAAGATTTAGAATTTGGCTATTATTTTTCTAGAGTTTTTTTTATTTTCTTAGGATATAAACAGTGATTTATTGGCATTTATACCTTGATCTTTGGGTCAAAGAGATCTGAACATTTTCTTTTCTTTTCTTTTCTTTTTTTTTGAAATATGATATTTAAATATTTTTTAGTCATGTCTTTCAGGTTTTAATTTCATCCTCCTTTATCTGTTTTCCAAGTCAGTTGTTTTTGTTATGAAATATTTTACATTTTCTTCTATATTGTTCAGTCTTTTCATGTTGTATTAATATTGCTTATTGTCTTATTGACATCTACTTGTCCATTTTAATTTTCAGAAAATTTGTATCTTTAGCAAGGTTTTGTGCCTTTTATACCAAGTTGTTAATTTTTTTTCAATTTTTTTCCTCCCATGGCTTTTATTCCTTTTCTAAATTTTTTCTCTATCACTCATTTCCATTAATAATATATATATATATATATGTATATATATATATATATATATTTGAACTCTTTAAACTTGTGTTTAAACACAAATCATCTATTCTAGAAATTCTAGTTAAATTTGTGTTTTGATTGAGACTTTATGGATGTTTTTATAATTATTCTTTTCTCCTAGGACTGTGTTTTGAACATCTTGGTAACCATAATAGCTTTTTATGGATGATTTTTTTGTTGTTGTTTACTTTTTCTACAACTTAATTCATGACTTTGACCTTTATGTCATAAATTTATAGTCCCTGGAAATAGGATAATAAAAACTATCTAACTTGTTCTCAGATTCCTTATCTTTTAAATGAGATGTTTATGATATTTAAGGTCCTTTTCAATTCTAAGAATCTGGAAATCTGTGATTCTATGATCCTATGACATTTCTTCTGCATGTTCTTAATACTCTCATATTTTGAGATTAGTTCTATAAATTATAACATCAAAGATGTTGGTGTTGCTTTGTTTCATGTTTCAAATCTTTCCATATATATACATATATAAAGAGAGAGAGAGAACAGAATAGTGATTCCTTTATATATTCTATAAATATAATTTCTCAACATCTTTATTACTTAAAAAGAATGAAGAGATAATGGGGAAATAATTCATAGAAAGCTAGCCTTGGAGTCAGGTTTGAGTTCCATTTCTGCTTCATATTGATTGGGTTAATCCAAGCAAGTTGTTTAACTTCTCAGGGATACATTCAAATCTCAAAGACTATAAGTTGCTAAACTTTATTAATAGAGAGAATTTTCTTACTAGGTATTCCCTACAGAGACAAAATACAACTGTGTATCAAAAAATAATTATTCTGTTTTTCCTCAGAAGATAATGTTTGTTCTTCATGTCTTGAACCTTATTATTAAAAGCAAATTAACTTAATTTTACTTTCTTTTGAAGTTATGTGCCTTCACATTACTGAGAAACGATAAAACTATGTCCATTTATTTAACAAAGGTTTTGGTATAGAGTGAAATTTTTGTTAGTAAACCACCTTAAATTTGACCACAGATAAAACATATCCCCTAGTGAAAATTAAGTGTAACTCCTTATAACATGGACAACTCATAAAACAGTTGTTCTTTCTCATCCTACTCTCTCACACCATCTTCACCACCTGCTCCCTACCCCACATCAGCATCATTATACTAAGAAAAAGAGGTATAGGGAAATCAAATTATTTGACAATGATCATAGTTAAAGTTGTAGAGAGCATTTCTTAGATAAGAGTTGGCACTGATAGCCTCTGAGGTAGTTTAACTTTAAGATTCTATGCTTAAATAATTGTATGTACATGTATACATATATTGTATTCATCTTATACTTTAACATATTTAACATGTATTAGTCAACCTGTTATCTGGGGGAGAAGGTGAGGGGAAGGAGGAGAAAAGTTGGAGCAAAAGGTTTTGCAGCTGTCAATGCTGAAAAATTACCCATGCATATATCTTGTAAATAAAAAGCTATAATAATAATAATAAGAAGAAGATCCTATGCTTTTGGGATTTTATGTGGCTTAGAGACCTATTTTTTTATTTTTTCAATTCAATGCTCTTATTTCTTTTGAATTGGAAAAGCAACTATTAAAAACTGCTAAAATATGAATAATATGTTAGTAAAATTTGTCTATTTTTAGTTTCCTACAAATTAATATATTGTTTTTAATAAACTTTACATTTAATTGTCAGTATAAATAATTATCTGCCAAAATCCATGTTTTCAAAAGAGTATATTAACAGCTATTACTATGCATGTTTCCATTAATATTTTATAGAATATCTGGCATAGAAAGTGACATTAAATCATTGAAAACCATTGCCTGGTTTATTTTATGCCTATAATTAAATATAATGGTGGAAAAAGGGGGTGGAGCATCATAGATAGGTCATTTAACTAGACATATAAAGAAAAATATTTTTAAGAATTCACCCATTAAGTTTATTTTCTTTCATTCTAAATGTCCCTAAATGTCTCATTCAGAGAGCAGAGAAAATTATATTAAACTGAGAAGAAAGAAGTAACTATTGATACTTTTTAAAAGCTTTTAAAAAATATGGTCAATATAGTCAACTGGCTTTTTTTCATATTTTCTATGTAAATGGCTTTGTGGCAGTGGCTGTGAATTGAGAATGAATAGCCTTTGTCCTCAAAAATGAAAAAATAAAATATCTGTAACAAATATGTACAGTCAAGTAAAACAAAATTTCACATTGTGTCTAGAAATATATCTTATTTTCTACCTGGTATCACCTCACTGTCAGGAGCTCAGTAATATGAAATCTCTCCATAGCCCTCTGTAGTTATGGCTCTGTAATTATGTAGTCATTGCATTGAAGGAGTTTACATTATAAAGACAATTTTTGCTTTCTATTCTTGTCTCTTATTGATTAGTGATCTGCTCTTTCCCTTAATGTCTGACTTTTTTATAAAACAACTGTCTTAAGTAACCTCTCAGGAAACTAAAAGGTTTTGATTAGGTGCCTGTAAGTCAAAGTGACTGTAGATTTTCTCCAACATGTGGGAAGGTGAACTTCATGTGTTCTTCAAAAGATACCTGTTATTATTCAATTGTGTAGCTAGATAGAGGTGGCAAACAGAAATGTTCAGAAACCTGAGGGGAGTTTCATAGCATAGCATTGGCTTGAATATAGTGGCAATCGATAGGCAAATTGGGCATGTGGTGCTGCTTAGAAATGGCAGGAATCAAAGAGAAAAATAAAGAATAAAGACAATCTATGGCATATGAATTATATGAAGGATGCAAGCAATATACAATTCTTGGGAAAAGAAAAGAGAAAAAAATTAATTAAAGTTAAATTTAATTCAATTCAAGTCTTTTACTTAGGACTCAGATAAGCAATATATTCAAATGGGTCACCTTTAAATATGAAAAGCATTATGATCTGGAGTTTAAAAAAAAAACAATCATTAAGACAAAACATATAAACTCAGATGTTTGCTAGTCATATTCTATCTCTATTAGGTTTCAATTTTGCCCCTGTAAACAACTCCTGAATTTTGTGTAATGTGGACATTAAAATCACCTGGCTTGTTAAGGAAAGAATCAAGATATAACATGCATATTTAACAGGGTGGTGTCCTGTGGAAAGCAAGGTGACATTTGGAAAGGTGACATTAAGCTCTGCAGGATAGGATAAGCAATCTAAGAGTAAAAAAGGAAGGAAGAACTGCTGAGAGATCAGGCTGTTCTGGGAGCTAAATCACTTTTCCACACACTCTAGTGACACTCTGCCTCTCTTATAATCCTGCAAAACACTTCACATCAATTACCTAAAGGATAAAGTATTTTAGAAAACTTTAGAAAAATGATCAGTACTACTCCACTTAACTCTTATGCACAAGAAGAATTTTTCATGCATTATAGGAGGTTCCATAATCTTTATTTTATATAAAGATATATATGTGCCCCATATTCTTACCCTTTGGGTCATTTCCAAGGGTCTTGGTATTATTACAGAAATTTAAACATTTTTAAAAAAACATCATTTTACAAATAATTTCAGCAAAATTTATGATATTTTCACTATAATTTGTTTTGCAAATTTAACTGAATCATGCTTTTAATGGAGTCATTCTAAATCAGCTTTTGTCAGGAGGACATTAGATTAGTCATAGGACTAGTAGTTTATGCTGGTGGTTAGATATAAAGCCTTTCAGTGTTCTATGTACTAGTTTGTGCAACCTGCTTCAACTCATTTTAGTTCTTTTTAGACTTTGTAAATGTCTAATCTTGAAAAAGTTTAGAAATGTTTTAATTGTAACATATATAAAAATGATAATTTACTAACACCTAATGACCTCAGAGATGCATTAGACAATTCATTAGTAGTCTTTTTAGAGAAGTTCATTTTTTAAAGAGGTAAACAACTAGGTATGTCTTATAAATGATACATTACATGACTCATTCCTGAATTTAATACATCCCAAAGTACCACCAGTTATCTCAGGAAAGTACAAATCCAAAATTTATCAGGAAAAAAAATTCATTCTATTATTCATCCATATTTCACATTCTTCAAAATAGTCGTGCAAAAAGACTAGATGTCAGGGGCAGCTAAGTGGGCAGTGCATAGAGCACCAACCTGAAGTCAGGAGGACCAGAGTTCATATTTGACCTCAGACACTTCCTAGCTGTGTGACCTTGGGAAAGTCATTTAACCCCAATTGCCTCAGCAAAGAAAAAGAAGAAAAAAAGAAAAAGATCAGATGTCAGAATTAATGTTTTTAATGTTTAGTTCTTTAGTTTCAACAAACTTGCTGCTAAAGACCATATTGAATTGGAAGAATAGGGAAATGACAGTCACTAACAATTGTATTATGCTTTGTGATTTACACAGATTATTGCATTTGAGCCTCAAACAGCCTTGTGAGAGAGGCAATGCAAAAATTCTTAATACCAGAATAGAGACCCCAGCTTCTTAAACTTTGGGTTGCTACTATATATGAAACCTTATAACTGAATGTGGAGAGGAATATCCAGAAAGGTCGCCTCACTTGTATTTTTGTTTCTAAGTCCTTTTGTGACTAATCAGTTTAGATAAAACAGTCAAAGTGGTTGTAGACAATTTCAAGATACAATTTTTCAGTGTCCTTCAGCATTCATTGCATCAAATATACTAACCAGAATCACCATCAAACATTTGCTAAGTTCCTAATTATGCAATTTGGTGTGCTAACTGATAGACAACAGGGATTTGAGAGATCCTGCCCTTCAGGTGCTATTAAACTAATGGATGTTACATTAAATATACTAATGAAAATCATGGTGTCACTGTTTTTTCTAGATTCACTTTAATATGTTGAAAAAATTTAATATGCTGAAAAAATGTTTTCCCCCAGGAGTAGTATTTACCACTAATGATCATCTCTTTTTATCTTCATTTTTTTAAAATAAAAGAAAGTCTCTTTATACTTGCCCTAGAAGTTTTCGTACATGATTTCATCCTTCTTTGGTGTTTTTGAAAATGGAAAGAAAAGTCAAACTATAACCTTAAGTTACACTGATGCTGTCACACTGAAGCCTGTGTTATTTTTTTCCAAGCATTCCTTTGTGGATCTCAGTATGTCAAGGATGACTAGTCACCACTATAAAATGCTATGACCTAGATATGAAAATCTGTACATGTTGCAAAGAATTTATCAATCTAGCTTAACTATTTTAGCATATCCTGCCAAGGAGTCTTTTAAAATAAAAATGAAATAAAGGGAAAAAAAGGTATCAAGATGATTTAATAAATGACATCTTCAATCAAAAAGAATTTCAGTATATTACCTTCCAAGGATTTTGCTAGAAACTGGCAATACAAATACAAAATATAAATACTCTAGAAACTTACATTCTGCTGGGGTAATATGAAATTATTAAGAAAATAAAGTACAGGATACATATGAAATAAATTCAAAGAAATCAAAGTAATTGGGAGGAGGCTCTAATGAGCAGGGAAATTAAAAAGGTCTCTTAAAGGAGGTGATAGCTCAGGTTATCAAAAGGCCAACATGAAGACAAAAAGTAATACAAACTTGGAAAGCAACTTGTGTATGTAGAAGATGGAATCAAGTGTGAAGAATAGCTAGTATATAAGTCTGGCTAAAGAATAGAGAGTATAAAGGAGAGAAATAGGTAATCAATCTTACAAGGTAAGCTCTACTCAAATCATGAGGGGAGGCTATAAATGAATTTCCACTTAACTTTACAGGGATAGAGAGCCTCTGAAGAATATTAAGTGAAGAATGGCAGTCTGATCTGTTGTTTTGAACTACTAATTTGGCATTTGTGAAGAGGCTAGATTGGAAAGGGAGAATAATTAAGAGAGTTTTATATAATCTTTCTGAGAAGTGATGAATGGTCTGAATCAGAGGTATAGCTATGTGTAAAGAGAGTAGTACACAGATGAGAGAGGTACTGAGAAGGGAAAAGGGCAAATATTTGTATATGGTAGTGTGAAAGATTACATACATATGGTAGTATCTAAATTGACTTCATGGCTATAAATCTGAATAACTAATGGACGTACCTTGTTAGGAATGTTTCTCCTTCTCTGAGAATTGCCATGTATGCCATGTCAGCTGGTAGGGTGAGCCCAGGAGGTAAAAAGGGGCTTGGCCTCCAAGGCAGGAGGCTGTGTCTTGGAGGTGTTAAAGGAACTGCTAATAGGTTCCTTGAAATGGCAGAGGTGTGCCCTCTTGGTCTATCTCCACCTAGAATGCAGCACTAACTCCAGGTGTCTCCCTTCTGCAGATCTACCTACACAGTGGGCTAGGCACGGGGTAATCTTAAAGGAGAGTAAATATAAGTAACCACCGTTGAGTCCATAGAGGGAGATACAGAGAGAGACAAGCAGGCACACACACTTGCTCTTGCACTCTCTTGCTTCCTGCTAACCCCTGCTGAGATTACTAATAAAGAAAGACTGTTTTGCACCTTAAGATCTGCTTGTCTTCATCTGTATCCGGGAATATTCCGAAACTGGCCCTGACAGTCTAGAATAGTGTACACATGGTCAGGTACAAATGGCACTCAACAAGAGGTAGGATTGGCCAAAGATCTCATGAGTTAGGCTGGTCTGATCATGGGAAGGGAGACCAGACCTCAAGACTTATAGTAGGTCTGGGATGGAAGATGGGACAGGTTTTTGTTAGGATCCGGGATCAAGAGGAACTGGGGAAAGAAGTTTATAGAATAGTAAAACAAGTGGAAAGTAAATGTGACCTCACAGGAAGAGGCAGTGGGAAAGAAGTAGGAAGTGGATAGATTTACAGACAGAATTAGGAAGTATGTTACAGAAAGCAGGGAATGAAGGGGACCAAGAAGCAAGGATTTGGCTAGACTCTTGTCCCTTGTTTGAAGGCCCTCAGGGAAGAACTTGGGCCCCATTAGAGTGGAAGAAATTTAAGAAACTGAAAGAGGCAGTTAACACTTATGGGGTTGATTTTTCCATAAGTTAAGGAGCTGTTGATTTTCCTAGCCTCCAGCAGTATACTAACTCGGAATGATTGGAAGACTATTGCTAAAGTCTGCCTTACATCTGGGGAGTCTTTGAAATGGATGACTCTGCTTGCAGACTTGTCAAAAAAAAACTTTATAAAAGCCAGGTAGAGCCATACCCCTCAAGATGATTTCCATAAAATAGTAGGAGGAGTATGAAGAAATGAGACCAAATGAAATATGATACAGCAGTGTATGCAGCTGTGTCCCAATGTGCCCAATGAGCATTTAGCAAAATTCAGGCTCCTGGAAAGCAGAGGCCCTCAGTGACTAAAATTAAACAGGGCCCAGATGAACCTTTCCCTAATTTTGTAGCTCACCTGAAGGTGGATGTTGAGAGGTTAGTAGGTAAAAGAGAAGCAACTGGTCTTATCAGGAAATTAGCTAGAGAAAATGCTGACACCCATAGCCAAAAAGCCTTGTTCTCTTTATATGTGGACCCAAGCCTTGAGGAGATTATAAAAAGATGTGAGAATGTTGACTACAGTGACTTTCAAATTAATGCTCTTGCAGCTGCTATTTCTTCTTTCTTTTACCTTTTTTTATTTATCACTTTTTATTTACAAGATATATGCATGAGTAATTTTTCAGCATTGATCCTTGCAAAACCTTCTGTTCCAATTTTTCCCCTCCTTCCCCCATCCCCTCCCCTAGATGGCAGGTAGAACAATACATGTTAAATATGTTAAAGTCTATATTAAACACAATATATGTATAGATATTTATACAGTTATTTTGCTGCACAAGAAAAATCCAACTTAGAAATAAGATAAAAATAACCTGAGAAGAAAAACAAAAATGCAAGCAGACAAAAACAGAAGGAGTGGAAATGGCTATGCTGTGGTCCACACTAATTTCCTATAGTTCTTTTGTTGGGTGTAGCTGGTTCTCTTCATTATTGAACAATTGGAACTGATTTAGTTGATCTCAGTGTTGAAGAGTGCCGCGTCCATCAGAACTGATCATCATATAATATTGTTGTTGAAGTGTATAATGATCTCTTGGTTCTGCTCATTTCACTTAGCATCAGTTCATGTAAGTCTCTCCAGGCCTTTCTGAAATCATCCTGCTGGTCATTTCTTATAGAGCAATAATATTCCATAACATTCATATACCATATTCAGCCATTCTCCAATTGATGGACATCCATTCATTTTCCAGTTTCTAGCCACTACAAAAAGGGCTGCCATAAACATTTTTGCACATACAAGTCCCTTTCCCTTCTTTAAGATCTCTTTGGGAAATAAGCCCAGTAGTAACACTGCTGGATCAAAGGGTATGCACAGTTTGACAACTTTTTGAGCATAATTCCAAATTGCTCTCCAGAATGGCTGGATCTGTCCACAATTCCACCAACAATGTATCAGTGTCCCAGTTTTCCCACATCCCGTCCAGCATTCATCATTAACTTTTCCTGTCATCCTAGCCAATCTGAAAGGTGTGTAGTGGTATCTCAGAGTTGTCTTAATTTGCATTTCTCTGATCAATAATGATTTGGAACATCTTTTCATATAGCTAGAAATAGTTTCCATTTCTTCATCTGAAAATTGTCTGTTCATATCCTTTGATCATTTATCAATTGGAGAATGGCTTGATTTCTTATAAATTAGAATCAATTCTCTATATATTTTGGAAATGAGGCCTTTATCAGAATCTTTGTAAAAATGTTTTCTCAGTTTATTGCTTCCCTTCTAATCTTGTCTGCATTAGTTTTGTTTGTACAAAAACTTTTTAATTTTATATAATCAAAATTTTCTATTTTGTGATCAATAATGATCTTTAGTTCTTCTTTGGTCACAAATTCCTTTCTCCTCCACAAGTCTGAGAGGTAAACTATCCTATGCTCTTCTAATTTATGTATAATCTAAAAAAATCAAATAAAAAAATCTAAAAATAAAAAATAATAATCTAAAAAAAATTATGCTTAGATCATGAACCCATTTTGACCTTATCTTGGTGTATGGTGTTAAGTTTGGGTCAATGCCTAGTTTCTGCCATACTAATTTCCAATTTTTCCAGCAGTTTTTATCAAACAGTGAATTCTTATCCCAAAAGCTGGGGTCTTTGGGTTTGTCAAACACTAGATTATTAAAGGGACATTTCTCCTCTGAGAATTGCTATATATGCCATGTTAGCTGATAGGATGGGCCCAGGAGGTATAAAGGGGCTTGGCCTCTGAGGCAGGAGGTTGCATCTTGGAGGTATTAAAGGAATTGTTAATAGGTTCCTTGAGATGGCAGGGATGTGCCCTCTTGCTCTATCTTCACCTAGGACACAGCATTAACTCCAAGTGTCTCCCTTCTGCAGATCCACCTACACAGTGGGCTAGACACAGGGAGTCTAAAATGTCTAAAAAGTCTCTAAAGGAGAGTAAATGTAAATAATCACCTTTGAGTCCATAGAAGGAGATGCAGAGAGAGACATGCAGGTCCACACACTTGCTTTTGCATTCTTTTGCTTCCTGCTATACCCTGTTGAGATTACTAATAAAGACTGTTTTGCACCTTAAAATCTGTTCACCTTCATGTGTATCCAGGAGTATTCCAAAGACTGATATATACATATATATATATATATATATATATATATATATATATATATATATATATATATATATATATATATATATATATATATATCCCTGACAGTCTAGAATAGTGTACACAGACACTCCAGTACAATACCTTCAACAAAAATTAGGAAAAAATAAGTGATAAAAGTTAATTGTATTAATGTATAACTATAAATGGCGTCTCTATTAACTTGAAAAGAGCACAAAACCATCCACTACAATTCTATTCTGATGGCTGATTGTAGTTCAGCAGCTCCTGGTATTCTGAAAGTTTTGTATGCTTGAAATTTGACCCAACCTGTAGAATTTTAATGTTTCCTTAGACAAATTTGGGTCAGTCACAAAAGATACAGAGTTCAAATTGAGGGAAAAGCCAACTTGTATTATGAACCACAACAAATGACTGAGGATCAAAATAGAAAAGGGAAGTGGAAAAAGGAGAGGAGATGATAGTGGGAGCAGGCTGCCCTGAGAGAGAGGGCAGATCTTTACATGTGGTACCACACAATATATATTACCAGAATTATGGAATACAGACCAGAAATTTATAATAGATCTGCAAACTTTTTTTTTTTCTGTAAAGAGCCAGATAGTATCTATTTTGGGCTCTGTGGGCCAAAAGGCAAAATTGAGGATATCATATGTAGATATTTATATAACATAATAAAAACCAAATTTCCACTATTGATGAAATCAAAATATAATGATAATAATTGAATATTTTATACAGTTTTACTAATGAGAAGACAATGATGGGGAAGGGGAAAATGTGTTTGTTATTCAAAGTTAGTGTTTCCTATCAGCAAAATTGATTACAAATGTTTGTTTATTAATGATGATATTTAATAAAATTGTTGATATTTCACCTTTGAAATTGTCCTTTCACACAAATAGGTGGTGCCAAATACTGATATCAACTCAAAAATATGTGCTTTTAGTTGACTTCAAAAATTATTTTAAATATATTTATTTTCTTTTTTCATCAGTAGCTACAATTAAATATGATTTATGATTTCATTAATTCACCATTGATAAATGCCTTTCCTTGTTTGACTAAGAAATGACTTGATTTAAACCTTGCTTTGTTTGAAGAATTATTTTTTAAACTTTCTTTCTATAAATTCTAATATAATAAATTTTATTTTAACATAATTTTCTAGCCATTTTTTCTGTGAGTTAAGAATATCGCAATGTCTTGTAACAGCTGTTCTGTGTGTTGTTTGTAGCTGTAGTATAATTGCATAATAAATGCAATGCTTTTGCATCTAAATTGATTACAAAATAATATACCTTTACTGTACCTTAAAACTATGGCATTCAAACTCCACTTTTTTTTTTTGACAGATGAAAATGCATTGATAATTAAAAAGAAATGTTGCATTATAGTGGTAGAGGTGGCACTTGAAATGTTGAATTATTTTGTCACTGTGATTTTTATTGTAATGAGTAGCAGCATTAAGTAATGAAAGAATGGCATATGAATGTGTTGCAACTTCTAAACTTTTCTATTACAGCACAAAATCAGTCATAGATAATATGTAAGTAAATGAAAGGGTATTGCTGTGTTTCTATAACTTAATTTATACATGTAATACTATCTTTTGATTTTTGCAACCATTTAAATATGTAAAAGAAAACAAACAATAACAAACTTCTTAGATACATAGAGGGTAAACTGGATTTGGTTTTAGTTTTCCAATCACTATTATATCACAATTAAAAAACATTGTCTGTTCTTATTGGCACTCTGAAAAAAAAAAAAGGCCATAAAATTTTACTTTAGTGGCACACCTCTAGATAGTTATTTTTGTATCTATTATATCTTAATTTATGCATATTAGATTGTAAACTCCATGAGGATAGAGTACCTATCCAAACTTTTTAACTCCTCTACCACCTTTTTTATCTGTGACTTCTTCTTATCTGTATTCTGCCTTAATTTGATAATGCACTTGACTATTCTTATTGCTTTGTGATTTGAACTATCAAATAAACTAAATACTTTTGAAAGCTTTAATTATTTAACTGGTTGTAATTAAACTAAGTAAAGATTTTTATACTTTTGACATTAATATAACATGATATTTTTCACATTTTATCAGTATCTAATTTTAGCTCCTATAACTATATTCTTCCCAATTATAAAATGATAAAATATAAATTCTTTCAGTTGGAACTAACCATAAACATCAACTAGTCCTTGCTACAACGATTCCAATAAGTAATTATCCAGCTTCTATTTAAATGCCTTTTGTAACTGAATCAGTTATGGAATATTTATTAAGCTCTTACAATGAATACACTCTTCTAA
Source organism: Sminthopsis crassicaudata (assembly GCF_048593235.1). Taxonomy (NCBI): domain Eukaryota; kingdom Metazoa; phylum Chordata; class Mammalia; order Dasyuromorphia; family Dasyuridae; genus Sminthopsis; species Sminthopsis crassicaudata. Next base: position 153,723,275 of record NC_133621.1, read on the forward strand.
ACTACAGGAATATAAAAAGAGCAAGATATATTCCCTGACTTCAAAGATCTCATAAGATCTAATGGAGGGGGGCAGCTAGGTGGCGCAGTGAGTAGAGCATCATCCCTGAATTCAGGAGGACCTGAGTTCAAATCTGATCTCAGACACTTAGCACTTCCTAGCTGTGTGACCCTGGGCAAGTCACTTAACCCCAGCCTCAAAAAAAAAAAAAAGATCTAATGGAGGACACAAAAAGCAAACAAATGTAAAATGTACAGATATGCTAGATAGAAAATAAATATGAAATATTCAACAAAGGGAAAACACTAGAATTAAGAAGGGTTGGAAAAATCTTATAGAAGAAGATGACATATTAGTTGGGACTTCAAGGAAGTAAGAAAGGTAAATATACAGAGTGCTATAGAACAGCCAGAGAAGATACCAGGAATTGAGAAATAGTTTATGAAATAATAAAGAGGCTAGTATCATAGCTCTACAGGTATATGTCAGAGGGCAAAGTATAAGGAGATTAGAGAGGTTGAAGGGGATTCAGTTATGAAGGGTTTTGAATGCCATACTGAGGGTTTTGTATTTAATCTTGGAAGTGATAGGGAAACACTGGAGTTTACTGAGTAGTTTATTCACTAGGCTTGAACTTTAGGGAAATCACTTTGGTGACCGAATGGAGGATAGAATGGAGTGGGGAGAATATAGAGACAGGCAAATCTATCAGCAGGCTATTGAAATAGTACAGATGTGAAGTGATGAGGGAATTCACCAGAGGGGAGGCAGTATCATAGGAGAGAAGGAGGCATAGTAGAGAAATACTACAAAGGAGAAATTGACATATCTTGGCTACATATTGCACATGGGATATGAGAGACAGTGAGGAATGGAGGATAATACCTAAATTGTGAAATTGAGAAACTGGGAGAATAGTGTTGCCCTCTATGACAACAGGGAGCTCATTGCTACATAAAGCAGAACATTTGGTTTTTTGACACCTCATTTTCAGGAATTTTTTCCTTAAATATGTGTCCCTATAGCTTCCATCCAGTGCTCATGATACTTCTCTTCAGGAGCCAAGAAAAGCAAGTTTAATTCCTCTAGCTCTTGATAAGCCTTCAAATATTTGAAGGCAGCTGTCATGTCTACTCCGAGTCTTTTCCTCATGCTGAAATCAAGCCCCTAGTTGCTTTCTTTTGTATATGCTCCATCTTGTCAATGTCTTTCCTGAAATAGAGCATTCAAAGCTGTGTGCAATATGGTCTGACCAGGAAAGAATATCATAAGACTATTGCTTCCCTCACTTAGGATATTATACTTCTATTAATATATCCCAAGATCATGTTAACTTATTTGGCTATAATGTAAAACTATTAATCCATATTGAATTACTATATCCCTTAGGATTTAGTTACTTTTTCCCAATAATTCATAATAGTTAATAATATTTAATTAATCATAGTAAGCTATATACTTTTCTAACTGATCTTTTGATGGATAATTTTATAACCCTTTTATTAATATCTTTAGGTATATTGAGTTGACTTATCTTCAGCTAATGAAATTCTTTATAACTTTTTCACATGAACCTATTTCTAAAGCTTAGTTTTCTACAATTAATTTAAAAACAACTAAGTTTATTTTAAAATAACTAATTTTACTTATATTTCATCTTACTAGAGTAGGCCTCTTGTACAATTGTTAAGGTATTTTTCTTTTGTATCCTGTTTTCTAGAGCCCCAACTTGGGGTGGTTAAAATATCCTGTTTTCTAGAGCCCCCAAGCTGGGGTGACAAAACATACCATTGCTTTCTAAAGCCCCCACACCAGGGTAATTAAAATATACCTTCCTAGTGGAGAAGTGATGAGGAGGGACTCCCAAGGATGATGGGAAAATGGAGCTCATTTATTTCAAGGACTTTCTCTTTTTATGATATAAACAACTTGCTATTGTATGTAATTTGCCACCTAGTATCACTCTTCCACTTGATATCACTCTGCCTCAATCTCCACACAGGTTGTCATCACCCACTGACTTCTCAGGAAGACCCAGACCCCTTAGCAGAAATGGGGAGCCCAACCAGATATTGTTAGTAGTTTCTCTGTGAGCTGAAGGGTCTTATACCTTACCCAAAGTTTCCCCACTGACTTTGACCCTCTACCTTTTTTGGATGATGATTCTTTTATCCAGTGCAATGCATCATAGGTTCATGTTATCTATAAGCTTGATAAATATGCCATCTGTGTCTTTATACAAGTTATTTTTAAAAAATAAAATGAAATGGAGACAAGAAAATAACATGATGGTATACCACTAGAATCTTTCCTCCAGATTAGAATTAATGTCATTGCCCTATTTGTGATTATTGTGACCAGGACACAATAGTTTTGATTGTCAGTAGATATGATTTCTAGACCTGTGGTCTTCTATTGCCCCAAACTGATCTATGAGTATTAGAATTCAGTTCATATCTTTCCACCTTGTCCATAAAATAACATAAGGCAACTCATGAAATCAATGCCTATGTCTCTTATGTTCATGACTCTTTTTTTCTAGAAACTTTAATCAAAACAGGAAAATAGATTAGTCTTGTATAATTTGTTGTGTCTCCTGGATTAGCACTTGCTCTTCAATTTGTAATCTTAAAATTTGTCTGGATTACTAATGGAAATCTTAAAAGTTTCTGGGACAATGACAATCCAGAGTTATATATCCAGTATGTGTCAGAGGAAGATTTGAACCTGTAGAGGGCTGAAAATCTGAAAAGGTGTTCTTGAATCAGACAGCAGAGCACTTAAGGCTAATTACCTATTACATGTGAGATAATGGCGCCATATACATATATTTATATGAGATGATGATGTGATGGCTCTCCTCACCATTGGTGCTTGCTGAATGTTTGGTGGTGAGGTAATCATAGGCAAGGATTGGAGGGCTGAGGAAGAGAAGTCAGAGTCACTTGGCTACAGGACTAGGAGGAGAGAGGCTGGAGAGGCTAGAGACTCTGGACTCCAGAATTCAGGATACATCTTTGGCAAGCCATGTGGAAGCTAGACTGCATCTTTTACTTCTTCCTCTAAAGACCAAGAAGTTTGATTGATCCTCACTCTAACTATCCTGAGGCCCTGCAGGGAGCTAGCCCACATATTATATGAACCTAAGGCTTCTTAACTCTCAATTAGCTGCCTATCTACTTTGTCATGTTGCCTATAAATGTGATTTCTCCTAACTGGCGTCAGCTTACCATCATCGCTTCCTTAATACTCACATATTATCCTTTTAATAATGTGTTGCTCTTTTTTTTTTTTTTTTTTTTTTTTGCAGAAAACATGATCAGTACACTATCTTAGAGTCTTAAATGTCCATCAAAAAAGAGACTAAACATAAAAAGGGAATATGATATCCCATCATTTATAAGACATGAAAAGAATTGGAGCTCCTATGTTGTCTGTTTCAGAATTTGGATGAACATAAACAGTATCTTTCGTTACTTCATAGGTAGGACTGTATGGTTAGCAAAGAATATCAATAATAGTTTTATATTTGAATTGTTTGTATAGATGGGAAAATAGACATACAATAAATTAATCCTTAATACATTCACAGTTGTGTTGCCTACAGCACAACTCTTCATTATTTATATGTGATCTATTTCAATGGCTCCTCTAAACTTTGTTCTTTTTAGTGCCATGTCTTATTACCTTTGTAAGCAAAATTAGGACAAGGACATTACAATCCAAGTACTCTGACTCTTTTGTCTCTGATGATGAGATTTTGTTACAAAAATCTTTTCATATATTTTCCAATTTTCTTTTTTACATCCTTGTCTTTATTCTTCCTTGATTCTAAAATATCCTTGGAATGAATTTGTTTAGTTGGACCTCTCAACAAGCTTTATTTAAAATGATTTTACCTTGCTTGCTTCTCTCTATTTCATTAGGTGATACTACTTGTAATTTTACATTATATTTATCTGAAGGATCTTGCAAATGGATTTATATTCTAAATGGATGTTGCCTTTGGTTGCCATTTCTCTTCAGCTGACAACTAAATCAAGTATTTGTTGATTAATATTTTAACCTCTTTTGATTCCTTTAACAATTAATTCATAGTAGAAAATGTCTCTATAATATTGTTGTACTCTATGTCCAAATTCCTCTGTCTGTTACTTAATTTTTTTGAAATTTGTTTTTCTTAAAAAACAAAATAATAGGAAAACAAAACAAAAGGAATAGAACATTGTCATGTGCCCAGAAAACATCAGGAAAAATTCAGAATATATAACAATAAATTACCAATTCAAGAAAGTTGTTCTTTGTTCTGTTTTGTGTACTTTTTTTTTACTTTATTCTTTTTTCTTCTTTCATGCTTCCTATCTCCCATAAGCAAGCCATAGTTAAGCAATATATATAGAAAAATAGATACACACACACACACACACACACACACACACACACACACACATCTTTCTCGTTGCTTTAATTCTGCTCCTTAAATTTCCTTGCTATTACTTACTTTCTCCTCAGTATTACTTAACTTCCGCTCACTCATGGATCCTTCCTTTGTCTTTTTCTTCCACTCTTTGCTTCCTCCTGCACCTATCCCTCCCCCCTTATTTCTTTATGATTTTGGAGAGTGCTATCATAGTATATATGTAATGTTGCCTATTTAACCTATTCTACATGTTAGTAGTTTTTCAAAACTATGAGCCCTTCTCACTCCTATTTTTCCTCTGCACCTCATTTGTATAACATAATGACTATTTCTACTTTAACTCTGTCCCAATCTTTCTTTTTACTTACCAGTTGCTGATTTGATCTTAAACATATGCTAAAAAACTTTGTCCATGTTAAGTTCCTTGAAACTGATCTTTGATATTGGCTCTTATATATTACATTTTCTATTGAGTTTGGGTTTGATTGAAAGAAAGGTCTTGAAGATCTGCAAATTTGTTGAATGTCATTTTTTAATTCAATATTATGGATAATTTTGCAAGATAGGATATTTTTGGCTATAGGCCTAGTTCTTTTGATTGTCAGTAGATATGATTTCTGGACCTGTGATCTTTTATTGTAGATCTATGGTTAAGTCCTGTACAACTCTAATTGTAGCTCCAGCATATTTGAATTGTTTTTTTCTTGTTTCTCTTTGATCTAGGAACTTCAAAAATTGGCAATAAGATTCTTTATGTCTTATGTATATATGTATATATCTTTGAGGTGGTGATGGGTAGATTTTTTTCTCTTTCTACATTTTCCTCATGTTCTAGCATTCCAGGACAATTTTCTTTGATTATTTCTTATATTGTTGTGTCAAGGTAGCCCAATTATTCTCATATTTTCTCTTCTTGCTTTGTTCTCCAAATCCATTGTTTTTCTTATGTTTTACATTCTCTTCTATTATTTTATACTTTATATTTTGTTTTGTTATTTCTTGGTCTCATAGTTTCACTGGCTTCCCCTTGCTTAATTCTAATTTAAGACTCTGTATCATGTATTGGACTATCTGCCATCCAATGGAGGGGATGGAGGGAAGGAGGGGAAAATTTGGAACAGAAGGTTTTTCAAGGATCAATGTTGAAAAATTACCCATGCATATGTTTTATAAATAAAAAAACTTTAATAAAATTTAAAATAAAATAAAAGACTCTGTTTCTTTTTCCAGTTGGTTAATTTTTTTCATAATCTTATTTTTCTTCAATGGTTTTTATTTTTTCTTTAATTTTTCCTCAATGTGTCTCATTTGATTTGTAAATTTGTTTTTGAGTTCTTCTATAAATTCTCTCTGTGCAAGGAGCTATTTCATCTTACTCTTTGGAGCAGAAGTGTTTTTACATCAGTGTCTCCCTTTGAAAATGAACCTCAGTTTTCCCTATTTCCCTAGTAAGTCTTTATAATTTGTCAGATTTCTTTGTTAGTTCATTTTTTAAAATGAAAAATATTAAGTGTAAGCACCTCTAATAATTGGGTGGATTTGTGGCGCCTCTGGCTTTACTTGAGTTCTTCCCTCTGATTTGGAACCCAAACATAAGAGCTCTACCTTCCTGAAAGTGTTGGCAGCCAGTCATATCCTTGCCCTACTGCCTCTGTACTCACTAGATATTTGTTCCCTTTCACCCGGGGCCATGGCTCGGCATAACATCTGGCCCTAGAATTCTTGATCAGTTGAGGTTCCCTCAGTCTTCTTAACTCAGATTCCTGACTTCTCACTGTATTCAGGAGGGGAAAATTTGTGTAGTTCCTGGAGAGGCTCCTTACAAACCCAGCTCATCCCAGCAGTCCCCAGTTGCTGTTTCTACAGAGTTTGCCCAGAGGTATTTGCACTTCACAAGGGTCTTTCTTTAGATCTTGGGTTTTACCAGTAGGACCCCTGTTCTATCCTGTCTTTTTGAATTTTCACAATCTATGTTCACCCTGAAGTGCAGATTTGTTTTGTTTGTGAGAGAAATCTGGAGAGCTTGAAGTATACTGAGCCATCTTCCCAGAATACTCCCATTTATTTTCAATTACAAATAACTTGTTTGAACAGAGTCTGGATTCTTTCTATTGCAAGACATATTTTTATCATTTTTTCTTCTAATTTTGAACTAATTTTAATCTTTGCTGTAGCAAGTCAGCAGACTGATTATACATAGACAGCTGATTCACAAATTACTCCATCAGTAATGAATCATTTCCTCTCCAGTAAATTATAATCAATTTAATATTTTCCTGACAGTATTTTTTGATGGCTAGATGATTCTGAAAAATAGAACATTGCATTTTCCAATTAATTCAAATTAGATTTTCCCATAGTAGATGATAGAGATACATGATGAGAAAGAACATATAACAAATAAGGAAATGTGTAGAACTAAAGGTGGGGGGTTATCCCTAAGGCAAATGAATGATTGAAATGAATAGGTGGACAGGTCTATATTATAGTGAGAGATGAGGTGGACAGCTTGAGTACTTCATGTCCATAGTAACAGTGTCAGAGCAAAGCATAAAGGAAATGCAATAGGCATAAAATAGAGAAGAAATGAAATAGATTGTCTGGATCTTCTCTGATGAATTTATGGGAAGACACACTTGTCAAATTGGATGTGTAAGGCATAAATATGTTGTGATTTCCACCACTAGTGGTAACATTTGTGTTAATAAGAATTTAAATTGTTTAGGCTTTCATTTTTTTCCATATATTTCCTGATATTCAATACTGATATTGATGAAGTACCCAGTTAGTGGTGGAAGAGTGGTTTGGAATGTGAAAAAAAAAACTCACAAAAAAGCATTATCATTGTCACAAGGGTCCTTTATTGTCATGGAAAAGCTCATAAGACAATCAGATGATTAAGTAGTGAACTGAGAAAGAAGGAGATATTTGAAAGTGAGTGGTGAAGAGAAAAGATGTGGCTTAGAGAGTTAGGGAAGAGTTAGGGAGGGTCCTAATCAAGTACAAACTCATATGCACATTATGACTGTGTCAGCAACTTTATTCACAAAGGGTATTTGTAGGGTGAGAATGTATCTAATGTACGTACTAGGTAAAGAGGAGTCCTTTATCTAATTTTGTAAGTTGAATATGCCTCAGTTATGTTGACAAGAGAGTCCCAGGAATTTGACCTCCTTTTGTAGGTATGATGGAAACAGGATGGACTAGATTAACTTGGTTAAAGTTTACATCTTTCCTGACAATTAAAGCACAACACCAAAATTATTGGAAAACTTTACTTGAGAAATTATATTTTCTATATTTTTCCTAGAATGATTTAGGATATGACATTGTATGGATATTTTAAAAATAGTAGTGAAGTACTTGATAACACACACATATTAGAAAAAATTCATTTGGACCCCTATGCTATTATGATCAGTATTACTCACTTTGGTATTTTGCATAAATCATATAAGTATAGTTAGGTTCTTATAGTGGGCTTCCAATTTTAGTGTAATATTCACTATTTGTTTGTGAAATTATGAGATTCATTTGCACACCCAGAAAAATATTGACAAAGATATCCTATTTTGCCCAAATTCCATTTCCAAAACCAAGACTTGATCCTTTGGAATGTCCTCTGACTTATTTTTGTGTTTTATATTCTCCCTCATTCAGTAGGAACTAGTGAACATTTTATTATTATCTTATGACTACTTAGTCAATGAAGATGTCTCATATTTCACCAGACCTGTCACTGCCTTATTGATAAATCATTTTTGCACCTGAAGAATAAGGTCTATCAGTCAATGAGATTCTATATTTCACCTTGTCTCTTTTGCATATTTAGGTATCAAATCATATAAAAACAAGTTTCTGGATTGAGGGGACATCATTAAAGGTGGCCATGGACTCAGAGCACTGCTTAGTCTAGTCTCTTTATTATAAGTAAAACAATTTTAATGTGTGTGTATGCAATTATGCACATGTTGGTAAGGATATTATATATTTAGTGAGACAACAGGAAAACAATTCATTTGGCTGATGATCAGGTACATAAGATAGATTCTATATTATAGTGCAATGTTCTCTTATTCGGTTTTCCTGGGAGTCTCTGGGGGTCTTTGGAAGCAGCCTTTGTTTCAATTCAATAATCACCACAAGAATAGCCAGGGATTAAAGTCCAAATCCTTTATTATCTCTTTCAAAGTCTTGTCTCTTTTTCTGGGGCCCAGTTAGCTTTCTTAATGGTCTTCTGGAGTCTTGGTTTCAGTGGAGAAATGCAGAAGAGCCTGTCCCCAGGAGCCTGACCAAAGATCAAAAGAATCTCTCTCTTTGGTTCTGAGAGCTTAGGCTCCTGCCTCCAGTTTTCTTGTCTTCTCTGCCCCTCAAAGAACCTAGCTGAGGCTCCTAGCTTATATGCTCTACACTAAGTATCATTATATCACTAGGAAACCATCATTTGTTGTAGGATTAAATCAATCATACTGAACTCAGAGAACTATTAAGTATCAAGCTAAACTAGATAACCATTGTCTCATCAATTCCACTTAGTACCTTGTAAGAAACCTTATTTCAAGTTCAGAGTTCTGGCCCATAACATTATAGCATGGTGCTTATTTTATAATGGATTTTATAATCAATGATGTTTCCAGCACAAGTATAGACTGGAATTTTATCAATCATTTACAAAATGACATTGTAGCAATCTATTACTTTCTTTTAAGATTAAAAAAAAAAAAAGATTAAGCACTCTATTCCCAGAACCATGTAGAATAAGCAAGAAATATAAACATTTCTACAAATTTCTACTCCATTATGAATTTTAAATTCTTTAAAACTATGCTAATGAATAATACCATTCTGATGCCTGGAGTGACTTACATGAACTGATGCTGAGTGAAATGAGCAGAACCAGGAGATCATTGTATACTTCAACAACAATATTATATGATGAATCAGTTCTGATGGATGTCCTCTTCAACAATGAGATGAACCAAATCAGTTAAAATAGAGCAGTAATGAATTGAACCAGCTACACACTGAAAAAAAAAAAAAAAAAAAAAAAAAAAAGAACCACTACATAGAATTCCAAATTCCTCTATTTTTGTCTGCCTGCATTTTTTATTTCCTTCACGGGTTAATTGTAACACTATTTCAAAGTCCAATTCTTTTTGTACAGCAAAATGACTGTATGTACATGTATACATATATTATATTTAACTTATACTTTAACATATTTAACATGTATTGGTCAACCTAACATCTGGGAGGGGGTGGGGGAAGGAGGGGAAAAGTTGGAACAAAAGGATTTGCAGCTATAAATGCTGAAAAATTACTCATGCATATATCTTGTAAATAAAAAGCTATTTAAAAAAAAAGAATTATACCATTCTGACAGGTTCTACCATACTAGAAGACATGAGCATAAACCCAAGAATGGATTGGGTTTCTTTCCCAAGGACTAGAAAGGAAGTGTGTGTGTGTGTGTATGTGTGTGTGTGTGTGTGTATGTGTGTGTGTGTGTTTGTGTTTATGTGTGATTGTGTTTCTGGCAGAATTATATAAAATGATTCTTGACATTCTCATTATAAACAAAGAGAATAGAGAAAAAGTTGCAGCTGGAATGAGAGTTATCAAGCTTGTGTTGGAGAAACAAGTGAGCAAATTGCTATTGCTTTTGCTATTGCTATTGCTGTTCTTTTTATATGCTCAAAGGCAACAAGAAATATCATTTCATCATTGTGTACTCTAATGCTCACAATATAGATGTTCAAATACAATTGCAGATTATGTATCAAAATTTGTTATGTACAATAAAGAGATAGATACATTCTACTAAGAATTCTGCAGGAACTTACAAACAAAGCAAGCAATTCCAAAGCAAGAAATGTATTGAAAAATATAGATGAAGTGTGTATTAATGTCCCAGTTTTTCCATATCTCCTCCAACATTTGTCATTTTCCTTATCTATCTTACCAGCCAATTTGATAGTTTAAGGTGGTATCTCATAGTTGATTTGTTTTTAATTTCTCTATTCAATAGTGATTTAAAGAATTTTTTCATGTGAAGGTTTAGATGAACTCATGCAATTTAAAATGAGCAGATATAAGAGATCATTGTCAACATTAACAACAACATTGTAAGGATAATGAACTTCTAAAAGACAGGTCTTCTTATCAATACAGTAATCTAAGACAGTTCCAACAGACCCATGATGGAGGATGTTGTCCATCTCCAGAGAGAGAAGTGATGAACTCTGAATTCAGAGTGAAGTATAGTTTTTTTCACTTTATTTTTATTGTTTTATTTTGTTTGTGTTTTCTTTCAAAACATGGCTAATTTGGAATATATTTTGTATGATTTCAAAAAAATAAATAAATGAACAATATATATGAAGAAAAGAATCAGTTCAATGGTTTGTAGACAACACAAAAATCACATATTGATATATCTTGAATATATTTTATTAAAAAAACATTTTGCTAACTGTTCTTTTAAACCATAATTTTCTCTAGTATCTTCTCCATGCTTTTCCCAAAAATAATTTTCTTTTAAAGAATTAAAAAGAGGAAAGGAGTAAAAAGGGGAAAAATTGACACTACAGTAAATATATAAGATAAGAATTAGATGCAATAAACTACATCTATGAA